>NC_080783.1:106057080-106369937 GCF_028018385.1 Neofelis nebulosa | reverse complement strand
GGAGAAGGCACATTCCTGCATGAGGCAATTGCCTGTGGCAGAAGGTCATATCCAGTGAGTGTCTGTGTACTATTTCCAGGGACTGTGGGGATGGGTGTGTTAGAGCTTAAGGGAAAACCTGGGTGGAGCCCCATTATATTAATCTTTTGGGGGACGCGCTAACAAAATACCACACACCAGCTGGCAAAAACAATAGAATGTATTTTCTCCAAGGTCTGGAGACGAGAAGTTTAAGATCAACATTCTAGCCATTCAGTTTCTGGTGAGAGCTCCCATCCTTGCCTTCTTCTCATTGTATGTTCAAATGGTCTTTCCTTGGTTCTTGGACCAGATGACAGAAAAAGCAAGCTCCCTGATATCTCCTCTTGTAAGCACCCTAATCCTCTCAGATCAGCACCCCGCCCTTATGATCTCATTCAACCTTGATTTCTTCCTCAGAGGCCTCATCTCCCTACGCAGCCACACTGGGGGGCTAGGGCTCCAATATGTGAATTTCGAGGGACACAACATTCAGTCCATAGGACTCATATTTGCACTGCACACTGAACAGCTTAGCTTCCTTCTCGAAGCAACCCTGCTTGCTGCATGTCCTGCTTTTCTCACACCAGATGACAGTTTCTTTCTTTCTTCCTTCCTCCCAAACCGAGAGCATCTCTGTGTCCCTACAACTCACAGTCTTGGTGAAATTAAACCCTGAATTTTGAGAAACCATGGTGATCATTCTTAAATCCAATCCTGGGTCCTCGTTTCCTACCAAGGAAACTGCAACTACAAGATCTGTTAAAGTCATGTATTGGTTAGCAAGTGTTACGATAATGCTAGGTAACAAACCACTCCAAAACTCAGTGGCTTAAAACGACAATCGGGTGTCTTCAAGTTGGCTGATCTAGACTGTCAGAGAATTAGATACAGACAATTTATTGGGACCATGATTTCCCTGTCTCCTAGGAAGACCAAAGGAGGCAAGATTGAGCCAAGAGAGAAGCTGATCTAGGCTGGGTCTGCTGAGCTTCGCTCCAAACTGCAGATCAAATCTGGGTTGTTCCATGTATCCCTCATCTTCTTTGGAATGTGGGCTAGCTGAGCCATGTCCTCAGCATGGAGATGGCAGAGGTGAAAAGAGAGTGTAAGTGTATCTGTCCAGTGTGGGTGGGACAATAATAGTAAAAATGCTAAATTGCTTATCACTTGAATTTTATTTTCTCCTAGATTTTTTTCTCTTGTTCTTGGATTATTTCCTATAGGCGTTTATGGCCTTAATTCCTCTTACAAACAATCGGGTTCAGCTGCCAGAGTAGTTCCCTAGGGCAGCATTTTCCTCTGATTCATCTGCACCTACCTGTTAAACATCAGTTTACTCCTCATTATTTTCCCTCTAACCTTTAGAGATGCTTCATACCTTCCTAGAGGCTAACAACGTACTTAAAACCAGCATATATAGGTTCTTCCAGAATTTATCCAGCATATATAGGTTTTTCAGTGAACAGAAGACCATTCAGCAACCCTGAATGGTAAATTTCTGAAGGGTAAATCTCCTTTTTATTGGAAACGCCTTTGAGACCAGTAATGAACGTGCAATGGCCACATCTTGAAATCCATTCCTTGGAATTTCACAGACAGAAACAGCAGTCCTTGTGGATCGTCCTTTTGGCCTGCCTGTGGGGTGGTGCAGACACCCAACAAAACACAGCACCAGGATCTAGGGGATGGCTAGGATTGCTGGAGCGTAATGTGACATGCCAGCTACCCAGCCTCGGCCTGTCCTGTCCTCTGTGTGTGCACCAACATCTCCCCAAGTGTGATCAGAGATGGAGAAGCCCACCTCCTGGATGCAGCTGTATGATAGACAGACGGCCAGCTCTCCCACTGGAACACTCTACCAGGACCCCTTGCCTTAAATGCTCAGTGGCTCCAATATTCATGGAGCTCTGTAGGAGACCAGTCTCAATCTGTAGTCCTTCTGCTGGATCCTGTTTAATCTCTGTGATTTGTATTTATTGTTAAGAGTCCAACATCAGCTCAGGTCTGATATCAGCTCAGGTCATGATCTCACGGTCCGTGAGTTTGAGCCCCAAGTTGGGCTCTGTGCTGACAGCTCAGAGCCTGGAGCCTGCTTCAGATTCTGTATTTTCCTATCTACTCCTCCTCGACTCACACTCTGTCTCCCTCTGTCTCTCAAACATAAATAAACGTTAAAAAAAATTAAAAATAAATAAATAAATCTGCCACTTCAGTATCTTAACTCTTTATTTTACTCCAGTATCTTTCTTTTATTCCCTCTCTTCCTATATCCTAGCGTGCATATCAAATTTATTTCTGTCTTGAAAATTATGTCTTATTTTAATTTTTCTGTTGTTGTTACAAATTAATTAAATCAATACCTTATTTTTTTCCCTTCATGATTTTATTAATTTCTATGTTATTTAGGTCTTCCCTATGTTACCTCTTTCTTGACTTCTTCACCAATGTCACTGTCATGTGATCTTCAGCCACAATTTACTCTTACATTATTGTGCTCCTTTTTATAGCTTTACTAAGTTGCAAATGGCATATTGCAAACTGCACATATTTAAATTGTATCATTTGATATTGGAGATATATATGTGTGTGTATATATATATATATACACTCTTGTTTCAAGATATATATAGAGAGAAATTTATATATCTATAGAGATATAGGTATATCTATAGATATATAGATATCTATCTATATCTATATCTATCTCTCTATATCTATCTATACGTATAGATAGATATAGAGAGATATCTCTCTATATCTATCTATACGTATAGATAGATATAGAGAGATAGATATATCCCTTGAAACAAAATTGATTTTTAAAATATATAGAATAAATTTAATAATTTATTTACCACCTCAATTTTGTTTTCACCTAGATTTTTCTTTTTCTCTCTTGTTCCTGGACTGCTTCTTCTATGAGAGCTTTCAAAGTAAATTATTTTGTAATAAACTTTCTCAACTGTCTATAACCTTAATAACTTTCACTTGAAGTCTTCATCCCATGATTCTGAAAGTACTTATTGTCTTTTTGCATTCAGTAATTCTTTTGAGAACTCTAAGGTTAACTCAGTCTGAATTGTATTTCTTATAAATAATCTGCTTCCATTCATAGGACATATCAAAATTGTTACTTACTATTTAATCTTTCAAAATTTAAATATAATGTGTCAGGTATGAGTATTAGTTCTTACTTACCTCTTTGGCTCTTAAAAATCTCTGTCAAATGAGGTTCTCTATTTTTAAACAATTTTAAAATTCTCCATGATTTTATTTTTAAAATACTTCCTCTCCTCGTTTATTTTTCTTTCTGAGTACTTGAAAATCCTATTTTATGGATGTTAACGCTTCCGATTCTGTACTCCGTACCTCAGTGTTCCTGCCTTTCTTCCCATCTTTTTATCCATTTCTGGTCCCTTCAAGAGAGTTCTACAATGTTGTGTTCAAGCTCACTAACCACTCCTTGGATTTATCCACATGGTTCTTCTATCTACCCACTGAACTCATTATCTCAGCCTCCATATTTCCATACCTAATGGTAGAATTACCCACTTTCTATTACACTCTATGTGCTGTAGTTTTAGTGCGAGGCCATGTTAGAGGGGGTGAACTAGTCTTTACTTTCCTGGGTCTCCAAATCTAGAGGAACTGTACCAAGATGTAAGGTAGATCCTAAACTCTTGGGCTTCAGGCTTGATCCATGAATAAGTGAGACTTTGGGGTGCTTTATGGAAGGAGTGAGGATAATACATAACTTTGATTAAGTGGGTAGACAATGGTAAAGTGAATCGGTCCCTCCGTTCTTTACTTCTTCCTTTAAAAGAATTATATTCAGGCCTTTGGCATGGCTTCATGGTGAACAGGTTTGTCTTCCCCATTACTTGAGTTGCTTTCACGGTGGAATGTTAGTGGATGTGACGTCATCAAAGTGTTCTATGTAGGCGCACATTTGGATTGTCCCTTGAACTTCAATGATTCTTAACACCACGCCCAGGGAAGCTACAGTTCCAAATAGAATGTGGAGAAATGTAAAGGAGACCTGAAGGCATCCAAGGCCAGGGGCCAGTTCCAGTGAGTCTGTCTGCCACTGAGTGAAGAATCTGATTGTAATAACATTATTAGGCAATAGTTGACAAATTCATACAGTATGCACCATTGGTTAGTGTGTTCATGATGAATGTGGACATCTTCCCTTAGTTTTTAAGACATTTATTTTGTTCGTTTTATATTATTGTGCTGTCCGTAATTCACACCCTTGAGGGTATCTTCTAGTGCCTTCACCAGAAGGGATGCACTTTTCCAAGACGTACTTCTCTTGATTGGACTTACTCAATCCCCATGACTGCAGGAGGTGGCATTACTGAGGTAGGACAGCAGATGGAGCCTATTGGGAGTCACTCCCATGACCTTCCAGGCTTGACCCTGCTCTGACATGATCCTGCAGCCTGTGATGAAAGTTAGACTATATGAAAGCTGCCCCAGGCAAAAAATGCAAGCATGCTAAGTGTTGATCTCCTGACAGAAGGTGTCAAAAAGGGCGCCTGGATGGGTCAGTAAGTTCAGCATCCGACTTCAGGTCAGGTCATGATCTCATGGTTAGTGGGTTGGAGACCCATGGTGGGCTCTGTGCTGACAGCTGGGAACCTGGATCCTGTTTTGGATTCTGTGTCTCCCTCTCTCTCTGACCCTCCCCTGCCATGTTCTGTCTCTCTCTGTTTCTCTCTCTCTCTCTCCCTCTCTCTCTCTCTCTCGAAGACAAATAAACATTTAAAAAATCATAAAAAAAAGAAGGGCTCAAAAAGCAAATTCAGGAAGTTTTCTAGAGTCCTATTCCCCTAGAGAATTTTTATCTCTATGCTGCCCACACATGCTGGGATACAGCTGTGCCTGATGTTTTTCTCAAGGAAAACACATTTCCCTATATAATTTTCTCTTTATATATTAAGGTGTAAAATATGTTTTCAATTCTGACTCCTTGTGTAGTTAGTTATTTTTATATAGTGAGGGCTTAATTTGAAAGCCACAGTGTTCCCCAATCACCCTAAAATAGCAATAATGACTGAATAGTTACAAAATTTACAGAAATTGGCAATATTAGCTTCAACTAGTTCTTTTTTAGTTTCCTGTACTTTAATCGATGTGTAGCGGAGACCTAAGAGTTCAATTTGTTTTCCAGCAACATTGATTCATCCATTTATTCACCTTTTACACATTGCCTGAACTATTTGCAATGAGATTTCCTAATATTGTCTTCCGTGTTGACTCCAAATAAACACCATCAAACTCCTTGCTGTGCAAAGGGGCTGCATATTGAGTTATATTGTATAATCAATGGAACATATTCATCTAGCTCAATATTTGTAATTCCAACAGTTCTAATAAAATATGCAGATAAATGGAAGTGGAAATTAGATCTACGAAGAATGCAATGAAAATTGTTATAAGCAAAGTATAGGATAAAAGTACATTAGCTTTAGTGTAGTTGTCAATAACTGTCTGCATATCTGCTTATTCTGAGGGAAAAAAAAAAAAGTCTCATGCCCCAGTAGGAGAAGGTTTTCAGGGGCCACTTCTGATCCCAAGCTCTTGGTCTATACATTTCATTTTTCCTTCCTCTTCTCCACCCCTAAAGATGATAGCAGCTTTGTGTAACTACTGATTTTTGGATAGCAGCATAAACTTTTATATGCTTTGTGTCAAAGTCTCTGTATTAAAATTCCTCTTTCTTAAATACCTCGATGGATTTCTGGACTGATGCAACCCACCTCTGCCAATGTCCAGATAGGCTGGATTCCCTCAGGATTTCAGTTTATTGTGACAATAAACATTTTGCTCGATAAAATTATATCTGTTTTTCAAGACTCACTACAGGTATCACCTTCTCAGATATTGATAGGCCAATATTTCCTATTTTCTATTTAAATATTTCTTATCTTCGATAAGAAAAGGTGAATAAAGATAGGAGAATAAATATGCATATATCACCTTCCACCACAAAGCCCTAAAATAAATATAATTTTTTAAAAGTTTTTTAATGTTTATTTATTTTTGAGAAAGAGAGAGACAGAGTGCAAGTGTGGGGGGTGGGCAGAGTGAGAGAGAGACACACACACAGAATCCAAAGCAGACTCCAGGCTCTGAGCTGTCATCACAGAGCCTGATGCAGGGCTCGAACTCACAGACTGTGAGATCATGACCTGAGCTGAAGTTGGACGCTTAACCGACTGAGCCACCCAGGTGCCCCAGATATTATGATATTTTAAATATTTAATCCATAACAACCTTGGCAGGAGTGCACACGCACACACACACACACACACACACACACAATTAAATAATTTGTGATTCAGGAAAGATAATTAATCGATAAGGGAAACTATCAAGAAAAATAATTGATGGGAGATACCAGAGACAAAGACTGCAGAATGAGAAACACACTGACTGTTCAGAGGAAGAACAGGCTCCCTACAAAACCCACTGCTTTAAAAAATGTGTATTGAAATCGGTTCTAGTAATCTGTAGCAATCTCTTATAATTAGAACTACCCCTTAGGAGAGGTAAAATAAATATATCAAAGCGCAGAATTTAGTTTTCTTCATAAATTACCCAAGGGGAACAAACACTACTTTTAAAAGTGGGTGGAGGGGGGAAAATATGGTTCAAAGAGAAAAGAAGAAAAACTTATCCTGAAGTAATTGTAATGAACATTCACAGAAAGAGTACAATGACCATGATATCCAAAACCAAAAACAACCTCATTTCCAGACCAAGAGAAAAAAGAGAATAAAGGAGGAGAAGTACTCAAAGAAATAATGACAGAAAATTCTCAGAGCAGAATAGTGATACTAACAAAATTCAATGAAAAGAAAAAAAAAGACCTCAATATAATGTGACAAAATTTTACAACTGAAAAAGTAAAGAAAAATTATTTTAAAATTAGAGAAAAAAAGGTGAATAGTAAAAGTGTTATTTAAAATAAACTAGAGGGGCACTTGGGTGGCTCAGTGGTTTAAGTGTCTGGCTCTTCATTTTGGCTCAGGTCATGATCTTGCAGTTCATGAGTTTGAGCCCTGCATCAGGCTCCATGCTGACATCTCAGAGACTGCTTGGGATTCTCTCTCTCTTTCTCTCTCTCTTCCCCTCCTCCTTTCACTCGTGCTCTCTTTCTCTCTCTTTCTCTGAAAAATAAATCAATAAACTTAAAAAAAGTCAGTAAATAAGATAAACTAGAATAAGATTGGTATCTATTGATTACTAACACTAAATACTTAACATTCATTTCAAAAGAGTATTTTAATTTATTGAAATTATGGCCAGCTAAAAAGGACAAAAATATATTTTAAGGCATACACAGATTCAGAAACATTGCCCTTTCTAAACATAATAATATAATATAATATAATATAATATATAATGTAATATATTTAAGAAAGAGGAAGTTGTAAAATACAGAAAAAACTGTGAAAACAGTATCACTAAATAATAGTAATAAATCAAAATATCTGTTGAAATATAATATAAAATATAAAAACTAATTAAAACTCACAGATGATCTCTGGGCACCGGGGTGGCTCAGTTGATTAAGTGTCCAACTGGATTTTGGCTCAGGTTGTGATTTCGTGGTCTGTGGGATTGAGCCCATGTAGAACTCCATGTTGACAGCTCAGAGCCTGTTTGGGATTCTCTCTCCCTGTCTCTCAGCCTCTCCTTCTTCCTTCCTTTCTCTCTCTCTCTCTCTCTGTCTCTGTCTCAAAATAAACATTTTTTAAAATTTTTTTTTTAATTTTTTTAATTTTTTTTTTTTTTGGGGGACAGAGAGAGACAGAGCATGAACGGGGTAGGGGCAGAGAGAGAGGGAGACACAGAATCGGAAACAGGCTCCAGGCTCCGAGCCATCAGCCCAGAGCCTGACGCGGGGCTCAAACTCACGGACCGCCAGATCGTGACCTGGCTGAAGTCTGACGCTTAACCGACTGCGCCACCCAGGTGCCCTAACATTTTTTTTTTAAATCACAGATGATCTTTATGTTGCCGCTGGGGGAAAGGAGGAGTACAGAGTTTACTGATGGATTGTTTTGTTGCAGGTAGTCTTCAGATATTTTTGACTTCAAAAGTGGAAAAAAAAAGGCTTGCTTAAGGTGTAAGTTAATTTGATTGCACTAGTAGAAAATGACATATGTAATATACAGTTTTAAAATTATCACAAGATACTCCACATCATATGTCATCAAGGAAATGCAAATTAAAACAATTAGATAACACTGCACACTATTAGGATGGCCCAAATCCAAAATACCAACAGCACCAATTCTGAGGATGGTGAAAAACAGTTACCATAATAAATTTTTGGTGGGAATGAAAAATTGCACCACCTCCTTGAAAACAGTTAGGCAGTATTATACAAAACAAAACTCTTAACATATAGTCCAGAAATCACACTTCTTGGTATTTACCCAAAGGAGTTTGAAACTTATGTCCACATAAAAACTCATACACAGATGTTTATAGTAGCTTTCCTCATAATTGCCAAAACTGGGAAGCAATCAAGATGGCCTTCAGTAGGTGAATGGATAAATAAATTGTGGTGCATGTACACAGTGGGATATTCTTCTGTGCTAAAAAGAAATGCACTACCAAGCCATAATAAGACTTAGAGGAAACTTAAGTGCATATTACTAAGTGAAAGAAGACAATAGGAAAAAGCCACATACAGTATATTTCCAAATATAGGTCATTCTGGAAAAGGCAAGACTATGCAGATAATAAGAATATCAGTCACTGACAGAAGTGAGGAGATTGAGGTAAACAGGCAGAGTACAGAGGATGTTTAGACTTGTGAAAATACTCTGTACAACATAATAATGATGGATATATGTCATTGTTCATTTGTCTAATACCATAGAAGTTACACTGAGAAGGAACTCTAAGGTAAACTATGGATTTAGGATGATTATGATGTATCAAACTAAGTTCATCCTTGGTAAAAAAACAAAAACAAACAAACAAACAAACAAAAACCCCAGCATCATTCTGGTGAATAGTGTTGATAATAGGGGAAGCTACGCATGTTTTGGGGAAGGAGAAATTGGGAAATCTGTAACTTCCGTCCATTCTGTTGTAAACCTAAACCTGCTTCTAAAAAGTCTTTCAAAAAAATGAAATAATTTGGAGACAAATTATAAAACAGTCAATAAAACATAATGTTATTCTAATAAATGTCCAAAAACAGGAAAAGAGAGTGAAAAGAAAAATAAATAAAACATGAATATGGAAGCCTATTGCACATATATTATACAACAAGGTGTCTAGAATAAATCCAAACATGCTATAATCATAATAAAAGTGACTGTATTCAAACCCTTGTCCTCCAGTCCCTAATTAATATTTATAATTCCAGAGGTGCAGACATGGAGATGAGCAGCCATTGTTGCATGCCCTCCCTCTTCTGGATGAAGCAACCTCAAAATGATATAAAGGTCCAGCTCCTTCCCCTCTTTCATTTTTCTCCTTTCTCCTCGTGGGAGCAGACACTAAGATGTTTAAAAGCAACCACATATATGGGGGAATTTACAAAGACCCAATGCATGACTGGAGAAAAACACGCACTCACCAAAGACCTGAAAACAGCATAAGACCTTCAGCAAATCCCTTGCACACAGATGCCCCACAAACACCACCACCATTACCACCAGTACTCCAACAATACCAACAAACCCTGGTGAAGGGGGAAAATCAGATCTCCATAATTACCACATTCTAATAAAGGTGTTCAGTGTTCAAAAAAAATCACAAGAAATATCCACTGAGGACAAGAAACAAAAAATCAATAGAAGCTATCCCTAAGAAAGACCAGATGGTAGACATAGTAGACAAAGACTTTAAAACCACTCTCTTGGTGCCTAAAAAATGACAGAAGTTACAGAAAAAAGTCAAGAAAATGATGTATGAATGAGATGTAAATATGAACAAAGGGATAGAAATCATTAAAAGGAACAAAAAAGAAGTTCTGGATGGAAATGAAAAGTACAATAACTGAAATAAAAATCCGCTAGAGAGATTTGAAGGCACATTTGAACAGGCACTTTTTATTCAAAGTCAATAAATCTGAAGATAGGACAATTGTAATTATTAAGTCTGAGGAACAGAAAGAGAAAAGATGGAAGAAACGTGAACAGAATCTAAAGGATCTGTGAGACACGATCCAAAGGACTAGCATGGGCACTGTAGGAGTACCAAAGGGAGAAGAGACAGAGAAAAGGACAGAACGTATTTGAAGAAACAGCAGCCCCAAATTTTCCAATTAAAAAAAATTATTTATTTAGTTTTGAGAGTGACAGAGGCAGAGCACAAGTTGGGAAGGGGCAGAGAGAGGAGACAGAATCTGAAGCAGGCTCCAGGCTCTGTCAGCACAGAGTTCAACACAGGACTTGAACCCATGAACCACAAGATAACGACCTGAGCCAAAGTCAGACCTTCAACCAATTGAACCCCCCAGGCGCCCCTCAAATTTTCCAATTTTGATGAAAGACATGAATATAAAGGTTCAAGAATCTCAAGGAGCTCCAGTCTGGATTGACTCAGAGACCACACAGAGGCACGTTATAACCAAGCTGCTCAAAGGCAAAGAGAGACTCTGGAGAACAGCAAGAGAGAAGTGATGTGTCACATTCAAGGGTTCCCCAGTAGTAATTAAATTTCTCATCAGAAATATGGGAAGCCAGGGGTCAGTACATGGATATACTAAAAGTTCTGAAAGAAGAAAACTGTCAACTGCAAATTCTAACAAGATTGTTCTTTAAAAATGAGGGAGAGATTAACACATGCCCAGATAAACAAAAGCTAGTAGATTTGTTACCACTTAGACTTGCTCTGTAAGAAATGCTAACACTTCAGGTTGAAATGGAAGGGCGCTAGTCAGTAACTCAACACCATTTGAAGAAATACAGGTCTCTGGGTAAAGGTAAATGCATTGATGTTATAAGAATTGGTTTTATTGTAACTTTGGCTTGTAATTCCTTTTTTGTTTGTTTTCTACATGATTTAAGATACTAATGAATTATCAAAACAATTATTAGTCTGATTTTGGACACACAATGTATAAAGATGTGACTTTCTTTGAATTCAGTAACTGAACTGAGTGGAAGTATTTAAGAGTGGAGTTTTTAAATGTTATTGGCATTACACTGGTATAAATTCAAATTGGAGTGTTATAAAATTATGATGTTAAATGCAATCCCATGGTAGACTACACACGCAAAAAGATAGCTATAGAATATTCACACAAAGAATGAAAAGGGAATCCATTCATCTCACTGCAAAAATGTCCTTCCAAATCCTACAATGAGCTTAGAATGCTTTGTGATACACTCTTCATTTTTGTTATTTTATTTTTAGTATTTCAGTTCTCGCTGATCCTTGCACTTCCCTAAGTTGTTCTTTTTTTTAAGTTGTTCTATTTATTTATTTTGAGAGAGAGAGCAAGTGGGGGAGGGGTAGAGAGAGAGGGAGAGAAAGAATCCCAAGCAAGCTCCACCCTGTCAGCATAGACCCTGATGCAGGGCTCAAACTCACAAGCCAGAGATCACAACCTGAGCTGAAATCAAGAGTTGAATACTTAACTGATTGAGCCACCTAGGTGCTCCAATTTATTCATCATGATCATGATCACCATTACTATTATCATTTATAGTAAAATATACATGTTAACGTAACAGTTTTGACACCATTTTTTCTTGCATCGCAATTCCTTCCTTGACAGTTCCATTTACTTCTGACAGAAGTGCCTCTTCAGTCATTCTTTTAAGAAGGGCCCAATTAGAAAACTCTCTCTCTTTGTATTTCTGAAAACATCTTTATCTTGTGCACACTGTTCAATGTAGTTTAACTGGACATAAAATTATTGGCTGATTAATTTTTTTCCTCAGAACTTTAGGAACAATATTTGAATGTCTTCTGTTATCTATTTTTTGATCAAATATAAGTCATATTATTCTTCCTCTTAGATATGATGTTTTCACCTATGAACCTTTTGAAAGGTCTCTCATTGTGTTTGAAGTTCTGCACCATCACTTAATAGCCTCGATGTGGAATTAACTTCTGCTTGTTGCAGTACATCTATGCAACTGCCAACTTTTCATTATGATACAGGGTGGATGGTATTGCATCAACTTGGTTATGCTGATGCCAATTTCATGTGGTTCTGAGTTGGAATTGGTCTAATGGGAAACTTGAAAGACATTTGGAAGATGATGTGAAGGCCCTTCTCATCAGATGCAGTGAGAGATGATAGATAAATATAGATAAATGATAGATGATTGATAGATAGATAGATAGATAGATAGATAATAGATGACAGATAGATGATAGATAGATTAGATAGGTAGATAGATAGATGATAGATGCAGAGTATCTAGAGGGTTCTATCTTGTCTTCTCTCTCTACTAGCAGTGAATTCAGGTTTTTTTCCAGACAGTCAGCCCTGCTGACCAATAGCAGGCCCAGGCCTACCGTAAGGTAATTGCCAGACGAGTTAAGGAAAAAATAACCACGCAGAGACAAAAATGTTCCCTGGGTTTATTATTGGCTCCTTTTTGTGCTCCAACTCTGGCAGGTGCAAATGCCTAATGGTCCCACTTTTCTGTTAAGGTCTGACTTTTGTACTCATATCAATTTTCCAAAAGAGTGAGTTAGTAATAGCTCACTGATTCCTCAATTTCCCCTCCAGCTTCTTACCACCCTAGCTTCACCCACAATTGTGTAAGATCTTATCCCTGTAATAACAATGTTATTGACAATACAGTGGTTCTGTCTCTTTGATTCAATTTGACTTGTATACATTACTTCTTAACAACATCCTACAATACTTCACTGACATGGAAGAATAAAAAACTGAAAAGAGCTTAATTTCCAAATATATAGAGATTACTGATTGAAAAAATATTAAGTTAAATGGGCTTCAATCACAAACAAGGATCTTTTCACTCACTTTCATTACCCTTATCTTGAGCACATTTTTCACATGTCATAGACACTCACTTTTAGAATTTATCTTTGTGTGTTTAAAAGGGAAAGGAAAAAGCAAAGTTAGTTTCACCAGTATATCCAACAGTGGTGTTAATAAGTTATATATGGGAGATTATTCATTTTCCTCATGCTCCAAAGTGCATAGTCCTGCCAGTTTCCAAAATAGTAGCTTGCAAATAACTCTTCTTATGTGAGTGATTACTGTTCCGGCAACACCCAAACGTGACAATGAGAACGGCTGATTTGGGTGAAATGAAAATTAAGAAACGGCTAAGATTTTAACCTTCAATGCACTGCATATTAAGAACCTTAGAGAAACTACACAATTATTTTCTATAGCATAAATGCTTATAAAATACATGCACCTCATTCTGAGAATAATTAATAAAATCTCAATTAAAAGAACCAAACTTCGTAAAAAGTACAACCTTAAAAATGTTCAATAACTGAGTGACCTCACCAGTATGGTAATATGAATTGGTCCTGACTTCATCCCCCCTAGAAAAACAAATAGCGTCTATTCAAGATCAAGACACCACAGAGAGCCCTAGAACACAACAATGGAAGCACCTTCTTGCACCACAGAGACCAAGGCAGGCTGTCTTAGAAGGGAAGAATAGTGGATCCACACTGACTGACTTCCCCTCTCCCAGGCCAGGGCAGCACCACGCAAAGAGGTCTCTGCTGGGCCTCTGGTTCCCTCAGTGAGAAAAGATGACCCCGTGGGGACAGCCTGCCTTCCCCACCACTGTGGGTCCCTTTGTGGGAGTCCCTACTCTGATCTTGCACCATGGTGCTTTCAGGGGAATCTGTAGGGAATTCCAGCCACTGGGAATCTGACCATAACAGAGAAGGAAGTAGATGCCTGTTACAACCAGCACACAGCCCTTGGAAGACCAAGTTTATACCTGAGGTGCCCAAGTAGTAATCCCAACCAGCAGCTTTGCTCATCTGGGGAACAAAGGTTGAAGCACGCTGTGACCAGGGAATTTGGTGGGGTGGTACAGATCTGCCTGATTCAGACACGTAAGCGAAGAGTCCTGCCAGCCTTAGAGTCTTGTTTGCTCATTCCCAAGCAAGATGCCAGCATGCTATGAAGATTGACTTCCAGTCTCACCAGACCAGAGGGGCTGAAAAATGGCCCCTGGAAGCCATGCTGCCTTGTGATGCTTGAACTGAGAGACAGGCAAAACTGATTGCCCCTAGAGCAAATTAGCAGTAGGTATGAAAGCTTTCTAAGCTATGAACAGACAAGAAGATTGATTCATAACAAGACTGAGGACAGCTCCTGGTTCCTTCCAAACCGAGAGCCTGTTTGATAACTTGAGAGTAGCCTGGATCAGCCCACGTCCCTCCCAACCAGTCATAGAGACTGAGATATATACCTACCCACTGTGAAGAGTGCCTTCCAGCCCTATTTGAACAGAAGGGCTGGTGAAAACACCTGACTGTTGTGCAAAAAATATATGGGAATATATCCAAAGATAATGAAAACACTGACTTGAAGAGATATCTGCATCCCCACATCCATAGCAGCATTATTTATAACAGCCAAGACATAGAAACTACCTAAGTGTCCACTGAATGGATAAAGTAGGTGTGATATCTATCTCTATCATCTCTATCTCTATCTCTATCTCTATCGCTATCTCTATATCTCTTTCTATCTCTATATCTCTCTCTATCTCTATCATCTATATCTATATCTATATCTATATAGATATAGATAATATATATCTATATCGATATAGATATCATCTATATCTATATCTATCTATATATAAAATGGATGATGTCACACACACATGCACACACACACACTCACACACACACACAGTGGAATATCATTCATCCATAGAAAATTAGAAACTCCTGCCACTTGAAACAATATGAATGGACCTTGTAGGCATTATGCTAAGTGAAATAAGTCAGAGAAAGACAAGTACCATACGATCTCATTTATATGTGAACTCTAAAACAAACAAACAAACAAAAACAAGAAACAAAGTCATAGAAAAAGAGATCAGACTTGTGGTTGCTAGAGGCAGGGAGTGGGGGAAGTGATCATAGAAACATGACCAAAAGGCACAAACTTCCAGTTAAAAGATAAATAAGTACTAGGGGGGTAATATACAGCACAATGACTACAGCTAACAGTGTTCAATAATATATAGGAAAGTTGCTAAGAGGGTAAAACCTAGGAGCTCTCATCACAGGAAAATTTCTTTTCCTTTATTTTTTTTCTTCTCTTTATTGTCTCTATATGAGAAGATAGACGTTATCCGAACTTAATGTGGTAATCATTTTGCCATATATGTACCTCAAATCATCATGCTGTATGCCTTAAACTTACACAGTGATGAATTATTCAATTCAATTATTCAATTCAATTATTTATCAACTGGAAAAAACAGTTCAACGATTCTACTTCTAGAATATACTAGCAGCAGTAGCAGCTGTAGTCAACCTTTACCAAGCACTTTCTATACAAAGTGCTCTTCTGATTGTTTTACACGTATCAAGTCATTTATCTCTCATAACAACCCTAACAGTTGTATAGTGTATTTGCTAGGTGAGGTGCCAGCTCAGGATGTTAAGAAAATTGTCCATGGACAATTGGTAAGTAGAAGACCTTGATTTATTCCCATGGTTTAGTTGCTACACCAGAGCTCTTCTCAGTTCAGTTCAAAGATGCTCACTGCTCTGTCACTGGTACTGGTACAAAATAAAATATTAATGATTCAACATTAGGAAATGCCCAAATTAATTTTGAAAGGCTTCTATGGTTGAATATGATGAATAGCCAAAACGGTCTGGAGAAGGAAACACAGGGCCGGAGGCATCACACTGGTTGATTTCAAAACATGGTACGAAGCCACAGTAATCAGGTCTGTATGGCCCTGGACTAATGATATATAGACAAACCAATGGGACAGAATAGAAATCTCAGAAATAATCCCTCAGTTATACGGTTGTATCATCTTCAACAAGAATGCCAAGGCTACCCAGTGGGGTAAATTGAATCTCTTCAACAAACAGTGCCAGGAAAACTGAGTCCCCACATGCAGAAGAATGACTCGTGACCCCTGCCTGACACTGTAGACACACACTAATCCAAAATGGATTCAATACATGAATGGAAGATCTGAAACTGTAACAAAAACTCCTAGCAGAAAACATGGAAAAGCTCCATGACATTGAATTTAGCAATAATATTTTAATATGATACCAAAAGAGACACAGTCAACAACAAGAAAAATAAACAAAATGGGCTACATCAAGCTTAAACAACAACAACAACAACAACAAACTTCTGCACAGCAAAGAAAACAATTAACAGAATGGAAAGGCAACACACAGAGTAGAGGAAAATACTTACAGATCATTTCTATCTGAGAAGGGGTTACCGCCTAGAATATACAAGCAACTCCTACAATTCAGTCACAAAAAAAACCAATTGTCAGAGTCCAAAAATAGTCAAAGGACTTGAATTTCCCCAAAGAAGATTCCCAAATGACCAACCAGCATATGCAATGATGCTCAATATCACTAACCATCAGGGAAATGCAAATTAAAAGCACAATGAAAAAAATAAGTATATAAAATCATAATGAGGTGTAACCTCACACCTGTTTGCATAACAAACAAAAGCAGAAGATAGTAAGTATTAATCAGGATGAGGAAAAGTGGAACCCCTGTGAACTATTCATGGGAATGTAAACTGGTGCAGCTGCTATGAAAAACAATATAGAAGTCCCTTAAATAATTAAAAATCTAGGGGCGCCTGGGTGGCTCAGTCGGTTAAGCGTCCGACTTCGGCTCAGGTCATGATCTCACGGTCTGTGAGTTCGAGCCCCGCGTCGGGCTCTGTGCTGACAGCTCAGAGCCTGGAGCCCGTTTCAGATTCTGTGTCTCCCTCTCTCTCTGACCCTCCCCCATTCATGCTCTGTCTCTCTCTGTCTCAAAAATAAATAAACGTTAAAAAAAAAAAAATTTAAAAAAAAAATAATTAAAAATCTAATTACCATATGACCAAACAATCCTACTCCTGGATATACATCCAAGAGAATTGAGAATGGGATCTGAAACACGTGCACACCCAGGTTTATTACAGCATTTATGCACAATAACTAAAAGGTAGACGCTATGCCTATGTCCATCAATGGGTGACTAGACAAACAATATGTGGTATATACATACGATGGATTATTTAGCCTTAAAAGAGAAGGTAATCATGTCATATGCTACATGATTGAATTTTGAGAACATTATATTAAGTTAAATAATAATACTAGTACTACTACTAATCATAATAAAGACAGAGGGGCTCCTGGGTGGCTCAGTTGGTTAAGCGTCCAACTCTTGGTTTTGGCTCAGGTCATGATCTCATGGTTTTGTGAGTTCGAGGCTTGCATCAAGCTCTGCTTGGGATTCTCTCTCTCTCTCTGTCTCTCTCTGTCCCTGACCTTCCCCTTCTCAGGTTGTCTCCGTCTCTCTCAAAATAAATAAATAAACTTTTTAAAATTATTTTTAACATAAGAATAAAGGCAGAGAGTTAAGAAATAGCCTGGCCTTGGATGTGAAGGGTGAAGGCGTGGAGAAGAGGCCGGGGAAGTAGAACTTTCTGAGAAGTTCTACCAAGTGTACACTTGGCCCCGTGAGCATTGGTGCTTGAGAACTTTTAGTGGGCAAGAGGGAATTAACTGACTACTTAAGTCAGTTTACAAGTCCTTCCTCCAGAGGAAAACATGATGCAAACCCTCTTGACCCACAAGCCCAGATCGCTAAGGACAGCGCCTCTGTGCTGGATGCGCGAGAGGCTGGGAGGTGGGGGCAGAAAGGGGGGAGGGGGTTGGGGGGAGAGGAGATAGTGCAGACAGAGGTCTTCCTCTGAGCCAGATGAAGCAGAAAATAGACAAAATGAGCTCTCTCTAGAAACCAGGAGAAGTCAGAACAGTCCTCACATCAAAGAAGGATCTACATCTCCTTAGTCAGTCACCTACCCAGGCTGGTAGTGGGCCTAAAAAAAAAAAGAAAAAAGAAAAAAAGAAGAAGAAAAAAAAAAAAAAGAAAGCTAATATTTAAGGAGAAATTAATTAGAATACTTAGGAATGCAGAAGGTTGATTTTTGTCCTTTTGTTCCTGTTATTGTTATTTCTGTTGTTTTTCTTCCCTTTGAGAATACAAATAAATTTTATCAAGTATTAAAAGACATTTTCCCCCAAATCATCTACCTTTATTGGGTTATTTAAAATTATGAATAATGGACATGTCCCTTGTGTATCTTATACTCTAAAGAAATAGATTGCTCATGAGTGCTTACAAAAAGTTAATAACTAAAGAACCCGTTTTAACATCTGGTAAATATAATCCTACCATTATGACCCCCAATACTGCTAAAAAAAAAAAAGAGGTTCTTTAAAGTAGCTCATAACAAACACAAATCGACAAAGTGTCTCAGCTCCAATTCCACTGTTGTTAGCCTAGGATCTGAGTCTGACATCTCATTATTATTTTATTTCTTCTTGCTTTCCTTTCCTGACACTCTGCCTACCCTCTAGGGTTCTAGGTACATCTGAAAAAGTCTATTAAAAAAAATCCAATATAAAAGGGTAGGAGCTTTACCTTTTCACATTAAAAATCATACTATCTAGCACTCCTAACCCTTACATTCTACAGGGCTTCCTCATGGAGTTCAAAGTCGCTACCAACACCTGTAATGAACAGAAACATGGAGAACAATTTTGATTGAGAAACTTAACAGAAGACCATGGGAAAGGGGAAGGGGTGAAAAAAAAGTTACAGAGAGGGAAGGAGGCAAACCATAAGAGACTCTTAAATACTGAGAACAAACTGAGGGTTGATGGGGGTTGGGGGAGAAGGGATAGTGGGTGATGGGCTTTGAGGAAGGCACCTGTTGGGATGAGCATTGGGTGTTATATGGAAACCAATTTGACAATAAATTATATTTAATATTAAATAAATAAATAAATAAATAAATAAATAAATAAATAAAAGTTACGTTTGCACTAAAAAAAAAGAAACATGGAGAACAAGTACTGAGACAAGAGCTGGGTCTCAGTTCTACCTTTTGCTGTGTTGGTGATTTGGAACAGCCCTCCAGCCCCCCAGTCTTGGGTGCCGTGGGTGATATAAATCCTTGCCCTTCTTTACTGATCTGAGAATTGCAGGTGGTAGCAGATTGTTAGGGACTTAATGTCTACGTAGCCCCAAATTTCATATGTTGAAGTCTTAACCCCCAAGTGACTATATTTAGAGATGGGACCTTTACAAGATTTTTTTAAGTTTATTTATTCATTTTTGAGAAAGGGAGAGGAAGAGAGAATCCAAAGTGGCTTCCACACTATCAGCACAGAGCTGGATGTGTGGCTAGAACCCATGAACCATGAGACCATGACTTTGAGCCAAAATCAAGAGTTAGATGTTTAACCAACTGAGCCACCTTGGTGCCCCTAGAGAGGGAACCTTTAAAGAAGTAATTAAGGTTCAATGAGGTCACAAGTGTGGGGCTCTGTTCTAACAGGATTAATGTTCTTATAAGAAGAAACACAAGAGAATTTTCTCTCTCTCTCTCTCTCTCTGTTTCTCTTTGTCTCTCTCTCCCTTTTGCATGAGCAGAGAAAAGGCTACGCAAGGACATAGTCAGAAGGTAGCCATCTACAAGTGAGGAAAAGAGACATAACCAGAAACTGACCATGCTGGCACCCCAATCTGATCTCCAGAACTGTGAGAAAATCAATTTGGTTATTTTGTGATGGCAGCATGAACTAATTAATACACAGATGATAATGCATTTTTTAAAGTTTATTTATTTATTTTGAGAGAGAGAGAGGCATAGACAGAGGGAGAGAGAGAGAGAATCTTAAGCAGGCTCAGTGCTATCAGCACAGAGCCTGACTCCAGGCTTAATTCAATGAACTGTGAGATCATGACCTGAGCCAAGACCAAAAGTTGGCCACTTAAGTGTCCACTCAGGCACCCCAATGATAATGCATTTTTTAACCTGTGAAATCCTTTTCAAACAAAAGCTATTGTCATTTGTCTAAAGAATCTCCTTGGTTTTTTTTTTTTAATTTTTTAATGTTTATTTATTTTTGAGAGAGACACTGTGCAAGCAGGGGAGGGGCAGAGAGAGAGGGAGACACAGAATCTAAAGCAGGCTTTAGGTCCAAGCTGTCAGCACAGAGCCCGATGTGGGACCTGAAGTCACAAACTGTGGGATCATGACCTGAGCCAAAGTCAGACACCTAACCGACTGAGCCACCCAGGCGCTCCCCAGTCTACACACATTTTTTAAATGTTTATTTATTTATTTTGAGAGAGAGAGAGCCTGTGAGTGGGTGAAAGGTTGAGAAAGGAGAGAGGGAGAGAATCCCAACCAGGCTCTGGGCTGCAGAGTCCGACTTGGGGCTCACGCCCACAAACTGTGAGATCATGACCTGAGTTGAAATCAAGAGTTGGACGCTTAACTGATTGGGCCACCCAGGGGCCTGTGCCCCCTTACACATTTTTGAGAGTATTATCTGCCCTTCCCATCATTTTCTACCACATTCGAGAAAGAACACTTCGGCTTATTTATTTATTTCCTTATTTATTTCCTTGCTAGGCATCAGATAATTTCTTTTTCTTGCAACTGTTGAAAATAAATGACTTAAATTCCCAGATTTCACAATACATTAAAACTTATAAAGTGAAAAATTAATTAATAAATCTTAAAAAAATAAAACACAGTACTGGGGAATTGTCAGGTGCTTTGTGAAATGGAAAAGATGAATAACTCATGTCCAGTCCTGACACAAAGTCACAATCTCCTTAAAGAGACCATGTACAAAGAGAGCACAGCGTACCCAATGGATGTGACATTCCATGGCGTCCATGGCATCCATGAAAGGGGGAACAGGAGCACAGAAGGGAGAGGATCACTGCAGTGATATGGATTCTTCCAGAACTTCAACTTCCCATCTCCTACTTTTCCTTCCTCCAAAATGGCTAATCCTTTCTCTTTTCCATTCCCACCCATCCCCTCTAGATACCCAGACACTTCTTATTTTTACATGCACTAGACATTATTGTTTATTTATTTTGAAAGTCTCCCCCCCTTATTGAAATACTGTAAATTCCTTGAAAATAGAAACTAGTGTTTTTTATCCCTGCAACTTTTGCACCCTGGACAGTGTATTAAAACACAAAAGTTTCATGAAAACAGGATAACGAAGATACTGGAAGAATAGGTAAGATCAGGGAAACAAGAAAGAGGGCTGAGATATCTTCCACAGAAGGCATGTGTTGAATAAATCGAATGGAATCAAATCGAGGGGTCCTCCCAAATGTTGGCAAAATAAAGCCTATCTAGTGTGATTCTTTTAGCAAAGCATAACGGGATAAAGAGGTTGAGGATCCTCCTCTGTACTTCCTTTTTTATTTTTTTAACTCTTCCTACATTCAAGGCACCAAACGTCAAGGACATGGCTTTTCTTTGTTTGGTGTGTTTTGAACCAAAAGAGCAAATGACAGAATATGACTTAAATTGTTAAAGGTACCATATCAGACAATTTTGGAATTTCTTACAGTCATTTCCATCAACTGCCTACTTCCACCATTTACAACTAAGGCAAAAGAATTATTCAGTGGAGCAGACCCTCAACTGTTTGGCAAGAAAAAGAAGATCAGATCGAGTGCCTTCCCTAGGAATTAGGCATTGGGAATGAGAGAAAGTTATTCTGTCTCATGATGGAAATAGTGACACATAAGCCTGAGAATTATTACAGGCCAAAGTCTCCCTCGCAAACCAATGGGTTAGAAGAAAGAATTAAACACAAGAGAAAAATGAAAAAGATTTGCAGAGCACGGCAGAGCAGAGCGAAAGCAAAAGACACTGCTTGGGACTCAGCACTCACTCCAGCTTCGCTTCTGAGGCTTCTACATCTCTGCCTTTGGCGGTCTGAGCTGATTCGACACCCCATGGTAAATTCTCTCTTTTTATTTTGCTAGCTTAGGATGTACTGGGTTCTTTGCATCTAAAGAACCAGACACAAATTATAGAAACTCTGTAGTGTGGTTTCCATTTCAAATGCAAGAATATCATGGAATGTGAGGTGGGACTTAAGGGCTTCATATGCATGTAATTTTTACCAAAAACTGCTTTGAAATAACTAGTCAGACTAGGAAATCAGATACTTCATGTCACAATAGGTCATTACACACAGTAAGGGGGCTATAGATAGCATGGCTTTTACATTGGTTTTCTTTGGTGTGGAAGAATCTCTAACAGAATCTGGACCATTAATATGACATGTTTTGTTTTGTTTTCCTCCAGATTTCTTGTTGGTTCACATTGGTAAGACCGTATGAGTAAGTACTCTCAGTTAATAGCATGCCCAGGGACATGTGCCTGCAAGGATTTAGAGATTAGGTTAAGGGCAACCCATTTGGGAAGTAATAGTGCTGCCATGATTTAATAATAAGCAGCTTTGAGGCACACTGTGTCAAATGAAACATTGGTTCTCATAATAGTAAGACGGGCCCATAAGGGCAAGCGTCATAACTAATGTTCAACTGTAGATCGCACAACAGCTGGCATTAGCTCAGAAAAGACTGATTAGAAAAATAGGAACTCACTTTGCAACCAATTGGGGGGGGGGGAGGAATAATGTTGGAAACCCTAAATGACCATTGGTTGTTGTATGTTGTAGATGTATGTAAATATATATCAACGGCAGTGGTTTCAGAATTTGCTGAGAGATTGTGTGAGATATGCCTAGCCTAAGTGAGTATCCTTAACGGTTGTGACATTTAGAATTAAGGGTGGGGAGGTCCTTGCTGGAAAGGTAAATTGGACTTACTAGAATATAGGTTATATTTATAGCCCGGAAAGTAAAGAAGACCTCCAAAGGGTGTGACGATGGAAGGGTCCAAATGCGAAGCCTTGGTGAACTTCAGATTTTGGAGATTGAGGAAATGGGAAAAATTTAAGTTCTAATAAAATATGATAAAAATTATGATTCAGAGCTCATGGATACAGTTTTTCTTCTTTCCAAAGACTCACGTGTGTGAAAATGATACTTCCTCTTTAAATAGCCAAAGTTCACACCTTTTTTGGAATCTTGATATAGAAGGAGGACAGTAGCATTGAGTGTCACTCAATGACCCTATCATCTTAAACATTACATGAATGTTATTTAAGAAGCATTCCTAATTTTCTTTATTCTTCTTGTCTCTAATTTGTTCCCATAGACCACCATAACAATTTTTGTAAAATACAACTATTTTTGTGCTTACAGGGCTTCAGTGGTCCCCTCTTGATTGACCTCAGGAGAAGGTTGAATTGCTCATCATATCACACAAGGTTCTGTACCTCTGCCTTCCACCCACCTCCCCTAGCTATATCCTTTACCACTATCTTGCTTATGCCCTTAATATTTCATTTTCATTTACCAGCAGGTTTCATACATGGTGTTATCTCAATCTGGAAAACCTTCTCCTGTGTGTGTTTCTGACATTTCCTTCAGAGATCCCTCTCTGAATTCTCCAGTTTGCAGTAGGTACTTTCTCAATACCAGGCTGGTTTGTGCAAGCGAACCCTGAAT
Organism: Neofelis nebulosa; assembly: GCF_028018385.1. Lineage (NCBI taxonomy): Eukaryota > Metazoa > Chordata > Mammalia > Carnivora > Felidae > Neofelis > Neofelis nebulosa. The sequence continues at coordinate 106,346,286 of NC_080783.1, read as the reverse complement.
GCCCCTGTTAATCACTTTCTTGAAAAATGTGGGGATCCCATCATCCTTCTTTATTCCCAGTAGGCAGAATGCATAGTGCATGTTGTTTAGCGTTCACAGTCAAGGGCTCCAGGAATGGCCAACCCAGAACATCTCCTTTGTAATGAAGAATGTCCTTTTGGGAAACCTTGATTCCTTGGAACACTGGCCGGGCAAGAAGAGGATGGGCTACAGATAGTTGTGAGGCCAGTTGCTCTGCTGTAAAAGCTTGTTGCATGCAGAGCCTAGCAGTGTATGCTTTGTCCAGTTGGCCACTCCTGGATTCCCTGTACGTAAGTTCCCCCCAATAAACCTATTTCTCCATTGCTTTCTCTGGGTCTTTTCTTTGGCCTCACTGGACCATCACCCACTCTTTGCTTAGAGTCTGCCAGTGTACCATGACATATCCTCATGACATCTTTTTCTACTGTATATTGCTATTTTTAAGGTAACAAAACAGAGAAAGCATCCAAGAGGAGAGTGGCTCCCAACCCATTTGTCCCTCAGGGAACAATTGGCAATGCCTAGGGACAGTTTTGGTTGTCACAACTAGAGATGTCCTACTGGCACCCAATGGGTGAAGGCCCAGGATGCTGTTATGCATCCTACAAAGCACAAGACAGTCCCTTCAGCAAAGACTTATGCAACCCAACCTGTCAATACTGCCAAGGTTGAGAAATCCTGAAGAGCTTGAAACAGAAGAGAGAACCACATGAGCTGAACAGAAAGCCATCCAGAAAGACCATCCTTGCTGCAGTTGGGGCGTGACGGGGGCTAGAGGCAGGGAGGAGCCGAGCACCTGAGGGCAGGGGAAGAGAGAATGAAAAAGGGGTAGAAGCCTAACAATGAGAGCCCTGAGGTGAGGGAGAATATAGACAGAGTTTACCAGCTGTGTTAGGGAAGGGAAGTGCTGTTCAAAGAAGACATTTAGAGCAGGTTTCTGAATAAGGTACTGTGGGAAGTCTCCATGCTTCCTCTTTAAAAAAAATACATTGTAGAATTCTACATATCAACAGTTCTTGAGAAAGACTGCTGTTCCTTTTAGTTCTGTGGCAAGCAGGGTATAGACTACAAAGTATTGGGTCAACTCTGAGTTTAAGTTAGTCATCTATCATTTCTAGGCTATGTGATCTCCTGGGGAATGTGTCATGTCTTGCCTTTGAAATTCTACCCACCACAGTGGACAACATGAATTTGGAACACGCTCAATGCTTTCACATTTTTGGGCCAGGCCAGGTGAACTTTAAAGTAATTAATAGCATTTTCCTGTCTGTTCCTGAAGTGATACTTTCTCTGTTTTTTGGCCTCAGGTTCTGCTGTGGCCTTCCGGGCCATGCCTCATGCCACATTTCCTGCCTACTCTTGTCCCTAGTTTGCTACTCCATTGGAACATAACCCATGCTAGAGGTTTTTATATCCCTCACCATCTCACCCCTCCCAAAATGTAAAAGGTAAGCGGTTACAAATGTTTCAGAAATATCTAGTCTGCTTTGATTCAAAGTTCAGTGGCATAATATGTTTTTCTATGATTTTAAATTTTTTGTATTTTTTATTTAAATGTTTATTTATTTATTTTGAGAGAGAGAGAGAGAGAGAGAGAGAGAGAGAGAGACCAAGGGAAGGGCAGAGAGAGGGAGAGAGAGAATCTGAAGCAGGCTCTGAGCTGTCAGCGCAGAGCCCAACGTGGGGCTCGATCTCAGCAACGGTGAGATCATGACCTGAGCCAAAATCAAGAGGCAGACACTTAACCAAGTGAGCCACCCAGTCACATCTAAAAATTTTATTTTAAAGGAAGAATCTGTGGAAATTCCAATGCCTGGCAACGAAGGAATGAACTACCAATATTGAACTATCAGGCATTGTTGAAGTATACAAGGGAAATATCTTGAGAGTGGGAAGATATTTCAACTACACCCTTCAAATTAATTTTTACTGGAAACTCCCCATAAAGCAGCCTCCATTACTATGTTGCTAAAGACAGTAGCTATAATCTGATATTGTCAGGTGCTTTGGAAATAACTCTAATACTGTGTGTATGTGTGTGTGTGTGCATGTGTGTGTTTTATATGTGCCCACACATATGTGTAGTAAGTGGGAAGCTGGTCCATTTGTATTATAGGCTATGTAGTACATCTTTATATGTATACACATAAGGACATAGACACAGACATATGCATATATTCTCTGGCAGCTTACTTCTAAATTCCCCTTCTATCATGGCTTTCAAGTTCAACTGAATCAGCCCAGTCTTTTGACTTCCAATAGTGCATATGCCATCTGCTACCTGAGGTCTAAGAGATGTATTTTGTCTGTCTTCACCTGACCCTCCTCAACTCCAAAATGGGACTCTGTCTGTATACTTCATGCTGTTCTTGAAAAGAATATATGCTTTGGGTCATCAGAGTGCAAGGTTAAAACAGTTATGGTGGGTTCATACCAGACAGTGTTTAAATAGGATGACTTTGATCTAAATGTTTAATGTTCAGCAAGATGGGATCCTCTGCAAGGAGATGAAATGAGAAAAGTCAGACCAAGAATGGCAGTACAAAAGTCACTTCAACTGTAGCTCTTTTATTGCATCAGAAATATGAAGCAAATATTGTTAAAGATTAAAATTTCTTATATCTCACATATTTATTGGGCATGCTATTTTATATGTTAAATGTTGAAATGTCTAAAACCTGGATATCATATTTATTGATTTTGTGTTTAAAATCTGCTGGTGTGTGTGTGTGTGTGTGTGTGTAGAGAGAGATAGAAAGAAATTCCTGGATTTGAGAGAGACTTCCTGAATAAGGTGAGAATTTTCTGAGATTTTGCTGTTTCCGGAGCTTTTCACTCACTTAGCAAAGGAAATATAATAATTAAGTCAAGAGACCTAAATTTCTAATCAGTCACTAACTGAATATAGCTTTCTAGTACATATCTCTATCATCTACCGTCTACCTAGATATAGATATATAGATATAGATATAGTTTTTATCCTCTTTATTCCTCTTTATTTGCCTAATTCCCAACATTTTTCTCCAAAATTACTGGTAAAAGCAAATTTATTTTCTCAAAACTAACTTCTAGGTATGTAGTCAGTTTTATAGATGTGTTATCTTTTTTCATTTCTTCAATTCAAATATTGTCATGGATTTATATATTTCTGTGCATTAGTCATATTTAGGAATGATTGTTATTATCTTATTTCCCTGTGCTTGGAATTATAATTATTTGCACTGACCCCTTCGATCTCTCTCTTTATCTATGGTTTTCAAGATTGCCATTACTTAAAATTCCTACTTTGGCCTCTTTACGATTCTTATTCGTAGGTTTGGGATAGTTTCCACACATCTGAGCCTTTTAAATTCCCAAGAATTATCCCCTCCTATAGACAGCCTTGAAAAACACTGAGTTAAGATAATTTCCTGTTACTTATCCTTTATTTTTACAGAACAATTTTGAAATAGCCATGTTAAAGCTTAACTCTTCCTCCTTAGCCTTTGACAGCTCTACCCCTGGTTATTTGCCCACATAATGGCCCGGCCTTTTGAATTTCAGTGTCATGATTCCTTTCTCCAGGAAGCCTTCTCTTGAAGGTCCCCACTTTGTACCCCTCATTGCCCTCAGCTGAGATCCTCATTCAATGCTGGTTTTCCTGAGGATAAAAACTATATCTATATCTATATATCTCTATCTAGGTAGATGGTAGATGATGGAAATATGTACTAGAAAGCTATATAGATAAATGATAGAAGATAGATAGTAGAGAGATAGCTGCTGATGATGATAGATGATGGGTCATAGATAGATAGATAGATGATAGATGGATAATCTTTAATCCACCAATGCCAAGTACAGGGCTTGATACAGAATATTCATTGAAATTCAAATATTCAAATATTCAAAATATTCATTCAATGAAAAAATATTTCATTAGCTTCATTAAAGGGTAGGTGTCCTCGTGGACATTCGGTATTAGCAGGACAAGCTTGCTCTTATTTTCACTAGATCTCTTTATGTTTAAAATTCTCGAGCTGATAGTTCAGCATGTTTGGCTCACCCTTGTCAATTGGTCATGATGCAGGATTATGAACCCTAAGTGTAGTGTGTAAACAAAACCACCATCTAAAGTCAAAGCAGAGTGGAAGGAAACCAACTCCCATTGCTTAACTTTCAAGAAACTCTCTTTGTAATCCAAGATAACTAAAATGATAATTAGCATCCTAAAACAATGCCCATTTATCTTGAGATAAACTTTTTTTTTCAACGTTTTTTATTTATTTTTGGGACAGAGAGAGACAGAGCATGAACAGGGGAGGGGCAGAGAGAGAGGGAGACACAGAATCGGAAACAGGCTCCAGGCTCCGAGCCATCAGCCCAGAGCCTGACGCGGGGCTCGAACTCACGGACCGCGAGATCGTGACCTGGCTGAAGTCGGACGCTTAACCGACTGTGCCACCCAGGCGCCCCTTGAGATAAACTTTCTGACACCCTCAAAAATACAGATCTAATAAATCTGGCCTGAGAAGAACAGCCTTCATAATACTTTTGCACTACATTGTAAGGACAGATTTCCACTGAGCTCCTGTTCAACGTATGGACTTTAAAATGGCACCATGATGTTTATTCTTTATTTGAATGCATTGTTTCTCTGGTGCCAAAGACACCTTGTTTTTTACCGCTGTAATAATTATATTGAATTTTTACGTTGAATATAATTTTTTTAAAAAAGGAAACTGACCAACTGAAATACATTTAATAAAGATGAATGGCACACAAATCCAGTTAGGGCTTAGAAGGCTCAGAAAGTTACAAAAGAACTACAAGTAGTCAACAAGTAGTCAACACACCTATAGAGAAGTATGCAATCTCATTTGTTAAAAAAATGGAACAATCAGATACCATATTTCCTATAATTTTGTCAAACATTTAAAGAAAGCAGATGGTCAATGTAATCAATGGAAAAATGTCTACTAATGGGCCTATATATTGTTACATTCCTTCTGAAAGATATTTTTGGAAAATATCTCTTTAAAGTCTTAAAATGTCCATTCTCAGGGGCACCTGGGTGGGTCAGTTTGTTAAGCGACAAACTCTTGAATTTGGCTCAGGTCGTTATCTCACGGTGGTGAGATCAGGCCCCACATAGGACTCCACACTGAGCATGAGCCTGCTTAAGATTCTCTCTCTCCCTCCTTCTCCTTTTGCCCCTCCTCCACTCGCAAGAGCTCTCTCTTTCTAAAAAAAAAAAAGTCCATTCTCTGCTTTTCCTGTGCATAGAGATATGCAGGGGTGTTTATATAAACAAGTGTGAAATAGTAAACTTATTAAACTGAAGTAACAAAATAATTATTGAATAATTATTCATTAGGGTACTGTTAGTGCATGGACCATTCTGTAGCAGAGACATTTATTTGCATATATTACATGTGGAAAAAATACTGATGGCACATATTTTCCAAAAAGAGATGATTTTTATTGATAACACATGCTCAATGTTAACACTTGTGTGAAAATAATACCATCAATATTATTATTATTTGGTGATTTTGTAATCAGTGTTTAGCGCAATATCAGAGCATGATATCCTGACTCCTGATCTGGCACAAAGACCCATCTAGGGCACAAAAGCGATCCCCACCCATCGGGGTTCAATGACATGACCAATTAAATAACCCACACTTTTCATCTTTATCATTTAAGAGAAAAACATTCATGGTCTGTCAATGACTTAAAAATGATCAGAAAAGTGTTCTTTCCAGACATTTCAGAAAAGATCAAGGTAGAATTGAAACAAAGGAAAGGCATGTTTATAAAACTGTGTGTGAGTGAAAAGGAGATTCTATAATTTTATCCTTAGGCACTCACTGTGGTAATCTCATTTATATTATAACAGTCCTCTGACACCTCATGTAAAGGTATTATTTAGTTACCTTCCTTGATAAAATAATAATATATGATAAAATAGTATATAATAATATAATAATTATAAATATTACAAAATAAGAAAAAGACTGAAGTGAAAGAAAAGTTGAACTAAATTTCAGTTAATAAATTTCTGTCTACTTATAGCCTTTAAAAATTCAGGTAAAGAACAAGATATATTTTATTCTCCCGAATTATAACTTTGAGAGATATAGTAAAATAGTGAAACAACACCCTGCTGAGAAATCTGATCTTCATCTTTTTTTCCCCTTCACAAGATATAATCAATAATACACTTGGTTTTTGAAAATTCAGGCAGAAATGGGCAACCTGAAAACTCTGACGAGCTATTGACCTGTGCTGGCTCTTTCTGTATTTCCACAAGAGATGACGTAACTCCCTCTTTCCACCCATGTGTGCAGAGCTCTTGGCCAGCACCTTTGCTATTCATTTATGCAATCTAGAATAATCTGTGTCTAATAGAGTGCTGGAGCATGTCAGGATGAACAATTAAATATGATTGTTGTCATTGACAACCAGCAGTTATTGCTAAAAATGTCCTAGGCAGGAATGTGAGCATTAGGGTGTTTATTTAAAATAAGGGAGAAGTTTAAATGAAGTAGCTGTTCCAGATAATGACAATTAAATGCTACCATTCAAATAGTGCATTTCTCCGTCAACCTAATAAAAATATTAGCCGCTTTTCTTTCTTTCTTTTTTTCTTTCCTTACTTGCTGTCACAAGGGATGAATTCTTCACCTGGTAAGGCTACTGACTGAGCATGGACTCTGTAATTATTTGGCTTGTCTTCTGGGGCAAGATGGGGAGGGGGCAGGGGCGATCATCTCTGGATAGGGCAACAAGAGGACAGACCCTTGAAATAGACCACGAAGGACGAATGACCTCTAGGTAAGCACAAAGACAGGGAATAATATTTCGAGTAGCGAGAAAACAAAATGAGATTTTGTCGGAATTTCCATGTGAAGAAGTAGTTTCCATAAATGTACCCCTTTTGTACCAATTATGTATGTAAAATGCAAGTGATATTTATCAGTTCTCATGCAAAACATCTGCTGTGTGTGTGCACGAGGGTGTGTACGTGTGCACACACATGAATGTAGGGAGGGACAAAGGAGAGAGTATGTGAAGAGCCTGCTGAGGTGAATAAATACATTTCTTTTGGTGACGTCATTTAAGCTGCTGAAAAGTATAGTTGTATGGTTTTTTTTTTCCTAACCCTTACAATCGTACTGCCAACCGCATTTCCCGATATGCAGATAGAAATTTCTCACGGTTGACCATCCCACTGACTCCTGAGAGCAGTTTCCGGAAGGAATTCTCATGGGATGGCTGTAAGTATCTCTCTGTGTCCAGAAGGGAAAAAAGAAGTGGCCACATGGAGAGGCTGGTGAGTTGTCTCCCGTACTACAAGATGGCCACCCTGAGGGGCGGACCACAACCTGGGCCGGCCACAGATGTGCTTTGAAAACCAAACTGTGAAACAGAGAGAACAATACAGAAGATAAGAGGAGAGAGTCTTCCCTTGTACCCACTCTAGCAAATCCTTCACAATAATGAATGTCGCACTAATGGGATAAATGCCAGATCTGTTACTGGATCGTGTACGGAGTCACGCACAAGCAACATTGAACTGAGGGTCTTGTATTTTATCTGGCAACCCCAATCTTAGAGGAAGCCCAGCTCTTCTATTGCTTACTTCTCTCTGTCTTTGTCTATCTCTCTGTCTCTGTCTCTCTCTCTTATACACACACACACAAACACATACACACACACACACACACACACACACACACACACACTACATTCTCTCTCTCTTCTGTAACAAAAGCTATTTCAACTATGGCAGTCTGGCAGTGGGCTCATCGTAAGCTAGTAAACCTGGGCATACAGGCTTAGTATGTGGTGGAGGAAAGTGGAAGAAGGCCCAGTAGACCTCTGGACTCCCTATGTGCCTAGTTCAGAGTGCCTGAGATCAGCATGAGTGGTTCCTCTATAGATACCTCACCTGGAAAAGGGGGTGGTTAAGGTTTGGGACACGATTCTGACATTTCTGATTTCCCTGCTGTAAAACCATCTAATGGCAGCTCACGTTGCACCCTTCTTAGTACTCGCCATGTCTCTTGGGTAGCCTCTTCTAGCCTCCCAACATAAAGAGGCAGAAAGACTTGATCCAGTCTCATAGACATCGACTCTGTTAAAGGCACATGAAGGTTAAGGAGAAGCCTTGCTGCATTCCATGATATGATTGTTAAATGAGTAGAAGAGTTCCTGGGCAAATGTTTGTTTCCTTAATCCATGCTAGACCTTTCACACAGCACTTTTTCTAGGTACTTCCTCAACCTACTTGTATTTCAGCCTGCCTGAACCCACCGTCTGCTGAATTCCTAACCACTTATCAATAGCTCTTTAGCAACTGATAGATAAAATGGATTTTTATTTTGTTGATGGCATACTTTTGCCTTCACTTTAAGCCTCACCCTCACTCATCAAACCCAGGAAATGAATCCTGAAAATTCTTTAACAGGCCAATTTTCCCACTTCACTTCTGTCTCCTTGTTTTGTCTTTTCACGTTGAAGGAAAGGAGGGTGGTGTTTTTAACCTATCTTCATAGAGCAAATTACGAGTATATCCTATCACTCACACACACACACACACACACACACACACACACTCCATAATTCAATTAACACATATTTATCATGTTTTTTGAGGTTCACATCACTAACTAGAACTGTACGCAGTCATCCAATTGTATAGGCCTCCTGGTTCCTGTCCATATTTTTTACTGATTAATGGTTGAGACTAGAGCCCCAGTTTCCACCCACAAGGAAGAGGCATCACACTGCCTCATTCTGCTTGGAATACTTGCCACTAGCTTTGCACGCCATTTAAAAATGCCAGTGTTTTCTTCTAAAATAAATTTTAAGCTGTTTTTATGGTAGGGAGTATATTCTGTGTTTAATGCCACTCTAAAATGCTTTGTATATTAAAGGAGCTACAGACAATATTTGTTGAATACGTGAATAACTGACAGATGGCAAAGCACATAAGTATCGGCAATTATCAATTACCCCAAGATGGATTACATCACAGTTAAGATATTTATTGACATTGTTTACATGCTTTGATCCCAAGTCTTAATTTTATTATTATTATGAGCACTGTATAGTAATTTACATATTGAAAACTCCCCCCAAAATAATTTTGATTGTTTATTATTAATAAATTCAAATTCAAACTATTTGGCTGTTATTTTTCTTTAAAAGTTTCTTCTCTCTCATGCATTCTATGGAACATAGCTTGAGTGGCGATGAAAAGCCTTTTACAGCAAAAAGGTAAATTAATACTTTAACACAATGGACCAGGACAAACAAAAAGAAATAATATAAAATAGACTAGTGGTAGAAATAAAACTGAGAGAGAGAGACAGACAAAGAAATAAGTATATTTTGATGTAAGCTTTGCATTAAGCTTAAAGCTGGCCGTTTTCAAAATAGAGTAGAATAATTCAATAAAGTTCAGCTGGGCAACAGGAGAAAGTTGCATACAATGAAGAAATTATACTTATTTTCAAAATGCATTTTTGCAATTCTCAAGGTATGTCACAGGCATGTTAATTAATAGGTGCCACGCATACCCCAAAAGCAGAAATAAAGAATTCTCTCCTCTTCTGGAAATCAGAACTCCCCCTTTATGGCATGAAACAGAACCATACGCTCTCTGCATTGGTGGCTGTCCTTTCCTAACTCACTGCCCTGCGTAGAAAGGCTCAGCAGGGGATAAGAAGACTGATGAGATCAAGACTCTGGAACAAGACACAGAAACCACAGCGGGAAGTGATGGCGAGCCACCCACATGATCAGAGGCTCTTGCAAAGAGAACCACATGGGTGTCGATGTAGACTAATCTCTCCAATGTAGAAGGGACTTACCCACTAGAGAAATTGTTCTGGTACAGCTTTTAAACCAAAGTATTCCACTCATAATTGTTCTTCAGTGACAAAGAGTTTGCTTCTCTCTTCTGTAATCCCAGACCATATACTACAATTGTAGGCAAGAGTAGGAAGTGATACACACTTATTGCTTATTAAACGTACAAAGTGTTTGTGACACGTCAGGATTGCAGCATCAAGCACAGCATTTGTTTTTAGATTTTATTTATTTATTTATTTTCAGAGAGAGAGAGAGAGAGAGAGAGAGAGCGCACGCACAAGTTGGGGAGGGACAGAGAGAGAGAGAGGGAGGGAAGGGAGACAGAGAATCCCAAGCAGGCCCCATGCTGTCAACGAAGATCCCAATGCAGGGTTCAAACTCACAATCCGTGGGGTTGGACCCTCAACCGACTGAGCCACCCAGGTGCCCCAACCCGTGTCTTTAGTTGGGATCTTCTAGAGAAACTTCTTAATGAAGTGACTGTTTACTGAGTGAAGGAACTCACAAAGGAATAAGTAGCCAACAAGGAGCTGGCAAGAGTGGGAAGCTGCTTCATCCTTGGACCTAATTGAGTGAAGCAAGGAGGTCGATCTTGGTCAAGAGCTGGGTATGAAGCAGGGGCGCCCCTCATGGCGGTAGTTAGAGTGCTGCCATGTTGCCAGGGCAGAGCTGAAGCAGAGACAGAGTGGGAGAAATAAGCGCCATGGTCCTCCATTCCCCACCCTCTTCCCTTTCCTGTGCTTTCCATCAGCCAGGCAGAGCTGAAGCCCAAGAGAAAAGGATCCCAGTTGATGGCCTCCTTGGCCATCAGCCTCCAGGAGACACAGAACAGGAGAGGATGAATGGCTGGAGAATGGCTATAGACAGTGAATGTTGAGAAGCCAGTACTGTGGGGACTGATGCCTTTATCTGCTTAAATATTATGGAGAAAACATCTAGTTCACTTAGAGGAGGATTTTTCTGCTGAAAGACAAGGTGAGATTAGAGTTCAAGTTCCAAGGCTGCCCCAGGTTTGCTGAGAAGCTTCAACACAGTCCTTTAAATCCTCTATGCTTCCACTCGTAATAATATTTTTACTTACTTTTTTGTTTAATAAGAGGTCTTGCTTGGATCTCTGTGATAAGGTTTGCAATAAGCCATGCCTCCTCAGGGCAGGACGTGGTGTGAATCCAGGACTTTCTTTTTTTTTTTAATTTTTTTTAACATTTTATTTATTTTTGAGACAGGGAGAGACAGAGCATGAACAGGGGAGGGTCAGAGAGAGGGAGACACAGAATCTGAAACAGACTCCAGGCTCTGAGCTGTCAGCACAGAGCCTGACGCGGGGCTCGAACTCACGGATTGAGAGATCATGACTTGAGCTCAAGTCGGCCATTTAACCAACTGAGCCACCCAGGCGCCCCGAATCCAGGACTTTCTAATGGTGAATCTTATGGTGATGTAAGTGTAAACTCTGGTATGTTTTGGACCTGTGGATTTTAGGAACTGAAACTTGAACATACTTGAAGAAACTTAAGAGAAAGATTCAGCTGAGGTTAAGTTGTCGAATAGTGAAGCCCTGGGTTTGGAGAAAGTTGGGTTGTATTTTCAACACACCTATTAATGGTGCCTTTTGAAACTCTTTAGATTTTCAAATAGTATTTCAAAAGGTAATTTGGGTTGAAGTGGTTGAAGTTACAAGTGGGCAAACACAGCGGAGTGTTCCCTTTCACATAGTTTTCTATTCATCTACAAATGCTTTCGGTCTGCAATTTGCCTTTGGAAAATGCACGTAATTTTCTTTGATAAACTGAAAATTCCAGCCCTCATGCTGCTCTTTTGGGGAAATCATGAGGCTCCTGTAAGAATGGGTAAACAGAGCTGCAACTTGTCAAAAGTACTAAGATTTGAAAAATTAGAATTACAGTAATTTGATACATCTATTTTAAGGGGCTCCTGTGAAAAATAATCTCCTAATGTGATTTAATTCAAAAGGTTTTAATGTCTCAGTTCTGGCACTTTGGGTCTACCGTGCAGGGCCAAATATATATCCACAACACAGGGATAAAGAATTCTTGAAGAAAAGACAGAGAGAATAAATAGCATCCTGTCCCATGGGTGGTGGAGGGTGATTTGTGGTAAGGGGAGGCCACATGGAGCCTGAATGCAGCCTGGATGTCCCCCAAAATAGTGCAGAAATAAAACATCACATACACGGCAACGTGGCGACATTTTTCCTTCTCGTCTCTAACTTTGCTTGTTTCATGTTTGTTTCACTCGGAACTCCCCCTTACACACTTGCAGGTCCTGAGGCACCTGGGTGACTCTGTAGGTTGAGTGTCCAACTGCTGACTTCAGCTCAGGTTATGATCCCCGGGTCGTGGGATCAAACCTCGTGTGGAGCTCCACACTGAGCATGGAGGTTAAGACTCTCCTCCCTCTTCCTCTCCCCCACTCATGCACTCATGTTCTCTCTCTCTCAAAAAATGTAAAATAATAATAATAATAATAATAATAATCTTGCAGGTCTTGAATACATAAAGTAGCAAATATTAGAAAATACTTTCACTTTGACCCTTGAGATATTTGTCGTCATTGTTATCTGTATAGTTGTTTTCTTCTATGAGTAGTACTGAAAATACAGCACACCCAAAAATGAAAATAAAAGGCTCACTAAGATACCAACTTTTAAGAGACACTTGTTTGCTTGTATTAAACCTGGTCACCAAAGGCTTCACAGGTATGGGACTTCTGGGTAAAGAGAGTTGAATAAAGCCATTTCTGTTTCACTGCTCATCCTATGAAGCTTGCTAAAATTCACAAAAGCGACCATAAAACCATCCATGCAAAAGCCGCATCCTCACCACAATATGGATATGTTTCCACCTCCAAATGTCATGCTTTGAAGATTGTTTTCCAAACATAGTGATACTGGAGGGAAGAAATGATGTAGAAGATTCAAAGTGCTAACTTGGGCCTTCGGGATTCAGATCTCCCTACAAGGGAGACTGTTGGTGCCCAAATGGCCATGCAACAACGCAGGAAGGAATGAGGGGTGCAAAGGAAAACGAGGGGGTGCTCCCATGCTGACCCCATTTTAAAATAAGTGGAGGTGAAGAAGGAAACACTCCCATGTGCCATGTTGTGTCTTCAGCCTACCTCTGGCTGAGACACTGTTGGAAAAAGGAAAAAGGGAAGAAGGAGCAGAGGTCATGAGATCTCAACACAGAGAATTTGTGACTTGAGGAAGGTTACTGTGAGCCACACTCTGGAATGACACCGAAAGAGTGGCGTTCGCAGGACTGGAAACAGCGTTCCCTCTTTCCAATGGCAGACATATCTGCTGTAGCTATCTATCCACACTTGTGCTGCTCTGTCTCCACTGCTGCCTCATGTTTGTCAAATATCCACAGTGGTTGATTCTCTTTCCTTGAGTCAGACTTCCTTTTTGATTCTTATATTTTGGCTCCTACTTTCTATTTTGCTCAATTTTTAAATACAAGTACACCATTGTTTGAGTGACATGTCACATAAGGAACCAAGCGATCTGAATTTTTATAAAATAAAAGTCATTAATGGCTTAAAGAAGACAGAAGGAATTGATGATGACTGAAATCACACTAACATAATTTATTTCTTTTTAAGAGAGACAAAGAGAGACCCTGGGATCATGACCTCAGCCAAAACCAAGGGTCAGATGCTCAACTGACTGAGCCACCCAGGCGTCCCCAGAGTTCCATAATTTTAAATTCTACTTAAAAACATATATGTATGTATATATGTGTGAATATGTATATGCATGTATATACATATGTGTGTATGTGTGTATATAAATGTATATAATTGTGTATATATGTATGCCTGTGTACACATAATTGTGTGTATATATACATGTATGTATGTAATTGTGTGTGTGCATGTGAGTGTGTGTGTGAGATTCTTCCTCCCTGGTGATATTCTTGGCCAGTGGTGAAGGAATAATTTATGTGCTCTAGATTCTTTTCAGAGCTCTCTTAGTTTTTCACATGCTGTCTCTTGCTCTTTCTGTGGAGGAAGAATCCAACCTAAAAATGTTTTTCTCATTTATTAGTTTAAACATGTATTCCTTCATTAACACATTAACCATTTAACATCAAAAGTAAGAGACTTAACCATCATCATTTAGCATCATCTCAATTCCAATACTGAAGGAATAACATCCTCATTCCCAAGATTGCTTTGCCTGTGTCATAACTGGCCTTCATTAACTCTTAAGCATAGACTTAATGTTTGATCCTAAAGGAAAGAAAAGAGGTGGATGGTTTACCATTATTGAGCACCACTCCAGGGGCACACCGTGTCTAAGCACTTCACATTTCTCATTTCACCTAGTACAAAACCAGTCTCTATGAAATAGCATTGCTTATGTTCCGTGGATAAGAATATGAAAGCTTACATGGGTTAAATAAGTTACACAGGGAGTTGAGCTGATCACTGGTGAGCCTGGGATTCCAGCCATGGCCACAAGCTCTGAAGTCTCGTTTCATCCACCATATTGTGCCCGTCCAGTTGAGAATATCATCTCATCAGATGTATCAGGAAGCCAAAGCAGTTAGAGGGCTTATACAAGTTCACAAAAGCCGGGTAGGACTGACACTACATTAAGCCTCCTACATCTTGTTTCAGTGCTTTTCCACTCACCAGCGTATCCCCACGACAGGCACCCCCAGGGCCAAGCTCTGTGCTGGCCCCGCCAGAGCACAGATACTTTTACTGAGCCACTAAGTTCCCCTGGTACTTATGCTCTGTCTTCCTTGCTCCTGTCCATCTATCCAGTTCCTAGGCACAGTGGCCATGCCTAGTTACCAGGTTCTTTTTGAGGATCTCATTAGCACAGCCCAATAATTGGAGATAAATGAAAACTAGCACTCCCTCATAAGCTACCTACCAGTAAATTATAGAATCAAGTCCCAGACTAAATTCTGCCACATATACAAACATTAACAAACTGGAGTGCAGCCCCAGGGAAATCTCACTGTACAATTTTGAGACTCTACACATGATTTGCATGGAAGATTCCTTGGAAAGAAATGATATAATATTCAAGGTGTGCATTGCAGCGAATCATCTCTTGGAATGCCATGACCAATACTCTTCTAAACCAGCATCTGGACACAAGCTCATTTATGAATCAAACCACCCGTGTTATCTCTAAAGAGCATATGGTTAGGTAGATACTAGATTTAGCGCTCTGTTCCTTAAAAGCAAGGATTGTTTTCAAAATACTTAATGTTTATTTATTTTTGAGACAGAGAGAGACAGAGGGAGGGAGACAGAGAGAGAGAGCAAGGTAAGGGAGACACAGAATCTGAAGCAGGCTCCAGGCTCCGAGCTGTCAGCACAGAGCCTGACGCGGGGCTCGAACCCACAGACCACGAGATCTTCACTTGAGCCGAAGTCAGATGCTAAACCCACTGAGCCACCCAAGTGCCCCTTCAAAATATTTAACCTTGGGGCGCCTGGGTGGCTCAGTCGGTGGAGTGTCTGACTTTGGCTCAGATCACGATCTCACGGTCTGTGGGTTTGAGCCCCAAGTCGGGCTCTGTGCTGACAGCTTGGAGTCTGGAGCCTGCTTCAGATTCTGTCTGTCTCTCTCTGTCTGCCCCTCCCCTGCTCGCACTCTGTCTCTGTCTCTCTCTCTCTCTCTGTCAAAGATAAACATTAAAAACACTTTAAAAAAATATATAACCTTATCCACAAATACCGAATAAAAAAATTATTCCATGGAAGCATATTTCTAACACCCACTATTTCCAATCTACAACCTTCCTGGTATCTGTCAGGCTTTCTAGTTAAATTAGCATAGCCTGTGATATTATTTGGTGAAAAAAGTAGAATGCTCGTAGTAGCCACTCCTGGGGTGTGGGCTTTCCGATTAAAAACTAGCAGATCTCCGTGGCATGATTATAGCAACCGAACAACTGGGGCATGCAATGGAAACAAATACACCCATTTATACCACGTGGCCTGAGATGAAGTAGTTTAAAGTAAATTGTTGCTACTTACAGGTTGACTCACCACTTCCCCTGGCCTGTGATCACGTGTTCACATAACTTCTCCTTGTCTGCCTTGTTTCTGAAACAATCCTCTAGCCCCAGTACAGATGTGTGTCCCAGATCCTGACCTCATCACGCTACATTCTCCCACTTTGCATCATCTAGAACTCTAGATATGATTCCAGAGAACTCCTGGACCTGCCTGGCCCTACTTTCTTCGCAAGTCTGTGTTTTTCTGTCCGGTCAGGACGGTGAAGTACAAAACTTCAGCCAGGCATGAGACCAGACCGTCCTCTGGAGGGAAATTGACAGGGCACATCGGTTCATCCGTCTTGGTTATCTGGGCATCCGTGGGAGCTCACCTCGGTGACTTTAGCATCATTCTCAAACCTGACATCACCACCTCCTTTCCTCCCTTCTGTAACGGTGAACTTTAAAACACCAGCTTTTCCCATCTAGATGGCACTGGACAACGTCACAGAATTCTCAAGACACAGGATAAAAGATACATGGTGACTCTAAGACGAGGTGAAAATCCACATCAAATCAAAGCTATTCAATTTTCAAGGAAATAAAAGTTAACTGTAAACACCAGCAAATAAAGGCAGACCACTTTTCCACCACTGTTTTGCTTCTGAGGTTGAACCGAGGGGTCAACCAGACAGGCCACATCAGTGAATGGGAAGCAGAGTGGGAGCTGGGACAGCCCTTTCTGAAGGGGCTGCCTTGACCCAGTTGAGTGGCTCATCATCGCCTCGCCAGAATGAAGCCTAGCTCACCAGAATTTCCAGTTTTTCAACAGATGTGTGTAAGTTTGGTTTTTAAGATGAACTCCAACTATTTTGAAATGTTTGGGGGTGATTTTAATTTAATGAAATGCTGTGCAGATACATTATCGCACAGTGTAGCTGAAACATTGGGCTTCTTCAAGAATTTTAGGTCAGCAGCAAGGGTTGAGGCATCCTGTATATGAGAGAAGATCCATGAGCCACTCTATCTGGGTAGCAAAATGTGTTTCTTTAGAGGGGTGCCTTGGTGGCTCGGTCGGTTGAGCATCCAACTTCAGCTCAAGTCATGAATTCACGTTCGTGGGTTCAAGTCCCACATCAGGCTCTGTGCTAACAGCTCAGGGCCTGGAGCCTGCTTCGGATTCTGCGTCTCCCTCTCTGTCTCTCTCTCTCTGTCTCTCTCTCTCTCTCTCTCTCTCTCTCTGCCCCTTCCCTGCTCATGCCCTCTCTCTTTCTGTCTCTCAAAAAATAAAATAAAATGCTAAAAGAAATTTTAAAAATGTGTTTTGTGAGGTATAGGATTAAAACTGTTTTGTATAAAGTTCTTTTAAAAGTTGCTAGCATCTTCTAAAAGGCTACTCTATGAAAGACAAAACAGAAGGCTTCTTATGTAATTTAATTCTCCCAGCAACCCAAGAGGCAGATCTTATTATTTTCAATTTACAGGTAAAGAGACTGAGAAACTCTGAGAGGTAAGAGTAACTTTTGTAATATGCTGTACTAGCATTTGAACGAAAGGCATGTTGGAAACTATACCCTTCACCTCAGATTTGGCTCATTAACTCCGAGTTATTTGTTACTGATATTTTCTCGATCAGTAATCATTACCATGTGCCAGCACCTCCCTTTTAACTCTTATTCCAGAAATGGCATTAGATATTCCTGTCGTGCCTGTCCTGGAAGGGAGGACCCTGGTGACAAGATCAGTCTCCCACCTCACATCTTCTTCCCATCTTCACATCTTCCATTCATCTATCGATGAACACTTAGGTGGCTTCCATATCTTGGCCATTGTAAATAATTCTGCAGTGAACATAGGTGTGCATATATCTTTTTGAATTAGTGTTTTTTTTCCCTCAGATCAATACCCAGAAGTGGAATTGCTGATTTATATGGTATTTCTATTTTCAATTGTTTGAGAAAATTCCATACTGTTTTCCATAGTGGCTATACCAATTCGCGTTCCCACCAACAGGGCACGAGGGTTCTCTTTTCTCCATATCCTCACCAACACCTATTATTTCTTATCTTTCTGATACTAGTCATTCTGACAGGTATGAGATGGTATTCCAACATAGTCTTGATTTGCATTTCCCTAATGATCACTAATGTTCACCATTGCTTCATGGGCCCGATGGCCACCTGTATGTCCTTTTTGAAAAATTGTCTATTCTGGTCCTCTGTTCATTTTTTAATTGGGTTGCCTGTGTGTGTGTGTGTGTGTGTGTGTGTGTGTATTCAGTTGTGTGATTTTTCTGTATAATTTGAATATCAACTCCCTATCAGATATGTCATTGGCAAACATCTTTTCCCATTCGCTAGAAGGCCTTTTCATTCTGTCAATGGTTTCCTTTGCTGGGTAAAGCTTTTTAGTTTCTTTTTTTTTTTTTTTTTTTTTTTTTTTAACGTTTATTTATTTTTGAGACAGAGAGAGACAGAGCATGAACGGGGAGGGTCAGAGAGAGGGAGACACAGCATCTGAAACAGGCTCCAGGCTCTGAGCCGTCTGCACAGAGCCCGACGCGGGGCTCGAACTCACGGACCGCGAGATCATGACCTGAGCCGAAGTCGGCCGCTTAACCTACTCAGCCACCCAGGCGCCCCAAGCTTTTTAGTTTCATGTAGTCTGAATTACTTTTGCTTTTGTCTTAGCCCTTGCCTGAGGAGACAATATTCCAAAACAAACTATTGCTAAGACTGGCATGGAAAAGTTTACTGCCTATACTCTTTTTTAAAATATGAAATTTATGTCAAATTGGTTTCCATACAACACCCAGTGCTCATCCCAAAAGGTGCCCTCCTCAATGCCCATCACTCACTTTCTCCTCCCTCCCACCCCCCATAAACCCGCAGTTTATTCTCAGTTTTTAAGAGTCTCTTATGGTTTGCCTCCCTCCCTCTCTAACTTTTTTTTTTTCCTTCCCCACCCCCGCCCCATGGTCTTCTGTTAAGTTTCTCAGGATCCACAGATGAGTGAAAACATATGATATCTGTCTTTCTCTGTATGACTAATTTCGCTTGGCATAACACATTCCAGTTCCATCCATGTTGCTACAAAAAGGCCATATTTCATTCTTTCTCAATGCTACGTAGTACTCCATTGTGTATATAAACCACAATTTCTTTATCCATTCATCAGTTGATGGACATTTAGGCTCTTTCCATAATTTGGCTAGTGTTGAAAGTGCTGCCATAAACATTGGAGTGAAAGTGCCCCTATGCATCACTACTCCTGTATCCCTTGGGTAAATTCCTAGCAGTGCTATTGCTGGGTCATAGGGTAGATCTATTTTTAATTTTTTTTGAGGAACCTCCACACTGTTTTCCAGAGTGGCTACACCAGTTTGCATTCCCACCAACAGTGCAAGAGGGTTCCCGTTTCTCCACATCCTTTCCAGCATCTATAGTCTCCTGATTTGTTCATTTTAGCCACTCTGACTGGTGTGAGGTGGTATCTCAGTGTGGTTTTGATCCGTATTTCCCTGATGAGGAGTGACATTGAGCATCTTTTCATGTGCCTGTTGGCATCTGAGTGTCTTCTTTAGAGAAGTGTCTATTCATGTTTTCTGCCCATTTCTTCACTGGGTTATTTGTTTTTCGGGTGTGGAGTTTGGTGAGCTCTTTATAGATTTTGGATACTAGCCCTTTGTCCAATGTGTCATTTGCAAATATCTTTTCCCATTCTGCCAGTTGTCTTTTAGCTTTGTTGATTGTTTCCTATGCAGTGCAGAAGATTTTTATCAGCATGAGGTCCCAGTAATTCATTTTTGTTTTTAATTCCCTTGCCTTTGGAGATGTGTCAAGTAAGAAATTGCTGCAGCTGAGGTCAGAGAGGTTTTTTTCCTGCTTTCTCCTCTAGGGTTTTGATGGTTTCCTGTCTCACATTCAGGTCCTTTATCCATTTTCAGTTTGTTTTTGTGAATGGTGTAAGAAAGTGGTCTAGTTTAATTATTCTGCATGTTTCTGTCCAGTTCTCCCAGCACCATTTGTTAAAGAGACTGTATTTTTTCCATTGGATACTCTTTCCTGCTTCATCAAAGATTAGTTGGCCATACTTTTGTGGGTCCAATTCTGGAGTCTCTATTCTATTCCATTGGTCTATGTGTCTGTTTTCGTGCCAATACCATGCTGTCTTGATGATTACAGCTTTGTAGTACAGGCTAAAGGCTGAGATTGTGATGCCTCCCTCTTTGGTCTTCTTCTTCAATATTACTTTGGCTATTCAGGGTCTTTTGTGGTTCCATACAAATTTTAGGATTGGTTGTTCTAGCTTCAAGAAGAATGCTGGTGCAATTTTGATTAGGATCGCTTTGAATGTGTAGATAGCTTTGGGTAGTATTGACATTTTAATAATGTTTATTCTTCCAATCCATGAGCATGGACTGTTTTTCCATTTCTTTGTATCTTCTTCAATTTTCTTCATAAACTTTCTATAGTTTTAAGCATACAGATCTTTTACATCTCTGATTAGGTTTATTCCTAGGTATTTTATGATTTTTGGTGCAATTGTGAATGGGATCAGTTTCTTTATTTGTCTTTCTGTTGCTTCATTATTAGTGTATAAGAATGCAACTGATTTTTGTACATTGATTTTGTATTCTGCGACTCTGCTGAATTCATGTATCAGTTCTAGCAGACTTTTAGTGTAGTCTATTGGATTTTCCATGTATAATATATCATCTGCAAAAAGTGAAAGCTTAACTTCATCTTTGCCAATTTTGATGCCTTTGATTTTCTTTTGTTGTCTGATTGCTGATGCTAGAACTTCCAACACTATGTTAAACAACGGAGGTAAGAGTGGACATCCCTGTCGTGTTTCTGATCTCAAGGGGAAAGCTCTCAGTTTTTCCCCATTGAGGATGATACTATCTGTGGGCTTTTCATAAATGGCTTTTATGATGTTTAAGTATGTTCCTTCTATCCCGACTTTCTCAAGGGTTTTTATTAAGAAAGGATGCTGAATTTTGTCAAATGTTTTTTCTGCATCGATTGACAAGATTATATGGTTCTTATTTTTTCTTTTATTAATGTGATGTATCACATTGATTGATTTGCGAATGTTGAACCAGCCCTGCAGCCCAGGAATGAATCCCACTTGATCATGGTGAGTAATTCTTTGTATATGCTGTTGAATTCAATTTGCTAGTATTTTGTTGAGAATTTTTGCATCCATATTCATCAAGGATATTGGCCTGTAGTTCTCTTTTTTTTCTGGGTCTCTGTCTGGTTTGGGAATCAAAGTAACGCTGGCTTCATAGAATGAGTCTGAAAGTTTTCCTTCCCTTTCTATTTTCTGGAACAGCTTGAGAAAGATGTGTATTATCTCTGCTTTAAAAGTCTGGTAGAATTCCCCCCAGGGAAGCCATCTGCTCCTGGACTCATTTTTTGGGAGATTTTTGATGACTGATTCAATTTCTTCCCTGGTTATGGATCTGTTCAAGTTTCTATAATGTTTTGGGATGCAGCAAAGGCAGTCCTGAGAGGAAAATACATTGCAATCCAGGCCTATCTCAAGAAACAAGAAAAATCCCAAATACAAAATCTAACAGCACACCTAAAGGAAATAGAAGCAGAACAACAAAGACATCCCAAACCCAGCAGAAGAAGACAAATAATAAAGATCAGAGCAGAAATAAACAATATAGAATCTAAAAAAAAAAAAACAAAAAACTGTAGAGCAGATCAATGAAACCAAGAGTTGTTTTTTTGAAAAAATAAACAAAATTGATAAACCTCTAGCCAGGCTTCTCAAAAAGAAAAGGGAGATGACCCAAATAGATAAAATCATGAATGAAAATGGAATTTTTACAACCAACCCCTCAGAAATACAAGCAATTATCAGGGAATACTATGAAAAATTATATGCCAACAAACTGGACAACCTGGAAGAAATGGACACATTCCTAAGCACCCACACACTGCCTATACTCTTTTAGGAGTCTTGTGGTTTCACATCTTACATTTGGGTCTTTATGCATCCCCCACTTATTCTTACATAATGGTGTAAGCAAGAGATCCAGTTTCATTGTTTTGGGTGTAACTATCCAGTTTTTCCAATATCGCTTATTGAAAAAAATATCTTTTCTCCACTGTATATTATCCCGTTATATCATTCTTTCTAGTTTATAAGGGGTTCAGTGACTGGCCCAGAATTCAACAACAAATGTTAACTACAGATCTCACAGCCTTTCCACTCAGCTGGTCATTAACATTTATTCCAGATCTTTACAGGATTCCGTTTCTTCTGCCACCGATGTTCACTTCATTTCTGCTAAAATATGTTTTTTTTTCTTCCTGAGAGTCATTATGGTGTTCTGGAAAGATGATTAATAGTAATTTGATAAGGTACAGAGTACTGATCTACAATTCCAGGATTCCAGGATGGATAGATAGATAGATAGATAGATAGACAGATGATAGATAGATAAATAGATGATAGATAATAGATAGACACACTTCCAGGAAATACATATATACATATATGTATATAGATAGATAGATAGATAGATAGATATTCATATCTAAATGCATCTTTGTTTAGTCCAGGACTAAGAACGGAGTAGGTGCCCCCATATCTTTCTGTTCAATTTTGATTATTTGATGCAAACCCAAACAGCACCTTGATTCGCTCAATGATGAACACACTCAAGTGCTCTTCAACCATTGTGGCTCTCTTGCACTTCTTCTCTGGCCTGTTTCCAGCCTCACTTTGCTCCTTCCAACAGGTTTTTCTAGAAACACCTGGCTGTCTATGAGTCCATGGCACAGGCAGCTTTGTACAGGAACAGGGTGTCATGTCAGAGAGGCTGTACAGATGCGCCCTCACAGAGCTTTAACGCAGACCAAAATACCTGTGATAGAATGTCCCAAGTGGAAATAAATCCCTGAAATGATCCATAAACAAGGGCTGGTATCGATAACTTCATGTGACGAAAAACAATTTGTGGTCTGTGGCTTGAGTCTCTCCTGTAGTTCATTTATTCTGGAGAAGTCACAGCAATTTTAAAATATGCTTTCACTTAAAGTAATTAAGCAAACACATACACAGGCACTTAAGGAATAATGAGAGGTAAACAGTAATGTTCTCTTTTTTTTTTTTCCTGGTGATTTCAACAGCTATTATTCATACATATTTATATAACATTTGAGAGATAGCCTTAAAATATCAACTTTGTTCCTCATGCATTTGTTTGTTAGAAAATGAGAGCACAGAGATATATGGATAGATAGATGGTAGACGGATGGATGGATGGATGAATACATAGATAGATGATGGATGGATGGATGGAGAATGGATAGATAGACAGAGAGGAAGGGAGTGGAGAGAGTATACAGTAAAGGCTACACTTTGTGGAGTCATAAAATAGATGTCAAAATGAATAACTGGATCAAGCCTCTCTTTTGAAGTCCACACACCTCACACCCTCCTCTCCAGGTGCTCTCAACACTCCCAGTTTCCCAAGCCTGCCTGTGCCTTCCTTCCCCAGGAAGACTGCATTGCCACTGCTTCGTCTGCAGTGCATGAGGGGCTCTTGTCCCTCACCCCCAGCCTTCCTTTGGCTTTCAAGGAAGGGCTAATTTTTCAGGACTCGATTCAAAGCGATCTTCTCCAGTCTGGGTCTCCTCATGTCTCAGCCGGACAGAGTGCATCTCTTCCAAGGATTCACAGGCATTAGCTGACCCTTTAAGCAGTCACTATACAGTACGTGTTTCCTTGTCTGGGTTGTTGGCGGTGACTGGTGGGCGGTGACCATGAGGTTATCTTATTCTTTGTTTTGTTTCTTTTTACCTTGGGATCCAGTTACAGCTCTCTAGCACAGGGGGCGAGCTCTAAATAGTAGGTGTTGAGTGAATAAAACAAGAAAGAGTTAAGGAAACCATAGCCTAATTGCAGAGACAGAGGCAAATAGCAGGACGCAGTATCACAAATTCTCTAAGCCCCCATGGAAGAGGTATCCCACCCCCGGCATTACGGAAGGCATCACTCCTATATTCACCCCCATTTTACCAGGTGAGCTGCTCACCTCCAGCCCACGGGAACGGGTTCAATATTGGCTTCTGCTCCAATAAGAAATACAATGTGAAACAAAAGGCATGGAAACACAGTCCTTTTACAGAAGGCAATGTGGCTTGAGTACCCCCCACACGGGGGGTAGTTTCTGCCATCCAGCCCAAGAGAATACACAGGGTCAAAACACAGGAAGGAAAACACAAAAAGGGACAGGAAGAGGAAGAAGGGCATGGCACGTTACAAAGGGGAGAAAAACAAGTTAGGAGTGGGGCAGAGGGGATCTGGCCAGCACCCAAGCTGTGTATTTGCGACCTAAGGAGGACGAGGAAGGTCTTTATCACCCATGAGGATTGCCCTTCTGGTTATTTCAAGCTGAGAAAGTTTCTGAGAAGGTACCTAATGCTTCTTCCTACAGAATGAGCTGGTCACCCTTGTGCCTCCAAGCCCATGACAGGTAGGAGTCGGGGCAGTATAAGGTTAATATGAAGAATATAAAGCAGGATTTTTGCTGCACGAGTTCTGCCTCTCACTCCTTCTCCCCGATTTCATAGGAAGGAAATTATATTTGCATAGACACAAGCACAATAGCCAAATGGAAACTGAAAAACCAATCTAACAAACAGAACCACCTTCTCTTAGTGGTTGGGTCAGAGCGTGAACCCTACCGTGTGACCACTCTGGTGGACCACCCCACCCCCTCCACCCCTCCCCCTCCACCCCCACAGCCCTCAAAGCTTAGCTTCAGGAACTAGGTGCATGGAACCATCTCCCAGGTAAATGGCGCTGGGACAGGCTTTGCAGGTGTCTTGGCTCCAGCGGATTGAAAGACTAGAGCAGGAAGTGCACATTTAGCTCGGCTCTCCACACACAGGCTCCACCGATTTTCCTTTCTCCAGGAGCCAAGGAACACAAGGGGGGAAAACACAGAAGGCCAGAAGTGAATGTGAAGGTCAGCCTTCCCCATGCCCTTTTCTTATGAGGTCCACCTACATAGAGACGAGTATGGGGCCCCGTATCTGGGGATCTGCCCATTCAGATTAGGAACTCTGCCTTTCTTTGGGTGAGATGATTAAGCGAGTAAGACACAGGGCAGCAAAGTTTCTCGTGGTTTTTCCCCCAAGGATTCAGGCGGAATGTGAAGAGGGAGGAAAAAGCGTTCTTGCGCCAGAATTTAAGAACTTATTTTCCTGCAATGTAAAATTCAGAAAACAAAAGAAATTTCCTTACGATTGAAGAAACGAAATGAGGTAGTTACCTGAATAGCTGCAATATGAATTCAACAAATGTTCATCTTGTGGCCACACATAGCTGTACCTCAAGTTGGTGCCTGTAACTGGCATTGACACTTAACTTTCTTTTTTTTTTTTTTTTACTTATTTTGACAGAGACAGAGAGCCAGCAGGGGAGGGACAGAGAGAGGGAGAGAGAGAATCCTAAGCAGACTCCATGCTATCAGCGCAGCTCCGGATGCGGGACTCGAACTCACGAACTGTGAGATCATGACGTGTGCCAAAGTTAAGAGTAAGACGTTTAGCCCACTCAGCCACCCAGGCACCCCAGACCCTTAACTTTCAAGGTGTGTTACCGATTCTCATTTATAAAAGCTTGGGCGAAGAAAAATAAAATGAATGAAAAAAATGAAAACCTTGGAATTGTTAACTCTGTAGTCAGGGGCACTGATTTGCAGGGCTGGAGGACAAACACGACATAAACGGGGATCAAGAAAATGGAGCAAAGGACCACAAGATGCGTGGAGTGTGGCAGTGGCCCACACTTGATGAATACAATGAAGGCAAAGCCGTCAAATGACTATGATGGGGACATACTCTCCAAAATAAAAGTGACAGTTGTCTCACTGTGTTCTGTAAGGGGCCAGTTGAATCAAGAACACCGTGGCCTCCCCTGGGGAGGCCATGGTAGACCAGCAGAACATTCAGGAAGAGCCATCACAAGTGCGTGGAATAAGTCCTGGGAAATGGCCACATGAGGACCCAGAGCCGTTTAGCCCAGCACAGAAGCACTTCTTTTCAGATGTGAAGCCACCATACAGACCACGGAAGTCACACTTCGCCATTTCTCTGAGGCACAGAGGTGAAATCGATGGCTAGATTCAGATACAGCATATTTCGGTACACCTATGAGAAGGCCGATTTTAACAGTTTGGGCAGTCCAATGTGGGGTGGGCTAGCTTACAAAATTATCAGCTTCATACCATGGAAACTAGACACGTAACCATATATATATTCCCCTATATATCTTAGCCACTGAAGATGTGTTCCCTAAGACATAGTAAAACATCTGAAAAAGGTTCTAATAGTGTAAGGAGGGGACTTGAGTGTAAAGAACAGGTACATCCATTTTCCATTTCAGCCCTCATAATAATATATGTTATATTATATTATATTATATTATATTATATTATATTATATATATTTAAAGGAAAAGTTTATTTACTGCCTCAAATATGTTGAGGATCTGTATATGTACAAACTCATATTTACTTGCAACACTGTGGGAGGTACATTAGATAAATTAGTCAGAACACAGTTCTCATAAAGTTTACAGCCCCATAGAAGGAAAGCACACGTAAAGTCCTCTGAGAATGAGATTGTCTGTAAGAATGCACAAATCAGCCTGTTTTCCTTAAAATAAAAAAAAAAAATTGGGGAGAAAAAAAAAGCTAAGGCATCTGAAATAAATTGCTTCTCATTTTCAAGAAAATAAATGAAGGCCAAAGCAGGCTGAATCAGACAAATGAGAAAGAAAAAAAATTTTTAAGTGTTTTTTGTTCAATCTCTCTCATGCTGTAAACCTTAGTGAATCTCAGGTTTGGGTTAGACCCACAAGAATATGTTTTTGGAGTTATTCCAAATACCTCTCGATGAAAGACCATTTTTATTTAGGGTAAGACAGATTTACTGAAGAAATATTAGAAATATTAAAAGAAAAAATAAATCATAATAAAGAACCTGTAACTCCCATTATCATGTTTATGCTAAAAATACACCTTTTCAGTGTATATTAGCATAAATAAATATGCATATATATATACAGATATACAGATACCATGAATACTGAACAGTGAATAATTTTAAACATTCTTCTTTGTGGCAGGATTCACACATGAACAGAAATAACTTTCCCCATTAATAAAACTCCTGGTGACATCACCCTTAGTGTCTTATTCCTTTGTTGGATGCGCTATAATACATTTTTGGAAGCCTCAGTTATTGGACACTTAATTTGTTTCCAATGTATTATTACAAATAACGTGATAATACACACATCAATAAATTGGCATATTTCAAATTATTGTATTATACATTTTTTCACCTGTATATGGAAGTATAGATGAATGCCTCATTCTGCACACTCTTAGAAACACTATTTCTATGATGTTTTCTTTATGTATCTCAGGGAAAAAGTGGCAATGCTATACAATTTACATTTCTTCGTTTTCAATTATTGTGTTTGTATGTAATTATAAACTGTAGACATGTGAACTTATTTCCTTTTCAAAATCATCTCCTTATGGAATGCTTTCTTTTTCTTATTTATTGACAGGAGCATATTTACACATACTTCTCAGCATTGATTTTTAACATTTTTAAACGTTTTTTGTTATTCACACTGACTTAAGTTTTATGCAATTAAAACTATTAATATTTTCCTTATGACTCCTGTTTTGGTTTTATGTTTTGAAAAGTTCTCTCTAACCATCCCAATTATAGATATATTGTTAAAATATTTTGTGATTTCATATTTTACATTCAAATATTTAGGGCATTTGTATGGTAGAGTGCCCTACGTAATTTTTTTATACAATTAACTTATTGTTTATTGTAATAATTTATTATCATAAATTATTGATTTAATCATTTTGATTCTAAATCAATATTCTTTACTGGATACCCCTAATGCCAGGCACTGAGAAGACAGTAATGAGGAAAAAAATGGACAAAATTAGTTTTCTCACAGAGCTTATATTGCAGTAAGAGAAACACATATTAAGCAAATTCTTACTAAAATATTTATGGAAAACCATGGAGAATAGCCTCGGGTTGGGGAATGGATAAAGATTAAATAGAAACGTTGCATGGAGGGGTGCCTGGGTGGCTCAGTTGGTTAAACGTCCAACTTCAACTGAGGTCATGATCTCACAGTTTGTGAGTGACTTCAGCTCAGGTCATTATCTCACAGTCTGTGATTTTGAGCCCCGCATTGGGTTCTGTAGTCCAGAGCCTGGAGCCTGCTTTGGATTCTGTGTCTCACTCTCTCTCTGCCCCCTCTCACTTGTGTTCTGTCTCTCTCTGTCTCTCAAACATAAATAAACATCCATTTTTTTAAAAGAATCTTGCATGGAGAGGTGGGAAGAAAAATTTTTTTACTGAATTAATAAGACCCTGTTCACAGGTCCGGGTATAGGCTGAATGTGCCTCATTCAAAGAACTGAAAGAAATGCTCAAATTACTTGAGTCTGGAAAGTAAGAAGCCACACACATTCTAAAGTACTTGGGTCCCTTCCACATAAGGCAAAGCTAATCCCATGTCCCTTTAAAACTAAAGATGCCAGCTATTCTAATATTTTTTTTCTTATAGATAATTTGAGAATAATTTTCTAAATGTCGGAGAAATATTTTGATTAGAATTTCTTTTAATTAAAATATTAAACTGTGGAGTTTTTTTATTCAATGGCATGGTTAATTTTAAATGTTTATTTATTTATCTTGAGAGAGAGAGAGAAAGAGGGCAAGCACACATGAGCAGGGGAGGGGTAGAGAGAAAGGGAGAGAGAGAACCCCGCACTGTCAGTGCAGAGCCCAGTGTGGGGCTCTATCCCATGAACCATGAGATCATGACCTGAACTGAAATCAGGAGTCAGATGCTCAACCAGCTGAGCCACCCAGGTGTCCCTGGCATGAATCATGTTTAATTGAATGAATCATGAAAGGGTCTTGTCTTAGAGTAAATGCATACTTCTCATGTTTTATCTGTCTGTGCATGTCTGTGAGCATATGGGTATGTGGGTTGTTTTGTTGTTGTTATTTTTGTTTTTTAGTGTGACCTGGTTTGCAAAGATTTATTATGAAGACTAGCGTGGAGTTTCCAAAGAAGACTCTTTGATTTAACTTGCTTAGCTATGTATTCTGGCAATACACGGTTGGTAGTTCTGGTGTGATGATGGACAAAGCGACATTAAGAAGTGAGTTTATTGGAGATACAGAGATTCCTTTAAAAGGCGTGTGTGTTGGGGCGCCTGAGTGGCTCAGTCGGTTGGGCGTCTGACTTCAGTTCAGGTCACGATCTCGCGGTCCGTGAGTTCGAGCCCCTCGTCGGGCTCTGGGCTGATGGCTCAGAGCCTGGAGCCTGCTTCCGATTGTGTGTCTCCCTCTCTCTCTGCCCCTCCCCCGTTCATGCTCTGTCTCTCTCTGTCTCAAAAATAAATAAACGTTGAAAAAAAAATTAAAAAAAAAAAAAAGGCGTGTGTAACCATTGGATGGGAGACCGTGGTGCGGTTGTCCAGTGTGTTTCATGAAGGTCTTCTGAAAGAACTTCAAGTATTGCTTCAGATCAATTAGCCTTTAAACACAACTTTTCCATGGAGAAAGGGGCTGGCTTACCTATCTTGAATGATAGGTATGAACACAAGAAATATTAGAACACTAAACAGTTTTAAAAAGTGAGATACGAAAGTAAAAGATAAGGAGATCTTATTTATTTTATTAAATAAAATTCATGGTCAAATTGGTTTCCATACAACACCCAGTGCTCATCCCAACAGGTGCCTTCCTCACCTCCCATCACCCACCTTCCCCTCTCCCCAACCTGCCATCAGCCCTCAGTGTGTTCTCAGTATTTAAGAGTCTCTTATGGTCTGCCTCCCTCCCTCTCTTTAACTTTGTTTTCTCCCTTCCCTTCCCCCATGGTCTTCTGTTAAGTTTCTCAGGATTCACATATGAGTGAAAACATGTGGTATCTGTCTTTCTCTGCCTGGTTTATTTCACTTAGCATAATACCCTCCAGTTCCATCCACGTTGCTGCAAATGGCCAGATTCCATTCTTTCTCATTGCCAAGTAGTATTCCATTGTATATATAAATCACTACTTCTTTATCCACTCATCAGGTGATGGACATTTAGGCTCTTTCCATAATTTGGCTATTGTTGAAAGTGCTGCTATAAACATTAGGGTACATGTGCCCCTATGCATCATCACTCCTGTATCCCTTGGATAAATTCCTAGCAGTGCGATTGCTGAGTCATGGCAGGAGATCTTAGATTCACTTTGTCTTAACGTCTTGGCACCAGATATTTGGTTAGTCCAAGATACATGTCCTAGCAGCACTCTACCAAAATAGTTGGCTCTTGGGGTGGGGAAATCCACAATGAAATCTTTTTCATAACTTTTATTTTCATTTTTTTTCCTCTTTTTAAGTAATAAAGTGGATCTTTTCATCTTAGGTTTTCTACAAAACCACTAAGTGGTTGGCCCACCTTAGCAAGGCTTAGATATAAGCAGAGTCCAAGGAAGTCAGAAAGTCATACTATAGACATTTCCAGATAACCAGTCACCACACCAGTGAGATTCATTTGCTATAAATTGATCTGCATTGTATCGTCTTTCCTGTTGGTGCTATACACCGACTCCCAGTGTGTCTTTTGAGAGTTGTGCCCAGGAGGTATATGATTCCTTGGCATATTGGACACATCCACAGGGCAGTTTTCCCCTCCTCCAAGAGAACAGCCCTCAGACACAAAGATGCAGTTACTGACAGCTGAAATTCCATAGAGCACACTGCAGAATTGGAGTGGGGGCTCCACCGAGTCTGCTATGCCAACACCAATCTTCCGATCACAATGAAAAAATCACCAGTAAAGTGTTTTACAGTTTCTTTCAAACTGATCTTTACTACAAATACTATCCATGGAATTTACAATCTCCATGTTGTTAAAATCATTCCCATCACGTTCATGACCATATTGTGTCCTTTTGGGTTGCTTTACTAGAATGCATTAAGCTGTGTTTGTCCGGTATTGTCACAGCAAAATGGCGTGCTGGGAACGTTTTCCAGGTGAGCTGTCAAAGTGTGGTCGATGTTTATTGTTAGTGTGTATTTTCATGTCAACTAAGGATCATACTCTTACAACAGTATCCTAGATGGAAGAAGGAGTTGAACACAAGAAACTGATAAACCAACATCAATCAGATATTAATGAAAGATCACATATTTATCAAAGCACTTGAAGAGTTTTGCCTGAAGACCACAAAAGAAATGCACATCACGAAATCAACTTGGGGCATCTGGGTGGTTCAGTCAGTTAAGTGTCTGACTCTTGATTTTGGCTTAGGTCATGATCTCAGGGTTGTGAGATCATGCCCTCATCAGGCTCTGTACTGGGTGTGGAGCCTACTTAAGGTTCTCTCCCTCCCTCTTTGTCTGCCCCTTCCCCTCTCCATCTCTTGAAAAAAAGAGAGAGAGGGAGAGAAAAGAAAGAAACTCCTCTGCTCAAAAAGGAACTGAGAGGGGTGCCTGGGTGGCTCAGTCGGTTAAGCAGCCGACTTCGGCTCAGGTCATGATCTCAGGATCTGTGAGTTCGAGGCCCGCGTCGGGCTCTGTGCTGACAGCTCAGAGCCTGGAGCCTGTTTCGAATTCTGTGTCTCTCTCTCTCTGACCCTCCCCCATTCGTGCTCTGTCTCTCTCTGTCTCAAAAATAAATAAACGTTAAAAAAATTTTTAAAAAAAGGAACTGAGATAAAGAGTGACCAAACAAAAAGCAGAAGAAATATGGAATTAACCAATCCCTTCAAAATTCCAGTCTTCTAAACAGCAGAGAAACACATATATGTTGAGCACGAGTGACTGAAACATCTTGTTGCCATGCATTTTCTTTGGCCTCAAATTTGGAGTTGACACTATAACTTCCAGTTTATAGTACCTAATTTTGATCAATTCATGGAAAAGCTCATTCCCTTTTGTGTGTTTTTCCACTATTCCTTATCCTGGGTCCTGTCCTACTCTCTCCCACACGGGCACTTAATCTAATTTGTTGTCACATGTCCTTGGATATGTATATAACCTAATGAAAACACAGTGGTTCCTTTCTATGTGTTTTTAGGTTACGCAAATAGTATTGTGCTATGGACGTTGTGTGTGTGTGTGAGTGTGTGTGTGTGTGTGTGTGTAATGCTGTAGCTTTGTGTGTTCTTCATGTTGTTGTATGTACACATAATTTATTGCTCTGTAATGTTGTTACAGTAAATGTATCCATCATATTTTATTTATGTAGAGGTGGAAAGATAAGATGTTCACAACAATAGCTACCAGAAACAATGCTGAAAAGAGTTAGCTTCAGAGGCGCACGGGGGGCTCAGTTGATTAAGAGTCTAACTTCGGCTCAGGTCATGACTTCACAGTGCATGAGTTGGAGCCCCTTATTGGTGAAGGTGAATACCTCATACACTTCTAGATGTTTTTGCTTGTTTTTTCGGTTTCCCTGTGTTCTTGTTGATTTGCAGCAATCTTCTATATTCAATATGTATCCTTAATTGGTTTCCGTTGCTGCAAATATCTCCTTGCAACCTGCCATGCGTTGGCTAATATTGTCTCCATTTTCCTTCTTTTTTTTTTTTATTATTTTTTTTTATTTTAAATTTTTTTTTTCAACGTTTTTTTATTTATTTTTGGGACAGAGAGAGACATAGCATGAACGGGGGAGGGGCAGAGAGAGAGGGAGACACAGAACCGGAAACAGGCTCCAGGCTCCGAGCCATCAGCCCAGAGCCTGACGCGGGGCTCGAACTCACGGACCGCGAGATCGTGACCTGGCTGAAGTCGGACGCTTAACCGACTGCGCCACCCAGGCGCCCCATCCATTTTCCTTCTTTAATGAATTTCTGATATTTTAGGTAATGAAATCCATTGATTCTTCTTTTTTCCTTACAGTCTTTGGTTTATTCATAATATCTGGAATATTATCTCTTTCCTCTGCCTTTACCCCTGGCCCCAGCCATAGTCTTCTTTTCTTCCTTTAGCTTTATCGTGTTTAAGATTCATAAGCACTCGGAATTGCACGTTTATGTAATGAATGAGAGGGATCCAACTCCACTTTCCTCCATTTAGTGCGCTTATATTCTTAACGTTTTCATGACTGGGTTGGCATGCCAGGTCCGGCATAGATCACATCTGCTGTAAACACATGGTTATGTTTCTGAGCATTTTATCCTCATCTCTGAGTCAACTTTGAATCAGTAGTTTATTGGCCACATACACCTCCAATGGCTTTTTATAATATATAAATGTGAATATGAATATATATATGAATATAGGAATAAAGATTACTCTCTCGCTTCACAAAACGAGCTTGGAAAAATGAGCTTTATTCTGTGTTCCTCTTTCTGGGAAAAACTTCTTAAATTACTAAATAGCTATTCTCTGGAAGTTTGTAGAAGTTATGGGTTAATCCCTGGCTGACTGCTCTAGTTGTTTTGACACTTCCTGAATGGCTCATGCTCTCTATTTCACTGACATTTTTTTTTGACATTTCATGGTTTTGTAGGAACTTGCCATTTCATCTAAGTTTTCAAATGTATTAGCATATAACAGCTCCTAATATTCTTCATACTTTTTAAAATCTCTTTAGCGTCTTATTTAAATGTCTAAAATAGAATTTTGAAGTAGCTCTTTTATTATTGATTTCCAAACTGTATTGCACTGGGACCAAAGAACTTAGTCTACACGATTTTTTGTCTTTGAAATTTATGAAGCTTCATTTGTAGCCTACATATGGTATTTTTGTATTACCTTTGAATCCAAAATATTTATTTTTGATGGTATCTCTACATCTCTGCGTGCATTGTGCAGATCTGTAATTTATTAATTCACTTAGACTTTTTTAATAAATTTATTATAATCTGGTTGACATGTTATTTTCTCACAGATGTATGTTCACTTTCCCAGCTATAATTATTAGCTTATGTATTTGCTCCCCATCTCTGCAAGTTGTCATTTCATACATTTCAAGTCTATACACTTAGGTTCATATAGTCATGTCTGTCATGTCTTGACCCTGTTGTTCCTTATTATGTCCCCTTATGATTTTTTTAAACTTTGTTTTTACTTTTACCGATAAATACGTTTTAACTATTCTCCAGATTGACTATATTAAAAATAACACTCAGGTCTCACCTTGCCGCCATTTTTGTTCTTGAGATAACCTGATATATATTTGATTCTTACTCACAGATGCTTTCAGGAATCCCCATTTGTTATTTGATCTACATAAATTTCACTAGAATATCAAGAATGTCTTGGATTTTTTTTTCTTATTTACCCTGTGGCCCCTATGAACCTCATCAATATGAAATCATCATCATCCATTAATTATGAGAAGTCTTTCAGAATAATTTATTCTAGTACTGACTTTTTCCTCCTTTTTTTATTTTGATTTCTGGGCTTGTTTTTAAAAATCAATTTTTCTCTTCTTCTCTTTATTAGCTTGGATTTTATATTTATTTCTGAAGCCTCCTGGGAAAGGGACCGCAAATCATCACTTTGTGAAGTCTGTTCTTCACCCATATATCAATTCTCTTCTTTCAACTATTACAATTTTCTTTGTTTTACATTTTTAAATGTTTATTTTTGAGAGAGAGAGAAAGAGAGAGAGAGCACATCAGTGAGGAAGGGGAAGACAGAGAGGGAGACACAGAATCCGAAGCATGCTCCAGGATCTGAGCTGTCAACACAGAGCCTAACGTGGGGCTTGAACCCATCAACTGTGAGACCATGACCTGAGCCGAAGTCAGACGCTTAACCGACTGAGCCACCCAGGTGCCCCAACTCTAGGCATTTTCTTACTCGGTATTTTAATTTGATTCTTTTAAATGTAACAATTGGGCTTCCTTTTTTCTCATTATCAATATTACCCCCTCTAGTTAGATTCTCACTTTAAATTCTCATTTTCAGTGGGTCATCAGCACGAGGTTACTTAGCTTATTAACCTTCTTTTCAGGGTCTGTGTTCCTTAGGTGTCTCATTATTTTCCCCTGTGATCCCATAATTTTTTGAGTCTTTTGACTATACTAGCAGTTGCTATATTCACTAGGAGAAGAAGCAAAACCCTAGGCTGTAATATATACCATACCTGGAGTCTGGGACAGGCCTGGCCAGGGGGGCATGTGTCTTTATTGGTAAAAGGACACATCCCACTACCTGTTCGCTACCTCTGCCTTCCGTAGCCCTGTTCCTCAGGGGACTTGCCTGTCCCTCTACCTTGATCTGTGCTTTGTTGCTTAATCACCTAGCCCTTGGAGTTACATGTGATATGAGTAGGTGAGGGATATCT
The DNA here is from genome assembly GCF_028018385.1 of Neofelis nebulosa. Classification (NCBI taxonomy): domain Eukaryota; kingdom Metazoa; phylum Chordata; class Mammalia; order Carnivora; family Felidae; genus Neofelis; species Neofelis nebulosa. Next base: position 106,311,026 of record NC_080783.1, on the reverse strand, counting down.
CATTTGCCAGCTCTCCTACTCATATTCATTGAGATTTCCTTTCTGCCAGCCATTCTCAAAGGCTCCTCCGTGGATAACCCTTCCCACCTTAGAACAGCGTGTGGACAGTGTTGCTATTCTTGACCAACCAGGTTGGGTCACAGGTCGGGCAACAGTCTATTCTGGGAAATGCTGGGGACAAAAAGTCACAGTGAGGGTTTGCCAGCACGCTCTCTGAACATCCATCATGATCTTTTTTACTCAAAGCTGCTCCCTTCCCTCTCAATGAGACTCCATCACCTTCTGTCTGCACGATTTTTTCTCACAGATTTTACATTACTTTCTCTCACCTTTTTGCCCTTTGTATCAAGTATCTCAACTATGAGGTCGGTGTGCCGTATTCTCTAGAAGCAGAACTCAGGAAAATATTTTCGTCTCCATTTTGGGTAAGAGGAAACTTAAGTTTGGAATTAAAAAAATGTGTCCTGCATTACTGAAGCAGTAAAGAACAGAGAAGGAGTGAGAACTGTTAGATTTGACTGCAAATCTCATGATTTTCCCTAGAATCTATATCATACAAGATGTAATACACAGGAATCGTTTCTCAGAATATCATTTGCTTGGTCAATAAAAGAAAATCATCTTGGTTTTACAAACTCTGGACCTAGAAAAGCACTTCGAAGTTTCCTAGCAAAATCAAACACCTAGAAGATACTTTCAGGCCCAAGGGCTCATGGCTACTTGATGGAGATGAATAAAGGCCGCTGGATGAGTATAGAGGATAATTTTGAGTCCCATTTACAAAGACAACTCATGTGGAAATTGCGTACATCAACCCCATGAGTGGACCGTGAGCTGTTCTCAGTTTAGAGCCTCTCCAGTGACATGCACAGAGCAAATGGAAATCCGCCATTGCCCTCCACCACGAACAGAACCCTGGTTCTCCTTTTGGATGAATGCTTTTCAATGCAACGCCCAGAACAACAGCTCTCGAGACAAAACAGAACATTTAATTTTTAATCACCGCATCGTTGTTTGTTATAGGAGCAGCCACACCAGTGCCAAGCACTAAAATACAAGCTAGTCAGATGGAAAATACCACCTGGGTTGTCTTGCCTCGAATCTTTTATGGCCACATTGAAAACACTTCCTGGGGTGTTTGCTAATTTTTGTGGGGTTTTGTCTTTTTATTCCTGTGCATTTTCATTTGGGGAGAAAAAAAATACTTACTTGAGGGCAAAGGGAGTTGCTTTGAGTAAGTCTTGTGATTCAGGTGGAAGTGAGCTTTCTCTTTTTAAGACACTATGACAGGTCTTTGGATGCCAAAATAGAGACCTTTTTTTTTGGGGGGGGAGGGGTTCCTGTAGAACGATGGACAGTCAGCAAAGCCCCGAAACCCACAGCACCATCATTTCTCATTTCTCCATCCTGGATAATTCATTCTCTATGACTGAGCTACTGGAACTTTTGCCAAATCATGTCTTCAATCTGGTAGAATAGCATCCAAAGCAGAGCTTGTAGCTGACTACAGGATTCAAAGCAGAGGTGACCAACCTATTTACTTTCTTATTTGGGTGAAAACACCGCTATAAAAAGAAGAGGTAGAAAACGCTACACGAGCATCCCGCTTGCTAAATATTTTGCCAGTCATCTTACATCTGTGACTCAGCCAGATAGGTACAAGTCTATGATGTTATTGTCAGAAATTAGCGTCCTGAGGACCTGGGTGGCTCAGTCGGTTAAGCGTCCGGCTTCGGCTCAGGTCATGAACTCAGGGTTTGTGAGTGCCAACTCCATGCTGGGCTCTGCGCTGGCAGCTCCGAGCCTGGAGCCTGTTTCAGATTCTGTGTCTCCCTCTCTCTGTGCCCCTCCCCCACTCACACTCTGTCTCTGTCTCCGTCTCTCAAAAATAAACATTGAAAAATTAAAAAAAAGAAGAAGAAAATAAACTAGCTTCCTCCTCAAAGTGTCCTCACCTTTTTCTGAGGTCGTTGGAAGAAACAGTGTCGCAGTGCTCAGAAGATCCTTCAGTATTCCCACCTCAGCCTGTGGGCACTGCCCCCATCACCCAACCTCTTTAGCTGGTGAATCTGGCAATGCTTTGCTGGGCAGAATCCCTCCAGTGAGGACCACACTGTCACTGCTACTCTAGACACTGGAGATGGGACATCCTTTTTTTTTTTTTTTTTTTTTTTTTTTTTTTTTTTTTTTTTGCATGTCACATTTTACCCTAAGCATAAGTGTGACTTTTACTTACTTTCCCACAGATAACTGACATCAGGTAAGAACTCCTTCTGAAGATTGTCTCATGAATCATCTTCTACCGTAAGACTAACTTATTGCATTTTCAAGAGACAGACACTCGTGGTGTCTCACTGGGAACCCCTCTGCCACAATCCAAGCTGCTCCCACAGGTCACAGGAAACTTCTCCCCAAGACATTTATATTTCAGAACCCCAATATAATAAGATGACAAGAGGTTAAAATAAAATAAGAAGTGACCATGTATTCAACATTTATGATATACTAGAGAAGTAATTTCATCTTTTTAACACTTGAAGAATGGATATTACTCTCCACCTTTCAACAAATGGGAAACTATAGCTCAAGGAACTTAATAGTTTGCTCAAGGTCACATAAGACTCAAGTTTGGTCAACTCTATAGTCAATATCTACAAATACATCACCCCACTTTCTTATAAATTATAGAGATCATAAGGTACTCCTGAAGAAGGAAACTTGCAAATCTATCTTTGTATAGTCTTTTAATAAAAATAGAACACCTCTCATGAGTTTATCTTCCTTTTATGACATGTTGGTTTGAATTCCCATTACCTAGTGAAAACAAAAAGGTCTAAAAATACTTTGAAAAGTTTATAACCCTATTAAAAAGCAAGGTGTTATTATTAATTTGTAAGGTTTAATGGTCCTTGCATAAAGCATATTTTTATTATTTGTTTTATTGGATATTATTAAAGAATTATTTATACAATGATCCCACATCTACATTGTTAGTGAAAGAAAATAATATGGATTTTCTGATTACTTTGCACATATTATGAGGAGAGCTATGAACTATGCACACTCCAAAGCTGATTGCTTTGAGATCCTTTATGCAAAATACTCAAGGACTATGTACATGATTTATACTGAATTAAGTCTGTAGAAACCTCTTGCTGTTGATAAAACAGAGCAGTAACTTGGCTCTGTTTCAAGAATACTACATATTCATCTACATTGTGAATATATAGTGAGTTAATTCTTATGAATGTATGTATAAAACATTATAAATTACCTATTATTATTTTACTAATAAATTATGCTAGTGACTTAAGTGGGGGCATAGTTAAAATAATATTAGCTACTATTTATTAATGATAGTCTATGTGCCAAGAGGTATATTAGATGTTTTATCTACATCATCTCATGGTATTTTTTCTCTTGGTAACTCTCAGAGGTTGAATGTAGAGGCTCAAAGACGTTAAGTTATGTACTCGGAGCCACACGTCTAGAAGTTGTGTAATACAGACAATGGGAATCCAGGACTATCCACATTTGAAATTCCTTCCACTTGGGCAGACAGCCTCAGAGTTCCTCTCAAGCCAAAGCATGAACCAACATCAATAATGCTCACTCCACCCACAGGTTTGACATTTATGATTTTTTTGACCCTCTTGGCATTTCGTTGTCCCCTCCTGGAAACTATGCAGAGTGAAGGCTCCTCCCCTCCACTACAGGTATTATTTCCTTTCATCCACATCTCCCTCTTCTGAACCTCAACCTGATGCATGTAAGCCTGTACTTAAGGTTATCCAAGGCTAGTGAAAGATATAGGATAATTTGGGCATGTTAAACTGAAATCACTTTGTTGCAGTTTCTTAGAGATTATCTGGTCTAATGGACAGCTGACTAGAATAGCCTGGCCAGAGGCACTGCCCCTGAAACGGAGTGAAATTGTAAGTCATATGTCAGACTCTAAGCTGTCAGAGCAGAAGGGATCTTAAGAAATTGTTTTATAATGTGTTTTTAGGAGTGAGTATCTTGAGTACTTCTGAGATGAATGGATGGCCCCAAGTAATTTAGCAGAGAGGCAAAGCTGCGAATCGATCCCTCAGACTTTCAGACTTACATTCTTCATTCCACTGAGTATTTACATTTTTGTATATTAAAAAATCAAGGATGTGCCAGGAAAATATAAAAATACATATGTATCCGCCATCCAAAATGCCCCCAGTCCTGTATCCTAAGCCATACTTTCTACCCCAGATACAACTGCACAATTACAAAAAGAGAGAAAAGTGTATTTCTATATGGAGAAATGTATAAACTATATGGTAACTACCATAAGAAACCTGAACAAAAGATATTCATGGGCCTTTCACCAAAGCATGAAGGATAAATAAATACAGATAAAGCTGCACAGTCTCTAATTGTGCCTAAATTCATTAAATATTGATTTTTCTCCTAAATGAAGTGGGGGCATAGCAGATTTTAAATACTATTATAATTTCTTTGCTCTTCTCCCATACAATCTTCCCTTGTTATTTTTGCCTAGAACTCTATTTCCATTTTTTTTTTTAATTTTCTTAAGTGGCTGTGTTGATGTTGATTTTTTTTACCACTTTGAGTAAATTTCACCATTCTTTGCTCATCTTTTTTTTTTCCTGCTTGTCGTATTTGGATCCACTTGTATTTCCAACGAGGTGTTTTTTCAATTTGTTTTCAGTAAGTTGAGATTTGTCAATATTTGAAACTAGTTTGCTTGAACACTGACTCGAAATCTATCGGTCATGATAGTTTACATCTCTTCAGGTAATATTTTAATATTTCCATGCCATGTGTCTTTAATATTTGCATGCAATGTGCACCCAGGTCATGATAAGTCAGAATGGGCAGCAGCCACGACACGCGAGATTCATGCTACTGTGCCGGGGTGGGGGGGCGGGGGGGAAGGGGGCTCTCTTAACTCTTGTATGTTGGGGAGATCCAGTGTGTCCTAAAGAAGTTAAAGGACAGTGGTCAGGATAATCTGAGGCTCAGGCTGGTTAGGAAATACTTGAACATCTAACATCTGGTATGGCCGCACCAGCACAGGCAGAAAGAGTGCTTCCCAGGCAACTTCTATCCATCTGGTTCTTTCCCCTTGCTGCAACCTTGGTTTTTATCTTTAACGTTTTTTGTCATTTTCAACGTTCATCAGTTTTCCCATGATGTGTCTAAGTGAGGGACATTTTTTTTTATCTTGTTTACTACTCGGAGTGTATTTTCCATCTGTTAGATACCTGTCTTTCAATTCTAGAAAATGTACCATTTTGAATATTTTCTCTCTGCTTTGAATATTGTCTCATCCTTTCCTTCTGGAACTTCTATCAGGTGTGTGTTGGCTCTCCTAAATAGACACTCAGTGTTCCTATTCTTCTTCATAGTTGTCATGTTTTTACCAACATTTAAAGCATTCAAGGTAAATATTCATTACCACTGTCCACCTCCCCAGTTTGCTTTTTTGGCTCAGCCAAGAGTTTCTCCCTTCAATTAACGTTTTTCTAATTTCAAGACCTTTTTTATTGTCAGAATTTCCGATTAGATCTTTTTCCCTCTCTCTCTCTCTCTATTTTGATTCCTTATTTATATTTGTAGATATTATTTTCTTTCCTACTATGTGAAAATTTCATAAATATCTATTTTAAAATCATTTTGAAATTGCTCTATCACTTTTAATTATCTTCTTGATTATGTAGATAGCGGCTCTGCTTCTCCATGTGAAAATTCTAATTGGCACAGAACAGCAGGTGCCAAAGTTAAAAAAAAAAAAAAAGAATAAATAGTCACAAATTAACTTTCATCTGAGAACTGAGAAAAGATCAACGTGATTTGATTTCAAGGACGGAATGTACAGGTTCTGTTCCATGTGATCACTCTGCAAATATGCATTCCAGACAGTTTTATACCTACCCCGATCTTCCAGGTGGTGAGTGAGAGCATCTCAAGACTCTCTCTCCCACCTGCACCACAGCTTAGCATCCTAACTCTTATATCCCCCTCCCTAGTCTAGTCTCCAGAGAGCCGGGGTGGCTTTTAATAACTGAAAATCAGGTCACATCAATCCCTTTTCCAAACCAATGGCTTTTCATCAATAATGATTTAAAAATATCTGCAATGTTTTCTGTCTGCACTCAGTGCTTTTGAAACTTTCAATGTCAACTGAATTACCTGAGAATCACTTGAGAATCTTGTTGAGGTGCAGATTCTGACTCTGCAGGTCTGAGGTGGGGCCCGAAATTCTGCATATTTTACAAGCTTTCAGGTGACGTTTACCTTGCCAGGTATGCTGGATTGTAATTCCCTGTAATCTGTCTTTAGCCTTCCTTCCCTACAGAATTTCAAACTCTTCACTTCTGACTCAGTGACTTGGTCTTTAAGAAGACCGAGATTGTGACAACCTTGGACTTGGACTTGGGATCAATTTCTGGTCTATTCCCTCACTTCCTTCTGGGTTCTGCTCTGACTTGGCCTGTTCCCACAGTCCTTCTCTGAATAGCTCACCTAATATACCCCCCACTCTTTACTACATCATTCTTTTGTTTTTTTCTCTTCATAGTGAGACAGGGAAGCCAAGGGGAACCCAGGAGAGAAAAAGCTGTGTTTCTCCTTTGCTTCTTTTCTGGCTTCTATTCTTGCCGGGATCCGCACTGCCCTCCCAACTCTACACATAGCCTTGTAATGCAAATAACCTATGTCCTCCCTGTAAGAGACAAGGAGTTAATGATTCTCTGGAATAAATAACATAAGGAAGGACCAGGTGAGAATGACCAGAGGAAGTTATCATATGCATATTCTAGACCACCTGTGCTAGATATCTCCAAGCTAAGGTCCCCTGGCTCCAAGGAATAATCCCTGGGCCCCCATGTTTGTTCTCACTGGTTCCTGGATGCCTGAGAAGATGTGGGCACCAGATCACCATCCTCAGTAAAAACCCTTAGACCCTGAACAAAAAAGGAGGCTTCCTCTTTTCCTTTCTGAGTCTCCTGGATGCTCTATATATATATATATATATATATATATATATATATATATATATATAATATATCTTCCTTAAACTCTGCTTTAGGAAGATGGCTCACATTTGATTTCCACCTTGCATGAAGGCAAGGACCCTCTTGGCTGCTCTTGTGGGCTCTCCTCCCTCCCTGGATCCTTGGACCAGGTCTGCTGTCATCGATAGCAGTCATCATTAATTTACGGTATGTATGAATATATATATATATATATATATATATATATATATATATACACATGTATATACATATACATACACATATATGTATATATATGTATATATATGCTTTCTATAAGTATATATATAAATTACAGATATAATATTAATATGTAAAATATATATAATATGTATTTCCTTAATAATTTGTTTGCCTTATTAAACCATGTATTCCATTAAAATACGTATTCAAATTTTTTACTCCTATGTTTACTAGATAATAAACACTTTGAAGTTCTAGAACTTGACTGTCTCTCATGAATAGAATTGCACTTAGCAAATCTAATGTGAAAAAATAACCATTTTGCGGAAGTACTGAATGCAAGCACTTTGTGATCGTACTTATATAGCCAGCTCCTCGTTCCAACGTGGGGAAATTCCAGAGGCCGTACTGACTTTTACTTTAAGTGAACACCTGTCCTGGACTTAGCAGGTGTGTTAGGGAGAACTCTAAGGCAGTCCCCCAAATTTCTGGCCCTTGAGGTACACATACACTCTTCCGATTATTCAGTCAAGCACTAACCTAGGGGCTGCGGTGAAAAGATTTTATAGATGTGATTAACATCGCAAATCAGGGGCTTCTGGGTGGCTCAGTCAGTTAAGAGTCTTACTCTTGATTTCAACTCAGGTCATGATCTCATGGTTCATGGGTTCAAACCCCACCTTGGGATTCTCTCTCTCTCTCTCTCTCTCTCTCTCTCTCTGCCCCTCCCCAACTCATGCTCACGTGCTCTCTCTCAAAATAAAGAAACCTTAAAACAATCTCAAGTCAGTTGACTTTTAGATAAGGATATTATCTTCCAGTGGACCTAACACTGGAAGGTCCAGTGGACCTAACACTGTCCTTAATATCGACAGGCTCTTTAAGAGAGAAATTTGAAGCATAAGAGGAATCCAGCATAAGGAAGATTTTATGTTTCTGTGTTTGAAGAGGGAGAAGGTCATGTGGCAACAGGTGGTTCATATACACAGTAAAGACTGAGAAACATTGATTTATGGAATATATGTGCGATAAGAATCAAGGGGTGAGGGATATCCTGGAAATCCATCTGGCCTTGCTGGAATAACTGAAATCCATGTTAGTCACTAAGTCTGGGGAAACTTGGAGTTGTAATACATGAGGGAGAGCGGCTTTCACTATATCTATAATTGTTTTTTTAATGTAAGTAAATAGATAAAGAAGGGCTACATAAGAAATTTGGGGGGGGGGGAATATAGCATTCATTAATTCTAAATGCAGATGTCATGCATATTTCGTTATTTAAAAATTAAAGCACAACCTTATTTTAAATAAAAATTGATGTATACAAACTAATTTATGAAACCTATAAACTTAGCTTCACCGACTGGGATAAAAAGAACCTCCCTGACTTCCTTATGGCAGAATACAATAACTCCAAATCCCAGCTGTGAGAATCAGATGCCTGTGTGTCCCCTGCTATGCCAATTTCCAGTAGAACTGAAATTTAGATGAGCACCTTTGAGATCAGAGGAAGCCACAGTCACTTCTCAATGCTACTATTATTGTTACTGTTGTCCTAATATCTGAACAGGGGAGAAACATAAGCAACAGATAGGTTAGCTGAAGCAAATAAAAAAGCAACAGCTACCTTAATTGTGGTGGTCAAGAAAGATCTTCTGAAGGTATGTCATCTGAGTTGAGAACAAGAAGATAAGAAGGATATCTTCAATGTTCTGAAAAAAAAGTGTTCTTGGCAGAAATAAAGACAAATACAACTGCTCTGATGGGGGAAGGAGCTGAACCTGTTCCAGTTTTGGAAATTTTCAGTGATTGCATTCACCTTGCCCCATCCCCTTTCTGGGCCAGCACAGCATGGTCAGGAGAAAGTGGCTTAAGTCTCCATTCTTTCCCTCTGGATGAAAGGCGCAGACTGGAATATTTTAGTATGTTCTAGTCACCTTTAGGACTGCCAGGGTACTGATTCCAGTCTCACCTGACTTGGAGGTCAGATAGGAACAGTGGCATAGCTGGTGGAAGCCGCGGCAGGCAGTGATGGGTAGCACGTTGTGTGGAAACTGCGGAGAGACTGAAACCTACAGATATATGAAGGCAAGGGACCATGGCAGAGAAATGCGTTAGAACACCGAAGGCCCGGAAGAGCTGAGGTAAAATTCTTCGAGAAATTAAGGTATTGAAAAGCAATCATGTATATGGTGGGGAAGAGGGAAGTAAACCCCCAGTTATAAAGTCAGTAAGTCCTGGGGACGTAATGTAAAACACAGTGACTATAGTTAACATTATTGTTTTGCATATTTGAAACTTACTGCAACAGTGGATCTTAAAAGATATCACAAGAAAAGAATGTAACTATGTATGATAACAGATGTTAACTAATTGTGGTGACCATTTTGTAATATACAAATGTCAAATCTTTATGTTTTACTCCCCAAATATGTCAATTATACCTCAATTAAAAACAAAACGGAACATGGGCACCTGGGTGCCTCAATGAGTTAAGTGTCTGGCTTTTGATTTCGGCTCAGGTCCCGATCTCACAGTTTGTGGGATCGAGCTCCATGCGGACAGCATAGAGCCTGCTTGGGATTCTCTCTCTCCCTCTCTCTCTCTCTGCCCCTCCCCTGCTTGCGCTCTCACTCTCTCTCTCTCTTTCTCAAAATAACTAAGTAAACATTAAAAAAAACACAATGTCCTTCTCTTCACATTGATTTTGTTTTGTGTTCTAAAGCAGAAACCATCACTGAAGAAACACATGCATGACATTTAGTAAAGAAAAGTTTTAAAACAACTGTCTCAAACATGCTAAGCGAGAACACAAAGAACTGAAAGAAATATGGGAAAATGGCCTATCATCAAAAAACAATATCAAAAAGGAGATATAAATTATTTAAAAAATTGGAGCTTAAAAAATTCAATTTATGGGACAGATTCAGGCCAGCTGGCAGACACATGATGGGCATTGTAGGAGAATAAAGACAGAGCCAGAGAAATTATTTGAAAACATAATGGCTGAAAACTTCCCAAATTTGAGGAAATACATAGATATACAAATCCAAGAAGCTCAACAACTTCTACTTAGGTAAACCCAGAGATCCACACCAGTACACATTTTAATCAAACTGTTGAAAGTCAAAGATAAGTTGAGAAGTTTGATAGCTAGATAAAAATGGACTATAATTGCATTAAACTTAAGGATGACCTCAATCCAAAGTAGTAATGGAAAATACCATTGATGGGCAGAGCTTGGAACAGCACAAGTGGTCATATGTCTTGTGTGGAAGGAGAAATACCCAGATATTAGAATATATGTGAATTCATGAGCAGTGGCCAATGAGCTGGTCAACTGACCAAGTGCCTTTATAGGGAACAATCAGACGATTAAGGACAAGGAAGTCTGAGGTAGAGACATGAGAGTGGGCACAAAGTATGAAGGCCTTTGTATCACATGTTAATGCCCAGCAGGGAGCATCTACCATGGAAAAGGGACTCAGCCACAATCTGACAAAATGTTTCACCCAACTGGCATCATACAGCCTCTGACAGTGGGCATCCAGTGCTGGCATAATAGCAACAAGAGTAAAACGGCCTTTTTGACAGAGATGGAAGTTATGGGTGGGTCTATTTGCCTGGATTCCTTCTGACCAAGGCTAATCTAGCTTTCTTCTACCTTGTTCTCAAGTATAATTTCTTCTTACAGTGATTGACATGGGACTATCCACTTCCTTCTGATTTTCCACCCTCTCCCAGGGCAAAGTGACCAGTCCTGTAAACCGTTACAGAATAGATGAATATACAAGTTCACAGTGTGTTTCTCTAAATAAGGCATCTTACAAGGGGATAAAGAAAATGTCATTGGGATTCAGGAAATGAGAATCCTTTTTTTTTTTTTTTTGCTAGAGGAAGCATAGTTGAGCTAGCAATTTAATTGGATATTCAAGAACTTGCAGGCATATTGTATGAATTGACAATTGGATTTCATTTTACAAATTCTCTACCCTGGCTTGAGTTAGAGCATGACCAATGACTATGTGTTCAAGCAATTCTGAGCCCATGATTGTAAGTGTTCTCAAAACATCAGATCTCGACAAAGTGTCTTCAGAGCTCTTTAACTTCAGGCAAAGGAAGTAATCAATTTCTTGGCATAAACAAGTGACCAGCAAACACTCAGTGACACCCTCTGACTTCCCAAAATGGGAAAAAGTGATGACTCAGCACCTAGTCCCCAGTTTGGCTCTTCCTACTTTAAGTTGATCATTCTCTCAACTATTTAAAATCATGCTTCCAGGTGTCAAAGGCGTTAGGTTTTCCTTTTCCTTTTTAAAAACCTTGCGCGTGCAAGTGATTGCTGTCTGAATGGCCATGGAATATTTTCATATCATGACACTCTAAGAGCGGAGAAGGTCATTATATTTGAGACTGTCTACATGTATTAGTTTATCTGAATCAGACCCTTTCCAGTAAACCAATCAGTGTCCTTCCTCAGTGTCTTCCTACATTAATATTTGTCCAGTTCTGTGTGGAAATTTTCACTTTGTGGTAATGCTGTCGAGAGAGAAAGAGTTCCCCTTAGATGTGCATCCATACTGATTGTACTTCAGGAGAATAACTTCCAATTCAATAAATAAACTTTCCTGTCACAGCCAAAACCATGACACGAAGTAAGCCATGGTTCTGAAGCTTATTAGCCCAAATGGGATTCCTGACTAAAAGGGGAACTGGCTTCAATACAGGCTTCCTGAAATTCATAGGCAGACGAAGACCCATAATTGGTTTTCCTATTTCCACCTGCCAACTGGACATCATTGGATGACTTAAAAGTGCTTATCTGATGCCTAATGAAAATTCAGTCATTATCACCTCTCTGCTCCCTGCCTCCCCGTATGCAAAGAGCCAGCAAATCTCCCCATACTATACCACTTTCATTTTTAAATTCTCCCCTCCTTTCCACCCACACTACCTCTATCTTATTAGTCTATGGTTTTCTTTAGCAGCCTCATGTATCTTTCTGTTTCTGGCCTCTGTTCTTTCCTCTGCCCAGCTGACTGGATTCCATTTCCAAAACAGTAATTGTTATATCGTTCCCAGTCTGGAAATGCTTAGATGGCGTCCAATCACCCATAACAACGAAGAACGGTCTAAAGGGCTCTTGGCAATGAGGCCTCATGCTGATTTACAGCCTCTGATCGGCTGGTTCTCACAAAACACTCTGCTTGAACAGGACAAGATGAATTTAGTGACCCAAATGTCTCTGATTGTTCCTGCCCCCGTTTCCCCATTTCTTTACATGTAGTGGTTTGCAGCTACCTTCCACTCTCCCCATAATGCCTCATCTTTCAAAACATGAGATCTTTCCAGAATGGGAGATCTTCTCCAATACCCACACACATTCTTTCTCCTGTACTACAGTGGCCATTTGCATTTATTAGTAGAGGGCTTGCCACATTTCTTTGAGACAGAAGGAAACTTTCCTGTGTGAACTGACGGCAGCTAGGACAATATGCAATACTTAGCCCTTGCTCCGTAAGTCCTTTTTGAGTTAATGAATAGATGAATAAAAGAATGATTGTCACCAACCACCGCCCTTCTCTCTTTTCCCCTCCTTTAACTCAAATGCAGAAACATGATAATAAATGCAAATCTTCAGTGGTATCTCCCTAGGGTCTTTATACCTTCTTTCCAGCATGAGTTGCTAACTTCTTTTATCAGGGTCCCGAGTCGACTTTTCATTTGGTCTCCAAATCACTTCGCCAACACTCCTGGCCACCTAAATGGACCTATTTATCTCACCAATTAAAAAGCCTTCCAGAGCACTTTTTTTTTTTTTAACGTTTTTTATTTATTTTTGGGACAGAGAGAGACAGAGCATGAACGGGGGAGGGGCAGAGAGAGAGGGAGACACAGAATCGGAAACAGGCTCCAGGCTCCGAGCCATCAGCCCAGAGCCTGACGCGGGGCTCGAACTCACAGACCGCAAGATCGTGACCTGGCTGAAGTCGGACGCTTAACCGACTGCGCCACCCAGGCGCCCCTCCAGAGCACTTTTATAACATATTGAACAATGAAATTATCACTTATGAATTACGCCACCAAGAATTGTAAGCATTTACAATTCTTTAATATTTGCTTCAAATGTTTAAAATTTGAAAAAAAAAAACCCTAATTTTTAGAAATGAAGTAAATTCTAATTTCGCAGCATACCCTATGTCATTTTCCCTATCCCCTTCCTATTTCTCAGCCCTGGTCATCAGAAGCAATCTCTACCATCAACCCACTTTTATAGCTTTACTCACACACACACACACACACACACACACACACTAATTTTCGAAAAGGATGCATTGCATTGGTTTAACAAATTCGCACATTGAATGTGTGTAAGTGTTTATTCATATAAATGTGATCACTGCATACATCTTGCTGCATTCAAAATATGCTTGGATACTTATCTTTGTATACCTATTGAGATAAATGTTTTCTATTATCTGATATATAGATACTATATTGTATTTAACATTAACGCTTATTTATTTTTCAGAGAGACAGACAGAGTACAAACAGGGGAGGGGCAGAAGGAGAGGGAGACACAGAATCCAAAGCAGGCTCTGGGCTCTGAGCTGTCAGCACAGAGCCTGCCCTAGTGCTCAAACTCATGAACCATAAGATCATGACCTGAGCCAAAGTCGGACGTTTTAACTGACTGAGCCACTCAGGTGCCCCTATTTAACATAATATCTAATTGTATTTAATTTGTCTTTTTGAAGAATGTTTTGGTCATATAGTCTCTTTTCTGTTTGCAATTATTGCTGTAATAAACATCCAAGCACTTGTACTGGGAGTTTATATTTATATATACACTCCTTGTGTATATATACAAATGTATTCTTTATATGGTATGTATAATCTTTATATATACACACACACACGCGCATGCGCACAGAGTGGGGGAGGGGCAGAGAGAGGGAAAGAAAGAATCCCAAGCAAGCTCTACAGTCAGCACAGAGCCCAATGCAGGGCTCGAACTCACAAACCATGAGATCATGACCTGAGCTGAAATCCAGAGTTGGGCACTCAGTGGACTAAGCCACCAGATGCTCCACTTCTTCAAATTTTATTCTAATTTACATTCCCATCAAAAATTGTGAATATTATATACATTCTAAATTGATTTTCCTAATTGACCATATTTCCTGTCATTTGCTTATGGCATCTTTTTGTGACTATTTTTGTTGCTATAAAATGTTAATTTTTTATGAAATCAGACTAAACAATATTTCCTTGAATAGAGATTTTTCTTTTTACTTTCTTCTTGAAGAATATATTCCTTACTTGATGTCGTAAATATGCTCTCTTTTATTCCTTCCAATAATGTTGATACTTCTCCTTCCATATTTTGCTGTTGAATCATCTTTTTGTTTTCTCTTGTTTTGCTTATAGCATGGATTGGGTAAATATTTTTATTTAGAATTATAATATCATATTCATCACATGCCATATCCGTTTTGGAGAGATGTCCTTAAATCCTTGAATTCTTATTAAAACTTACTTACTTTATGTAAATTTTTAAACTGACATGCTTTAATTGATATATAAAGTGTGTTCCAAAAGACACATATTAAATGTACAGTTTGATTAATTTTTAGCACCACTCTGATCAAGAAATAGAACAGAATACAGAAGTCTAGTAATACAGAAGTCCTCATCAAACCCTCTGAATGTGACTATTCACACACAATGTAAACATTTCATAACTTATAACATTAAACATACCTATAAACACAACTCATATAAATGAGTTAAACCCAACTATTAACAAGGAGATTCTCAGATTGCAAAAAAATAAAACCAAGTCAAAATTAGTTACATATATATATGTATATAATGTATGTATAAATTAGCTTAAATTACATATATCAAAAATAATAAATTATTTGTGTGTAAGGTTATTAAACAAGGAAAAAGCTGGTGTATTCTAACCAAAATGAAGCTGCTATAATAATGCTAATATGAGAAATAGGAATTAAGGGGGTGCCTGGGTGGCTCAGTTGGTTGAGTGCGTCTTGATTTCACCTCAGGTAATGATCTCACAGTTATTGGGTTTGAACCCCGTGGAGGGCTCCACGCTGACAGTGCAGAGCCTGCTTGGCGCTCTGTCTCTCCCTCTCTCTCTGCCCCTCTCCTGCTTATGCTCTCCCTCTCTCTTAAAATAAATAAACTTTTTAAAAACAATTTTTTTAAAGGAAACGGAAATTAAGAAAACAAATGAATATACCAAAATTTACTTACCTGCCTTTGTGCTGATAAACATTTGGGTTATTTCCACTTTGGACTAACATAAACATTGCAGCTATGAGTATAGACATACAGTGAAGCCTTGGTTTGTGAGCATAATTCATTCCGGAAACATCCAAAGCACTTGTATATCAAAGCGAAATTCAAGATCCATTGGCTCAGTTGTGATCATGTGACATTTGGCATCACATACTATTTGTATTGCAAGATATCTCTCACTTATCAAGTTAAAATTTAGGGACCCCTGGGTGGCTCAGTTGGTTAAGCGTCCAACTGGCTCAGGTCATGATCTCACAGCTCATGGGTTCGAGTCCCATAATCGGGCTCTGTGCTGACAGCTCAGAGCTTGGAACACGCTTCCGATTCTGTGTCTCCCTCTGTCTCTGCCCCTCCCCCACTCACGCTCTGTCTCTCTCTTTCTCAAAAATAAACATTTTAAAAAAATAAAAACAAATTTATTAGAAATGTTTGCTTGTCTCGCGGAACACTCACAGAACAAGTTATTCACATACCAAGGTTTTACTGTATAGATACACCCATCCGTCTCTATATATCTTTTCATGAATATGTGCGGGCCATTCTTTTGGGTACATACTTTGAGCTGGAACTGCTGGCCATACAGTATGCAAGCATTGAACTTTAGTGGATACTGCAAAACAGATTTCCAAGGGACTGTACCAATTTACACTCCCACAAGCAATATGAGACCCTTTTCGTACTAAAGAACTATTTTAGTATTAAATAATTGTTTTGGCTTTTTTTTCAATTATAGTCATTCTGATACATAGGTGATAGCATCTGATTGTAGTATAGTTTTTATTTCTATGATAGCTAATCATGTACACATTTTCATGCTTACTAGCAATTGTAGCAGACTTTTTAGCGAGTGACTTTTAAGTCTTTTTCTCAATTTTAAAATTGCATTGTCTGCCTTTTTTTAGTGATTGCTAGAAATCCAGGACTCTCGGAAGGAGGTTGATTCTCACAGCCTTAAGAATATGTTCTGAGGAGCACAGAGTCTTAATTTTACTACAATCAAATCTACCAGTCATTTCCTTTATAATCAGAGCTTTACATGTCCTATTAAGAAAACTTTGTCTACTCGAAGATGATAAAAATATCCTCATATGTAATCTTCTATAGACTATTGTGTTACCTTTCATATTAGAGTTATAATCCACCTCAAACTAATTTCCATGCATGGTGTAAAACAGAGGTTCGGATCATTTTTTCTATATAGATATTTTATTGACATAACATTATTCGTTACACAATCTACTCCTTTCTCCTTCATTGTTCTATTTGCGTACTTTTTTACATTAATACCATACTGCCTCCCTTACTATAATATAATAAATGCTGACATCTACAAAGGTAAGTTGCCTAACTTGTTTTCCTTCAAGATTAATTTCACCTTCCTTGGTCTTCTTTAGTTCCATATACATTTTAAAATCATTGTGAAATTTTTCACCAAAAAAAAAAAAAATTCAGCTTAGATTTTAGTTGAAATTGTAATAAATCAATGGGCTGACTTTTAGGAAGCCCTACCAATATTTCATTGAGCCTTTAATCCCTAAACATGAAATGTCATTCCTTTTATTTAGATGTTCTGTAATTCCCCTCAGTAATATTTTATAGTTCTTGTGTCAATGTCTTCCAAATCTCTTCTAGATTTATTTCTAGAGTTGCTTTATGGTACTATAAGTGATATCCATTTTTAAAATTTTATCTTTCAGTTACTTGTGGCAATATATATTTACAAAGTATATAAAGTATTGAGAGTAAATCCAGTGACCTTACTGAATTTACTCAATTACTAATAATTTATCTTTAGCCTTTTTTGGATTTTCTAAGTACACAATCCCATCATGAATAGGTGCTAAGTTATATCAAATGCACTTTCCACAACTGTTAAAATGATCAAACAGAGGCACCTGGGTGGCTCAGTCAATTAAGCATCCGACTTAGGCTCAGGTCATGATCTCACAGTCCGTGGGTTCAAGCCCTGCACCAGGCTCTGTGCTGCCAGCTCAGAGCCTGGAACCTGCTTTGGATTCTGTGTCTCCCTCTCTCTCTGCCCTGCTTGTGCTCTGTCTCTCAAAAATAAGTAAACATTAATTTTTTTAATGATCAAATAAATTTCTCATTTTTATGGTGAATTACACTGTTTGACTTTCAAATGTTAAGCCTACTTTGTATTCCTGGACTAAAACTCATTTATTTTTGATGTATTATCCTATTAGTATATCTCTGGATTTTTTTTTTTTTTTGCACCAGGGTTTTTTACATGTTTATGAGAAAAATTAGCTAGTAATTTTGTCTTGTAATATTTTGAAAGGCTTTGGTTTCAAGTTTATTCTGGACTTTGAAAAGGATTTGGGTAGTTTTCTCCCATTAATTATGAATTAAATTTATATCATAGATCTAGGACTATTCAGAGTTTCTATTTTTTCTCGGGTGTGTTTTGTTAAATTGCATTTTCCTAAGATTTCTTTTATTTCTTCTGTTTTTTTCAACTTGATTTACATAGAGTTGTTTACAATATCCTTGTATTAACTTTTCATGTATGTGCTTTTCATTATGGGGGATTTGTGCATTAAACACTTTTTCTTGGTTAGTCTTGCCAGTAGTTTGTCAAACTTATTAGTCTTTTCAAGTGATCAACCCTTTCATTTGTTGAATTTCCCAATTGTGCATTTTTGTCTTTTTATAATTTTCTGCCCTCTATTTTCTTTAAAATTAATTTGATCCTTTTTTTACTAGATGATTAATATTGCTGCTCTCCCTTGTTTTATTCTAAAAAAAAATGAAGCTACTGTCTTTCTTTTACTTCTACAGTATTTGATTTTTTAGCTTGATCAATGTGTGGCAAATGGAATAAAGGGTCTTTCTAAAATGTCTGTGTTCTATTCCCTGGAATCTGTGAATATGTTACCGTACATGGCAAAAAAGGAGACTGAGCATGTGATTAAGTTAGAGGATTCCAAGTGGGGAGCTTTTCCTGGGTTATCTGTGTGAGCTCAAAGAAATCAAAAGTGTCCTTAGAAGGGAAAGACGATGGCCAGAGAGTCAGACAAGGAAATGTGGAAAGCAGAGGGAGAAAATGGAGATTTCAAGATGCGACTTTAGTTGGCTCTGAAGATGAAGAAAAGAGCCATGAGCCAAAAAAAATGCATGTAGCCTTGAGAGCTGGAAAAAGGCAAGAAAGTGTACTCTCCTCAAGGTATCTGAAATACATCCAACCCGCTGACACCGTGATTTTAGCCTAGTGAGAACAATTTTAAACTTCTGACCTCCAGATTTGGCGACAATAAATTTGTGGCTTTGAATCACTAAGCTTGTGGGTATTTGTTACAAGCAGCGATGGGAAACTAATATCACATATTTGAACTTTTTTTGGTTACAGTGTCATTTGAACCTCACTTTTCCCAGCTAGATTCAATGTTTTCCTCCTTAGCTACATCCTCAGTGGTTTCTTCCAGATGGGTCGATGAATAATAAGCTTTCATAGACTTTGTATCTCTTAAATGCCTTGACTTTATTCTGACACCTCCGGGCAGTATAATGGCATAGCTAGTCTAAGCACTCTCAAGTTGGATACCTTAAAGATGACAGTTTATTGACCTTATTTTTTTTTAATGATAAAAAGCCTGTTGTCAATCTAATTGCTATTACGTTGAGTAAAATCTGTCTTCTTCCCCCTCTCGTAGATATTTAAAGTTATTTTCTATTTATCCTAGGTATCAGTGGAGATTTCCTCTTCCCTTTTTTAAGGTAAGTCTACGTATGTCATTTAACATAAAAATACATTTTTAGCTACCCTTCCTTTTTGTTTGGGAGACATAAGGAAGATTTTCCTTATTCTGTCTCATTCATCTGGACCTAGAAGACTTTAGAGATATTTAAATGAGAAATGGAACACCGGTATTAAGACTTCTTGAAATATGACACTTCGAATGAAATCGCAACCCCTATTGATTTTAGCACAGTTGTGCACTCTTTGCATTGTTTCGAAAATTTCTTAGTAAGTCCTAGTCTGTCCCGATCTTACTTTCCCTCTTTATCACTTTTCCTAAGGCTCTGAATACCTTAATATCCACGTAAAATACAAGATAATGTGTCAGTTTAGCCATCCTAATACATTTCTATAAATTATGTCAACAGCGGTAGCGTTCTTATTTTATGCTACACTTGATTATTAAGGAAGAACATAGAGAAGATAGAAGAATGTAAACAAAATGCTAGTTAGATACATTAATTCAGTTTTCTGAAGTTCTTTGGTAAAAGGTGGATAGTGCATGTATCTTTGCAAGATCATTTTCTATAGTTAAGTAAACTAATTAAGTAAAAATAATTTTTCATAATTACCAGGACCATCATGGATGTGTGTATGTGCGGGCATGCACATGCACACACACACACACACACACACACACGCTCTCCCTTTCCCATGAAATGCAAATTTTGTTGTTAAAAATAAAATGAAAGCTCCCTACATTCCACAGTACTACAGGAATAATTTTGTTTCAAGGTTACGAGTTTTGGGGCCCCTGGGTAGCTCCATCAGCTTCGACGGTCAAGCTTCTGACTTCGGCTCAGGTCATGATCTCTGGTTTCATGATTTCGGGCCCCACGTCAGGGTCTGTGCTGACAGGTCAGAGCCTGGAGCCTGCTTCAGATTCAGTGTCTCCCTCTCTCTCTGCCCCTTCCCCACTCTCACTCTTCCTGTCTCTCTCAAAAATAGATAAATGTTAATTTAAAAAAAAAAAAACACTTACAAGTTTTGTATTTTTCTCTTTTGAAAAGGGGCAAGTCGTATGGCATCAATATGTGTAAACAGCTTATGGGACTAATTCAAAGATATCTTAGGTGAAAATGACAGGAACTGTTCACTGTGGCAATTGCCAAACACATTGAGAAAGCAGAAAGAAGGTGTTGATCCTGAGAACCTCCTCGAAGCTAGGCTGCTTCCTCAGGCTCCCAGGCCCTCGCTCAGCTAGGAACTGAACTCTGAAATGCTCCCGCCTTCTCTGCCAGTCGCAGCACCAAAACCTTTATTTGTGTGGTTGTCAATAGTTGCCACAGAGGAAGCAATCTGTACTGATCCAAGCAAGAAACAATACAAAACTCTTGGCCCATGGAATTAGTTAACTAAGTTACAGTTCAATCCCAGCGTCACCAGTACCTCGTCTCAGTTTCCCCTTCACGAGAATGAAGATAGCAAATATAACTGCCTCTTGCAATAATTATAAGGAATAAATGAGAGAGCATGTATGCAAATGGGCCAGATGTGAGATGTGGCCTGCAGATACAGTACGCAAAGAACTAAGCACTAAATTTAAACACAAACTTGACTTAAATTTAACTTTGAACTTAGATTGTCCGAATCTAAGACATGCATGGCATCTTATCATTTATAATCTGTAGGACAGTAGATAATTGTTCACTGTTACGACACTATTCTCATGAATCTATGTGTCATCCCTGCACAGGGACCATGCCAGTCTTCGCTGTGTCGTTCCAATTTTAGTCACGTGTGCTGCCAAAGCGAGCACACAACAGTACTCTCGATGAGCATAAACCCTTAACGGGTTTTCCAAGAATTCTTTCCATCGTATAAGATTCCACGTGGAGAGAAGGTTTGGGGATGCATACGGCATTGTGCAGGCAACTTGCAGAACTGCGAAAGCCAGCCAGGGAACACAGACGGTGGAGAGGGTCGGTATCAAGCCCGAGAGTGTCCCTCAGATCAGGTAGAAGGGAAATCGTGTGCTTTTGCTTCCGATAGACTAATTCTTGTCCCAGCACGAATATACAAGCCACTTAGCAAATTTATTTTAATTCAAACCTTAATGGCATTCAGAGCAACATTCTACAGAAGTTAACAGCTCTCCTGACAAGCAGCAGCAGATTGTGTGGCCCTAATATGCAGCTAAGTATTTTGAGCTACTAAGACATCTGGCCCCAGTGAAACAGCTGGAAAAGCAAAACTATTAACCTTTTGTTTGCAGTGAGAGCTTTCCCAATAGATGCCAAAACATGGTGGTAGACTCGGAAATACCTCGTAGTGATTCAGACAGCTCTTCTAATGGCAGGTGATGGTGTCGTGCCTTCTTTCCCTCCTTGTTGGGAAAGAAAATATTGTCTAGTTTGTCACCTATTTGATCTGTGTTATTTTACGTACACCTGTTACGCTGAGCTCACCACAAGCAGGCAGAGAAAGGCTTTATAGACCAAAACAGTCTACCATGTCTAAAATCAAAGAAGCAGTTGGGATGCCTGGGTGGCTCAGCTGGTTGAGCATCTGACTCCTGATTTCAGTTCAGGCCATGATCTCACAGTCCGTGGGTGTGAGCCCCACTTCGGGCTCTCACACTCACCTCGCAGAGCCTGCTTGGGATTCTCTCTCTCCCTCTCTCTCTGACTCTCCCCTGCATGTGCACTCTCTCTCAAAATAAATAAATACACAGGAAAAAGGTTAAAATAAATAAAATCGAAGCAGCCGTGTCTTTAGCCAGTGAGGACATTTGTTGAAAGGGAAATTAAAGCAACATAGTATCAGAAGTGCAGGTCACAGAACTAAATATCTAATGAGACCGGGGCTCCTGGGTGGCTCATTTGGTTAGGCATCCGGCTTCGGCTCAGGTCATGATCTCTCGATCCGTGAGTTCAAGCCCCGAGTCGGGCTCTGTGCTGACAGCTCAGAGCCTGGAGCCTGTTTCAGATTCTGTGTCTCCCTCTCTCTCTGACCCTCCCCCGTTCGTGCTCTGTCTCTCCCTGTCTCAAAAATAAATAAACGTTAAAAAAAATAAAAAATAAATAAATATCTAATGAGAGTTAATCAGATATATGTCAGTTCTTTATTATTTATTTATTCTCATGTTGTAATATTCACTGAAACTTTGTTTATAGAACAAAGTGGAACATGGAGAGCTCGTGTAAGTTGTCCAGAAAAACACTTAGAACACTACCATTATGAGGTTGGAACCCACGTAGTCCCTGTGGACCTTCCACACAACCCCCTAAATATACCAGATTGTAGTTTTTGCCCAGAAGTTTTTCAATTCTGATTAAATTTTAAAACGTTCCACATAAACTCCATCGTGGTAGTTTTTCCAGAAATGCCAGGTTCCAGATCTTTCTGGATACTTTGTGTGTCTCAGGGGTTACTTGCTTCAGAAAAAGATAGAGTTAAATAAATGACGGTATCTACCGCAGCCTCTTAGGTGGAAAGGCCCTTGTGTGTAATAGAGCTGCTCACATAAATTTTAAGTGTCCAGTAACAACAGGAATGCAAAAATGATAAAGGAAAGCGTCAGAGCAAAATACATTAGTAGTGGCAGATAGTGACAAAATTTAACAAATGGAGACTTAAAGTTAATGATATTTTTTTTTCAAGTAAAAACAGGGGAAAAAGGAAATCCATCACAATATTTTAAAAGATTTTAATCAGAGTTTTGAAAACTATCTATGACTGTAGGTCTGAGAAAGGATTCCTGGAAGAAGAGAGGGCAGGAGAAGAAGGCATCTCGGATTATGACAATGGCTTGAGGAAATAAGCCAGTAGACTGGATAATGGATTTGGATTTGGAGGGTACAGAAGTAGACATATCAGAGGGGACTCTAAGGGTTCTAGTTTGCCTAGCAGGGTGACTGGTAGTGTTATTCATTTATCGCAGAACATGGGAAGAGGACCTTGCATGAAGGGAAGTCCTTGAGTTCACTTGGAGACCTAAAAATCTTGAAGTACATTTGAGACACCCAACTGGGGATGTCCAGCAATCAACTACATATGAGTGTGTTACACAGAAAACTATCTTATAATAATTTATTTGAAGCATCTTGCACAATTAAGATTGCGTAAAGAAAGAAAACCAAAACAAGGGAAAGATCAAGACAGAGATACTTTATTTCATGCTATGCCAAGTAACATTTTCCCAACTCCCAAAAAAACACCAGTCCCTTAGAGTTTGTTGTAAGTGGGCCCCTTAGAGTTGTTCAATGTTACAACCTTCGATAGAGGTTTGAAGACCGATGATGAAGGGAGAGAAGGATTCGCTTGTCAAGTGAGCACATGTAAAGACAAATAAGAGGCAAACATGGGCCATACATGGCAGTGGTAGAGAAGAGAATATTTCAAGATGGGCAACATTAGAAGTTACAACTGTGGTTGGGGCATCAGCGATGGTGATGATTTAAAAGGAAGGCCATTGAACTTGGCAACACGAAAGTCATGAGAGTTCTTGACAAAAACCATCTCAGCAGAATTACAGAGGTGGAAACCAGATTGGAGCGGTTGAAGGGGTGAGAAGAGTTTAACTCTCAAACCTCATCACACACTGAATTCTCTAGTGACATCTATCCCACTGCAGTGAACCTATATCTGTCACAGCCTTTCAAATGAAAGGTGAGTCCATTGATATGAGGACCCTATCTGATCCATCTTTGCACACCAGTCTCTCTGTAGCAATTGGAGCGGTCCTCCAAAATCATAAATCAGATGAGCTCCCTACTAAAACCCTCCACTGGTTCCCAGTCTACCGAGACATAATGACAGGGTTTGCATGACTCCAAGACCCTCTATCGGCCATTCCCTTGATCTCTCTGGCTCTGTCTTCTACTACTCTTTCCTCGGCCATTCACCAAATGACCATGAACTCTTCACTCTTCCACCAAATGCTAAGCACATTGTTCCCTCCTCGCTTACTATTCCTTCTACCTCATGGGCTCTTCTCCTAGACACCCTTGTGGTTAGTTTCCTGGCTTATTCCTGGTCTTCAAACATCACCTTTTCTGAGAGTCTTTCCCGGACAACCCATCTGAAAGGTGGCTTCCTCACCATCCTATAACTGTAGTCTCTATCCTCTTTCCCATTTTATATAATTGTTTCTTTAGTACTTAACACTTTTAAGCAAACTCTGTATTTAATTTATTTGTCTTATTTTGCGTCTTCTCCATTAGAACATGAGTTCAACGAGTGTAGGAATTTCACATGAGTTTTACTGCTATTTCCGCAGCTCCAAAAGAGTATTCTGCACAGGAAACCACTCAATAATTATTTGTTGAATGAATGAAAAAGTCTAGTGCCTAATACTGTGCTCTCTACATAATTGACAGTTGATAAATTAATGAGTACACCTTCGTATTATGACCAAATTACACTGTTAATTGCCAAGATTGTATTGAATGAAAGGATGCAACTGATTCCTTTTTCAAAACTGTCTGCTTGCCATTAGTTTTTGATATTTATCTTTACTCATCAAAATTGCATTATAGTCATTATGGTAAAATTCTTTGAAGCAATTTGGAACTGCAGGGTTTCGTTGGCCATCCATATCAATCTTGAAATTAGATTGATGTAATGCTGCCCACTCATTTGAGTCTAATGCTTTTCCTGGAGCTTCGGAGTAAAGAATATGTTTGGGTTATATATATATATATATATATATATATATATATATATTCTCAAGTACCAGCACTAAACATATGGATTGTACAAGCCTGAAATCTTTTTGTTTTTAATCCCATTCTAAGCGTGAGCCTGGCTTCACTGAGCAGAAAGAATAGATAATGCCGTAGTTCGGACTTGACTAAGAGAGTGGCCTAAACAATTCGGTGGAAATGTTCCATGGCATCTTTATGTCCTTTACTGATGTTTATTTCAAATTGAGTCGCTTATTGCTCCAAAAATTTCAGCTTAACATGGTTTCATATCATCTTTCTCCCCAAAGAAGATAAAGACCAGGTTGTTGAGCCATATCTCCATTGGCTTCATAAATTTATGACCTGTCACCAAGTATAAGTACGTGAAAATTGTCATAATGACAGAGATTAGTCTGTCCAGGGCAGAGGCAAGATCTTGATGCAAAACTTCTAAGCAGAATAAACAATTTCCTCTGAGGAGCTCGGTGAATGTTTTTAAGAAATATGGCTCACTGGTGACACTGTCACAAGAACAGCGAGCTGTGTTTTTTGGGAGAAAAAAAATTCATTTCATGATGACAAGTATGAGGTACAGCAGCCACTGTTCCCCTGAGGCCCAAACACCACAGAAAATGTGTATGGAGACGACCCGGCATGGCCAAAGACCATGTTGTAGGTTTCATGTCAAAAGCCAAAAAAAAAAAAAAAAAAAAAAGAAGAAGAAGAAGAAGAAAATAGTAAATTCATTCCTCTGGGACATATTTCTACTTCTTTGTCTTTCATCTTGTCCGAACTAAGATAACCTCACTTTTTTTTTCAATATATGAAATTTATTGTCAAATTGGTTTCCAAACAACATCCAGTGCTCATCCCAAAAGGTGCCCTCCTCAATACCCATCATCACCCACCCTCCCCTCCCTCCCACCCCCCATCAACCCTCAGTTCGTTCTCAGTTTTTAAGAGTCTCTTATGCTTTGACTCTCTCCCACTCTAACCTCTTTTTTTTTCCTTCCCCTCCCCCATGGGTTTCTGTTAAGTTTCTCAGGATCCACATAAGAGTGAAAACATATGGTATCTGTCTTTCTCTGTATGGCTTATTTCACTTATCATCACACTCTCCAGTTACATCCATGTTGCTACAAAACGCCATATTTCATTCTTTCTCATTGCCACGTAGTACTCCATTGTCTATGTAAACCACAATTTCTTTATCCATTCATCAGTTGATGGACATTTAAGCTCTTTCCATAATTTGGCAATTGTTGAAAGTGCTGCTATAAACATTGGGGTGCATTTGCCCCTATGCATCAGTACTCCTATATCCCTTGGGTAAATTCCTAGCAGTGCTATTGCTGGGTCATAGGGTAGGTCTATTTTTAATTTTTTGAGGAACCTCCACACTGTTTTCCAGAGTGGCTGTACCAGTTTGCATTCCCACCAACAGATACTAACCTCACTTTTTTAATTCATTAGCATTCATGCTAAACCCCTTTCAGAGCCTTAAGATGAAAGAGGCAAAAATTGTACTCTGATTCCCCCAAATTGTATAAACAGAGCAAGTGGGGATTCCTTACCCTTTAGCATAACAGAGACAATATCATAAACATCACCTTCCATAGATTTTTTTTTTAATGGAAACAGCTGCATGGTCAGCTTGGAAATCTCCATGGTGTGGCCACTGCACTCACGTTTTCCAGCACAAAGCTCTGGTAGATCAGCTTGTTCAGGCTGGATCCAGTCCTCAAAGCCCAGGTGTATTTACAAATATCCTTTTCAGACAAATGGCTTAAGGGAGAAGGGTGTTGTGGTGCTGTCTTTTGCTTGCTCTAAGGCCCATTTGGTTGTAAACTGACATCACTTAGGTGTGTTTCGCCATAAGAAACCTTTTCCCAGATGAAAGGCATTTGCCAAAGACCTCTGTGCCCTGCTTAACTAGAAC
The DNA here is from genome assembly GCF_028018385.1 of Neofelis nebulosa. Lineage (NCBI taxonomy): Eukaryota > Metazoa > Chordata > Mammalia > Carnivora > Felidae > Neofelis > Neofelis nebulosa. The sequence continues at coordinate 106,284,143 of NC_080783.1, read as the reverse complement.
CATAGTGTGAGTCCAGGCTGCAGAGTCTGAGAAACCTCACAAAGCTGGTGTGGCCAGTTACTATGTGTGTCACACTGGGCAAGTTACATGAACTCACCAGGCTTCACTGTACTTCATGTGAAGTAGGAATAACTAATAATTTCTACTTTATAAGGTAGTTATGACAAGTAGTTGAGTGACTGGAAAGTTCGTGGTTCAAGTAATATGTGACAAGGGAGTCAAGAACACTCAAGGGGGAAAGGAAGGTTTCTTCAGTCAGTAGTGCTGGGAAAACTGGGTATCCACTTGCAGAAAAACAAAACTGGATCCCTATCTTATATCACCCATGAAAATTAACTCGAAATGGGTTAAAGACTTAAACATAAGACCTGAAACCATTAAGTGCTTAGAAGAAAAGATAGAGGGAAAGTTTCCTAATATTTGTCTTGGCAACAAGTTTTGTGGACATGATATCAGAACACAAGCAATAAAATTAAAAAAAAATTAATAAGTGAGACTGCCACAAGCTAAAAATCTTCTGTACAGCAAAGGAAATTATCAACAAAATGAAAAGGCAACCTATGGCATGGGAGAAACTATTTGTAAATCATTTATCTGATAAGGGATTAATATCCAAAATATAGAAAGAACTCATATAACTCAATAACAATGAACAATCTGGCTTTAGGACAGAGGACCTAAATAGACATTTTTCCAAAAAGGACATCCAAATGGCCAACAGGCACATCAAAGATGCCCAACACCACTCATAATCAGGGAAATACAAATCAAAATCACAGAGAGATAACACCTCACACCTGTCAGACATGGCTGTCACGGAAAACAAGAGTTGGGGGGCATGGGTTGTCCAGTTGGTTGAGTAACCAACTCTTGGATTTCAGCTCAGGTAGTGATCTCATGATTCATGAGTTTGAGCCCCGTGTCCTGCTCTGCACTGACAGTATTGGAGCTTGCCTGGGATTCTCTCTCTCCTCTCTCTTCCCTCCTCCATGTCTCTTTCTCAAAATAAATAAATAAACTTAAAAAAAAAAAAGAAAAAAAGGAAAAACAAGAGATAACAAGTGTTGGCCAGGATGTGGAGAGAAGATATTCCCTAGGTATTGTCTGTTGGTTTGCAAACTCCTAGGGAGCTTCCCAGGTGAAATAGGAAACTGGCCCCATAGACAGAGGGCAGGCAGAGGCCAAAGAAAGAGGCAGGCCACTCCAGACTGGTAGGTAGCAGTACTAATAAGTAAAGGAACTCATGTTCAAGGTTGGGTTTGGGTTGCTGCAAGATGAGTAGATCTCTACACCTACCTGCCAAATTGTAAACATTTATATACAGCTTTTACCTGGGTTCAGTCATATATACCATCAAGATGGTCTCAGGACTACATCACTATCCCAAAGCCATGTCTTTGGGCAGCTTCTGGTAGTGGAGAAGGCAAGGGGAGCCTGTATTCCAAGGACAAGAGCCTCCCATTACCCAGGTCCAACCACAGATCAACCAGCAGTAATGTCTTCTTGATGACCTTCCCCAACACTGTACCTTCTGTGACCAGCTCTTATGATCTCACATGTCCCCCTCCTCCACAGTGGGTCCTGAGAGGTCAGCAAGGGGTTTAACTGGCATGGAGGCAGCTCCTTTGGTGGCTATCTTGCTGCATTGGAGGCAGATATCACAGAGCAAGATGGCCACATGCAAGAAAAAACACAGATTAAGACAGTGGCTCTCAAAATCAGTGACAACTTTTTCCACTAAGAACCCCATGATATGAGCCACTGATTCATTTGGTCCCTTAAGCCAAGGGGCAAGATCACTCTTTCACTTTTATCCTCATATGATTTAAAAGATGGGACGTTGGCAAATCCATCAGATATGAACACACAGTATTCTGTTTAGATGATGGCACAGGTGACTCCTTCAAAGTCCATTCTATTTTGGAGGACAGCTCTTCTCATTAGAGATATCTCAGCACTCAGTAAGGACAAGCTTTGTCGGCTATCACTTGATCCTTGTTGAGTGAATTTAGTAAGGACTTATTTGTGTGCCATGATGCCTTTTAGGACAATGCAAGAAATGAAGACAGCAGCCAAATGATGGTATTTGTGGAAAACAGTGTCCACCTGGCCTTGAGAAGGGGGAGGAGGGCAGTTTTAGGAACGTGACCTGGTTGTCCATACCATATGTGTGACCCTGGAGAGGCAGCACTGTCAGGCATGAGGAGATGGACTGGGGACAGGACATGCCAGACCAGGACTCCCAACACCTCCCCTCTTTCAATGGGACATGTTCTTTCAATGGTGCATTTCAATCGGTCCAGCTTATAGCAGGACAACAGGTTCCCGGTGGAGAGTGACTAGTCTCCCCTTCATTTGGGGGTGCAAATTAACTCGACATCCCTAAGGGACCTCCACTGAAATTTCCAGCAGCCAATTCCTTTCCCAGATGTGATGGGGCATGACATTCTCAGCAACATAGCACATTGATCCACTGTGAGAGTGAAGGCAATAGTTGTTTCCTGTGACTTCCATACCTTTCCCGGATTTGATGCCTCAGTAGGGGTCTATGGCCGGGTATATGGGCAACAGGCCCGACTGGTTAATTATCCACATGTATTAAAGCCTGGACAGTACTTTAGTCTACCCAGCCAAGGTGGGTTTACCTGTTAGTAATTTAATCTGCTGGGTGGGGGGGGGGGGGTTGTCTGCTATTTTTTTAATGTTTATTTATTTATTGTGAGCAAGAGAGAATACGCAAGTAGGAGAGGGCAGAGAGAGAGGGAGAGAGAGAATCCCAAGCAGGGTCTGCACCTTCAGCTCGGAGCCCGATGCAGGGCTGGATCTCACAAGCTGTGAGATCATGACCTGAGCTGAAATCAAGAGTTGGATACTTAACCAACTGAGTCACCCAGGCGCTGCTAATCTGCTATTGTAATTTTCCCTTTTCCCTTTCTACCAAACCTGCTGCTTGCAGGTTACAAGGGAGATGGAACCTTTCTTCAAAATCATGCTCTTCTGCCCAAACTTACACATTCATGACCTTTGAAATGTGACCCCCAGTCACAGTCTAGTAGATGAGGGTATCTACACACGGTACTCAATTTCTCTAATCCCCCGATGGTGGCACCCTAGTCTGCACGGCAGCAGGGGACAGCTTGGATGAGGCCAGATGCAGTGTCCACACGAGCCAAGGCATATTCATAACCCTCACTTGGGTCAGTGCAAACGATTTGCCAATCCCTTGCTGGTTGAGAACTCCGATGGAAGGCCCAGACTCCTTCGGCAACTGCCTCGGGTGTTGCCTAAAACACACAGGACATGTTGTCACTACATTAACCAAGTCACTGTATTTGAAGGGCAACCCAATGTTCTTGGCAATACTCCATCTCACCTGGGCACTGTGGCGGCCACTCCGTCTATGCACCCCATCTGCTGAATCCACCAAAGGGTCAACGGCTAGGGCTCAGACCAGAGCTATAGCATCAGCTTCCTAGCTGCCAAGGGGGTGTCAGTGTCTTACGAGACAGGACATAGTAAGGCAGCAAGGACTGCCTTAGGCTCCTACAGATGGACTAAAATGTCTCTCCACATATTCTGATCCCACAAAGGCTCATTCATGGTCACGTTCCCCTTAGCTTCCTATCGTCCAAGCCACAGGGTTCATTCCTTTAGAACAGCCCAACTGTCAGTGCAAAGAATTCATATCCAGAGCTCATGAGTCATCACCAGCCAGACCGCTGTGAGCTCAACCCGACCAGCTGCCGTGCTGACTCCTGCGTGATGGGTTCTACCCGGAGGAGCCCCGGGTACACTGCTAGGAGCTACCGGTCTAGGCGCGTATATCGGGCTTCTGCCCCCTTCCAGAGCTGGGGCCAAAATCCGAAGGCATTTTCCCCCTTCTGTGGTCTCTGTCATAGTGTCTGGCCCATGCCTTCCTGAGTCACAGACACATCTAACTCAAATGACAGCCCTACCTGGGAGCTGCCCAGGCCTTGAACCTATTCCACTAGGTCACTCAAAGACACCTTGTTACTCTAACCCTCAGTCCCACACACGCCTGTTTGGTTTTTGGTTTTGTTTGGTTGGTTTGTTTGTTTGTTTTTCTTTTTAACCAGGACATAAGGGACAGAGGTACTGTGCCAGGTGGGGATTAAAAATCCTCCAAAACCCCAAAATCTCCACAGAGTCTTGCACCTCTTTCACCCTCGGAGGGGATGAATAGGCTTGTACCTTATCAGTCGCAACTTCTGGGACAGCGTGCACTTTACCCTGATCGAACAGCTCCCAAAACCTTCAAGGCGCCTGGGCCTTGAACGTCCGGTGGGTCCAGTGCCCATCCTCTCCCTCACAGATGCTCCAGCAAACCCTTCAGGACGCCCTTCAGCAGAGGTGATTCTTCACGTGTTAACATTATAGTGTCAATGTAATGGGCCCATTTTACTACTGTGGGGAAGGAGGGAAGGGACAGGTCTCCAGCCACCATCCCGCGACACATTGTCAGGCTATGCGTGCAGGTAGCCTGGGGAAAGCACCTGAAAGGTTCATTATTGTTCCTCCCACATGAAGGCAAATGGATCTAAGTTATCAGAAACCTGTCCAAGCCTGTTCCATCAATCTCCTTGAAGATGAAACACTTTTGCAAGATCACTTTGCCACAGCATCCTCGTGAGACAGTAACTGTCTGCAAATGACAAAAGATGGCCATGGTTAAAAATCTAATGAGAGTCCGTTACAATACAATGGACAAGGGAACTTGGTAACTTCTGTGACAGACATTTTTTTAACTGACCGATACATTATAGCAGAGCACCTCAGATTTTTAAGAATTTCATACAATGATACCCTAAAGAAAGGAGTATCACTCCTTATTTGACAATGCTTCCCATGAAATTCAACATACATAAAAAGTCACATGCGCCTAGCTCTTTTAGTAGAGAAGGCTCAGGTTCCTGAAGTAATCAAATACCTGATAAGGACAAAACAGAATTTTTGTTTTCTAGGCAAGTTACGTTAAAGGGAAAGAAAAACCTTTGCTTACAATTTCTTATTAAGAGCCGGTTGATGATGTAAGAAAACTGCTCTTTTTTTTTTTTTAACATTTATTTACTATTGACAGACAGAGAGACACAGAGCGTGAGCAGGGGAGGGGCAGAGAGAGGGGGAGACACAGAATCCGAAGCAGGCTCCAGGCTCCGAGCTGTCAGCACATAGCCCAACACAGGGCTCGAACCCACAAACTGTGAGATCGTGACCTGAGTTGAAGTTGGACGCTTAACTGACTGAGCCACCCACGCGCCCCAGAAAACTGTCCTTTTAACAGAGAGAAAACCAAATTCTAATTTTGCACCAGGGTACTTTTTTGCTCTTTTTAGCTTGCATAAATCCATTCCAATCTTAGCTTGACGGCACATAAAGGTCCTTTCTCCACATCCCTGCTCCACAAACCTTCTGCAACGTTCTATATCCATTCAGCTTGGATTTCAAAACTGTAGCTTGAATCAGGTCCCCACCCACGTGGCTAAAGCTGTTCACTGACTTCTTACAGAGGCTGCGCACTGAATTGGGGGCAAGGGAACTTTTATAGCAGTTTTGGTTTGTTGGTTTACTTAAACTATTTTCCCTTTCCTTTCCTTCAGTCTCTGTGGGTGATGTTTTGTTTATCTCCTGGGTGTTCACATTTCAAAGGCAGGCTAAGATTTACAACTTGAAGGGACAGAGAAAGAATTCAAATTTTCTCCCAGAAGTTTTTTGGAGTAACTGTTATTTAACGTTCCTTTGTATTAGGGTCCAGAAAGGGCATGGGGCATTTTGTCTGTGTCTTCATCAATTAACACATCCATTTCTTCATTTTTGTTATCTGCCCAGAGATTCCACCTCTTAGCGTTTTTTGTTTTTTTTGTTTTTTTGTTTTCTTTTTTAATGTTTACTTACCTTGAGAGAGAGAGAACGCACAGGGAAGGGACAGAGAGAGAGGGAGACAGAGAATCCCAAGCAGGCCCGGGGCTGTCAGCTGTCAGTGCAGAGCCAGACTCGGGGCTCCATCTCAGAATGGTGAGATCACGACTGCGTCGAAATCAAGAGTCGGAGACTTAACCGACTGAGCCACCCAGGCGCCCCTCCACCTGTTACATTCCGATCAGGCTTTGTCACAAGTGCCTGGATCTTTGTTGTTGTTGTAAATGTGTATTGTATTGATTTTTGAGAAAGGGAGAGAGATCACAAGTGAGGGAGAGGCAGAAAGGGGAGACAGAGAATCCCAAGCAGGCTCCGTGTGATCAGCACGGAGCCTGATGCGGGGCTCAAACTCCTGAACAGGGAGATCATGACCTGGGTCGATATTAAGAGCTGGATGCTTGGGGCGCCTGGGTGGCGCAGTCGGTTAAGCGTCCGACTTCAGCCAGGTCACGATCTCGCGGTCCGTGAGTTCGAGCCCCGCGTCAGGCTCTGGGCTGATGGCTCGGAGCCTGGAGCCTGCTTCCAATTCTGTGTCTCCCTCTCTCTCTGCCCCTCCCCGTTCATGCTCTGTCTCTCTCTGTCCCAAAAATAAATTTAAAAACGTTGAAAAAAAAATTAAGAGCTGGATGCTGAACCAGTTGAGCCACCCAGGCACCCCAGAAGTGCCGTCATCTAATTCCACGGCAGCACGAACTTTCCGAGTTTTTCAGAACAACACAGTAAGGCCTCCAACTTACTATCCTGCCATCCCAACTTATCTACCTACCAGCCTGTAGAAGCCAGAAGAGCGGTGGGCACTCAAAGGTCTTTCCCTAACCCGAGCTCCTCTTCCAACTTTCTAACTGGAACTTCAGCCTCTAGTCTGGCATTGGTGGCCAGCCCAGCTGCCCACAGAGAGGCCGGCCCCCTGTGCGACCCTGCATTTCCCTTCTGTGCTGCAACACACTCTGTGGGGTTCCTCAAACGAGCCCCTAAAGCAGCCAACATTTTAGGGTGTCCCCATATTCACAAAGTAGTCCACAAGCATCTGACATAGGGACCACCCCTCCCCCAACAGAGGTCACAGGCCAGCTTGAGATTTCCCCTGCGGATGCCTCTTCTCCAAGGCTAGAGAATTTATTAAGAGGCTTATACTAGCCTCCTTTTCCCTCACAGAGGTCAATGACCAACTCCAATGTCTCAGTCCCACGGCCTATGTGTTATTTCTTGGCTGGCTCACCAAGTTTGGGTTTGCAAACTTCAAAGGAGCTTCCCAGGTGTGGTCTACAACTGGCCTTCATGTGCAAGAGGGCAGGGAGAGACCAGAGAAAGAGGTGACCACTCCATATTGGTCTTACGAGCAAAGAAACTTACATATAAGGCTTGTCTGGGTGGCTGCAAAATGGGTAGATCTCTGTGCATATCCACCAAATCTTAAAAGTTTATATAGAGCATACCATGCACGCTGTGTGAGTATTCTCCACATGGCTTCACTATCTCCAGGCTGTGTCCCTGGGGAACCTTTGAGTGAGGAAGGCAAGTGGAACCCACATTCCAAGGGCAGAGGAGGAGGTGAGGAGCCTCTTTCCACTGGGGTCCAACTCAGAGGTCAACAGGCAGTCACATCTCCTCAATGACCTCCCCCAACACCGTTGGTGAGAATATAAATCGGCACCACCCCAATGGAAAACAGTGTGGAGGTTCGGTAAGAAATTGAAAATGCAACTATTAGACGATCTGGCAATCTCACTTTGGGGTATGTATAAAGGAAATGAAAACAGGATCTCAAAGAGATATCTGCACTCCTATGTTTATTATAGCATTATTTACAACAGCCAAGGTACAGAAAAACCTAAGTGTCCATCAACAAATAAAAGGATAAAGAAGGTGTGGTTTACATCTACAGTAGAATATTTTTCAGCCATGAGGAAAAAAAAGCCATGCGACAACATGGATGAAACTTAAGGACAATATGCCGAGTGAAATAAGTCAGACAGAGAAGGACAGATTTCCTATCATCTCACATGTGTGTGGAATCTGAAAAAGTTAAACACAGAAACAGAACAGAATGGTGGTTGCCAGGGACTGGGGAGTGGGGAAAATGGGGCAACGTCGGTCAAAGTGCACAAACTTCGGTTTTAAGATGAATAAGTTCTAGGGATCTAATGCACCACATGCTGATTATAGCTAATAATACTGTACTGTATACTTGCAAGTTGCTAGGAGAATAGGTCTTAAATGTTCTCACCACAAGAAAAGAAATCGTAATCACGTGAAGGGATAGAGGTGTTAGCTAATGCTGCTGTGGTAATGACTTTTGCAACGCGTAAATGTATCGAGTCAACACATTGTACACCTTAAATTTACACTATATTAAATGTCAGTTACTTCTCGGGCGCCTGGGTGGCTCAGTTGGTTGAGCATCTGACTCTTGATTTCGGCTCAGGCCATGATCTCCTGGTGGTGGGATCCAAGCCCATATCAGAATCCACGCTGAACATCGAGCCTGCTTAAGATTCTCTCTCTCTCTCTCTCTCTCTCTCTCTCTCTCTCCCTCTGCTCCTCTCCCCACAGCGTGTGCCCTCTCTAAGTTAAAACACAAAAAAAAATATTTAAAAAATGTGTTTTTTCTCAATAAAGCTGGGGAAAAGAAAGAATAAAAAAAGAATAAAGAATGCCTGCATGGTGTTGGAGCTCAGTCGATAGGTATGGTATTTTCCATGTCAGTCTCCAAACTACAATATTGTGGAATATTATCTGATACATGCTATGACAGTCCAGTAATGAATTGGACCCCATAGCTGACTTGTAAGAATTAGAATCCTAATGAGTCGTGTTCGCAATAGCATCAGATTCCCTGCAAAGAGTATAGATGTTAGGCAGCAACAACTCTAAATTAGTTTCCACTTGACTAAAGTTTTTTGATCTCTATTTGTGAGCCAATTTTGAGAAAATGTTAGTTTCATAAAGATCCTGTCTTGCATCACTAGAGCTATCTTTTTAATCATTTAAAAATTCATGTGTAGCATCTCTTCTTACAATATGTTACGATATCACACTGTAAAATGTGAATCTAAAACATCAGGTAATTTGTAATTCAGCTCTGGGCGCCTGTCGAGTGAGAGGCGTTTGGAAATGGACTGCCTACAATCTGGAATCACAAGTGAAAAACAGCTTGGTGGCATTTGGATTTTTACTCTGAACTATTTTATATTCCTAATACTTATAGAAATGAACAATGAGGGCACCTGGGTGACTCGGTCGATTAAGCGTCCGACTTTGGCCCAGGTCATGATCCCACGCTTCATGGGTTTGAGCCCCATATCGGGTTCTGTGCTGACAGCTCGGAGCCTGGAGCCTGCTTCAGATTCTGTGTCTCCCCTGCCCCTTCCCTGCTTGCATTCTGTCCCTCAGTCTCCCAAAAGTAAATAAACATTTTAAAAACTAAAAAAAAAAAAAAAATAGAAATGAATAATGGATTAAGAGAGGTGTATATTTCTGTCCCTTCCCCTTACCACGCCTCCTCAGCATTGTATTTAAACCTTCAGAATTACCAAAGACCAAATTCCCCAAAATGTATGAAACAAGTAAAAATATTCATCAGTCATCTATTTATTAGATACCAACTGCGTACGAAGATGTTAAAAACTAGAAATACAACAGTAAGTAGGCTATCTTGAGAAGGGCTTACAGACTAATGGGACCTCACAGGTAATTTAAGAGAGGGGCTCCTGGGTGGCTCAGTCAGTTAAGCATCCGACTTCAGCTCAGGTCATGATCTCAAGGTTCATGAGTTCGAGCCCCTGTGTAGGTCTTTGTGCTGACAGCTCAGAGCCTTCTGTGTCTCCCTCTCTCTCTGCCCCACCCCCACTTGCTCCCTGTCTGTCAAAAATGAATAAATGTTAAAAAAGTGTTTTAACTCAAGAGAAACTGAATAGTGCTCGTTTTACCATTTTCTAGTCTCAAAGTGATTGTTTATTCAAATTACACCTAGATATACATTCCTTCAGTGAAATATAAACAAGATTCATTCTTAACTGTGATACACAAGTTTTACTAAGTTAAATATGCCACATTTGTCGGTATGGGATCTGTGTATCTTCATCCTCACTGACAAACGGCAAGCAAGACCAATGAGATTCGTGTGTCATTTCACAGGAAAGAATTATAATCCTAAGCACAAACTGATCACCTTTCTTCCCTGTTGTATTACTCTTGTTGTGGGGGCGGGAGGGGAGGAGAGATATCTTTGCCATATTTAGAAAGTGCTTGACTCTCTTGCCACTTAAAAATTTCGAAGTTGATTTCTCAAAGCCTCATTTTCACCAGTGGCTCTCCAAGAGTGAGTGGTTCCCAGAACAGCCACACTGGCATCAGCAGAGAACCTGCTGGAAATGGAAATTTAAGGCCATCATCCAGACCTATTGAATCAGAATTTCTGGGAGTGGGGGCCCGTGATTTGTGTTTTAACAAGCTTGGCAGGTGATTCTGAAGCATACTCAAACCTGAGAACCATAATTTCAGTCCAAGGTCAATCCCGTTGAGTTTTTTCCAAGACGGTCATTACATTTCCTAGAGCTGCGCAGTCCCACGAGGTAGTTAGTAATCAGCATGGCTACGCAGCTCTTGAAATGTGGCTAGTCCAAGTTGAGATGCGCCTTAAGGGCAGAAAGAGTTCTAACTTCAGAGATCTCATGGAAAAATGTTAAATATTGAAGTATTTTTTTATTAACCGACTTTACTTCTTACGGTGGTTTTAGGTTCACAGTCAAATCAAAAGGAAGGTACAGAGGTTTTTATATACCCTCTGCCCCCACATTTGCCATGCTCCCCCCACCCTCATTATCGACACCCCCCGCCAGAGTAGTACATTAATTATAGTCAATCAATCTACACTAACACATTATTATCACCCAAAGGCCATAGTTTACATTAGGATTAACTTTTGGTGTTATACATGCTAGGGATTTGAACAAATGTAAAATGACATTTGTCCACCATGATAGTACCATACAGAATAATTATACTGTCCTAAAATCTTCTGTGTTTTACCTGTTCATCCTTCCTTCCCCCACCACCACCACCACCAACACCTGAAAACCACTGGTCTTCTTACTTTCTCCATAGTTTTGCCTTTTTCAGAATGCCAGATAGTTGGAATCACAGAGTATGAGCATTTTCAGACTGGCTTCTTTGAGTCAGTCATACATTTTGAAGATTCTCAAGGCCTTTCCATGGCTTCATAGCCCATTTCTTTTTAGCACTGAATACTGTTTCCTTGTCTGGATTAGCACAGTTTATTCATCCATTCACCTACGGAAGAACCACTTGGTTGCTTACAAGTTTGGCGATTAAGTATAAAGCTACTAGAGACATTCTTACGCAGGCTTTTGTGTGGACCATGTTTGCAATCCATTTGGGTAAATACCAAGGGTGAGGTCGCTGGGTCATATGGAAAGAATTTGTTTCGTCTTGTAAGAAACCGTCAAACTGTCTTCCAAAGTAACTGCCCCGTTTTGCATTCAGACTACCAATTTATGAGACTTTTTTATCCGCAGTCTCACTAGCATTTGATGTTATAGGTCTTCTGGACTGGGGCCATTCTAACAGGTATGTTGCGGTATCTCCTTATTGTTTTAATTTGCAATCCCTAATGACACATCATGGGGAGCATCTTTTCATATGCTTACCTGTTATCTGTGTATCCTCTTTGGTTGAGCAGTCCGTTCGTTCGGGTCTATGGCCTGGTTTTAATTGGGCTCTTCATTTTTGTTCATTGCCGAGTTTTAAGAGCTCTTTGCATAATCTGCATAACGATCCTTTATCAGATGTTTCGTGTGCAAATACCTGGCTTGTCTGTGGCTTTTCTTCTCCTTCTCTTAATAATATTTTTTTGTATTGATTACACAGGGACATGATTCGTTTCTGAGATGCTGGATTAGACATGGAACCATATTAAAACTGGAAAGTTCCTATGTGGCTTACATCCTCTGTCCACGTTAGGTTTCTATTGGACAAAAGCTGTCCCGGGGTCTCACATTTCTCTCTAGAAACATCTCCCACTTCGTTGTGACACGCTGGTGCAGAAAGCAGTCGTGCCAGGAGTTCTGAGATAAATATTACAGTAATGAATTACAACGAATTGTGAAAAACACTGGAAATCATTTACTTACAAAAAAGATTACTATATGTTATTGCGGTCCAGAAAACAATCCTGGAAGAGGGAACACTTTCCCCAAGTCAATTCTACTCGCAAAGGGAAGTGTTATCACTCTTTTTAAGCTTATTTATTTCTTTTGAGGGAGAGGAAGAGAGAGAAGTCAGGGGAGGGACGGAGAGCGAGAATCCCCAGCGGGCCGTGAGCCCGACGCGGGGCTCGAACTCACAAACCGCGAGATCATGACCGGAGCCGAAATCAAGAGTCAGGTGCTTCACCTCCTGAGCCACTCAGGCGCCCTTGTCACTTATTTGAGATTGAATATCTAGCATGGCAATAGCCTCATGCCTCATCGAGGACCTGGATGTCAAACATGGCCTTCAGTTCAAAACTCCTATGTGTATCCTTTGTCTTATAATGACGGCTTGGCCTGTATGTATCAGATAGAACTATTCACCTACCTTTTCAGACCATCCTGGACTCATCTGTTTCTCAGCGCCTGGCCCTCTTGCCTGGCCTCAGCAGCTCCCAGCAATTCATGGAACCTCACTCCCTGTGCACCACTGGCAGAGGCCGGGGGCCTGCGGATGTCAGCCCAGAGGCCCCGCCTCCTCTCCACTTCCTGTGAACTTGAATGCAGAACCTTGCTCTGGTGCCGGGGATCTGGTTTCCCAGGCAGCTGCCGGCAAAGCCAGGTGACAGGGTCCAGAATTACACGGAGAAAGAGAGGCAGCTCCCCTGGGGTAAATTGTGCTCAATGCGGAACAGAAAAGGCAAGTATGCACAGATGCCTGCCTTCACCCTTCTTTCTGTCCGCCGGCGCGGCAGTCCCGAGAGGCCCTGGGCGCCTCCTCCGGCTGTTCATCAGTAAAGCCCGAGGCCAGTGCACCGGCCACTGCCTGGCATTGCATCCCTACCTCGCCTGCCTGTTCTGGAAACGTCTGCATCCCAGCACGGGTTCGAATGCTACATGGGACCAAGAAAGAGGTTAACGAGCTGTGGAAACAGCAGTTGGGGCCATGAATCAGGGGTCTCTTTACATCGAGGTGATGTGAGGAGTGACGACAACAAAAATAAATGTTTCCAGTTTAAAAAAAAAAAAAAAAAGAAATGTGTTTAGTTCAAAAACAAAAAAAAAAAAGGATTTTTTTTCATTTCTGTGCAGTATAAGGGAGACTCATATTCTGTACAACACAAGGGTTATTTCTGAAATATAGTTAATTTCCTCCAGTTGCACAAAAATAGCTTCTGTAAGTAACAGTCGACTCACTCACTTTTTTTTTTTTTTTTTTTTACTACATATTGAGAGGTAAAATGAAGATCCTCCAAAAGAAAGCTTCTCTGACTTATTCTTAGGTCATCTCCTGCTAGTTGTGAATGTGACAGAAAAGCCAGCTCATTAGTGCTCTGTAGATGCTTGTGTGGGAAGCATCCCATTTCCCTTAGCGGTCTGACATTTTTCTCTCTAATGTGTAATCTACTGAGAGAAGCTAATCTTCAACTCCCGCTGCTCAGTGGGAAGTGAAGAACTTGCTAATTATCCCATCGAAAACCCACAAGTGCTATAAGATTGGGGGTGGGTGTTTTGTATACAGCAGGAAAGAACTAACACCCATCCCTCATTGCGGTGGTCTAGAAGTAGAATGTCTACGGATACTCGCCTTACATTGGCACTGGGTGGGAGCCTAGGAACGTAAAGGAAAAATCTCCTTCAAATGTTCACAAGCGGCCAGGAAACGGTACCGTCACATGTCTATGGGGCCAAAGCTAAAGGAAGCTTCTGAGAAAAGGATCACACAAACGCTGGGGAAGAATGGGATATCCCCACACGAAGACTTCTCGGAGAGAAAAGTCACAAGCTGCCAGGCCCTTTGGCTGAATTCAGCTCATTCGGTGTTTTTGTAAAGGTGAACTAGTTGCCAAAATTTAAAACTTGGCATACAGACACAATCTGTATTGCTGACTTCCTTTGAAAAACAGGTTGGTCCAGCAAACTGGTCCCACAATCCGTGTGGCTTCTGTTGGATGCAGCAGGGGACAGTGCCCTCCCCAGTTCACCTCTGTGCCCCCCTCCCCGGAACCCCTCCCCTCATTGATTTTACCAATTCGTCTCCTGTTTGGGTTCTCAGGTAAGAATTTCTCTACATTTGAGTTGCAGCTGATGTGATAGTCAGATCTTTACCATTGGGGCATTCTGGGAGAGTGTTTCCCAAACTTGACCACATCCCAGAGTCACCCACAGCTTTACCCACTGCTATGCTTAGGCCACACCCCATAGTCACCAAACCAACCTTTGGAGAAGGGGGTGGAGCATTCAGGCATAAGTTTTTTTCAGATTTCTCCAAGTTATTTCAATATGCAGCCAAGTTTGAAAGCCATTGTAGCCGGAAACTTTTCAAACTCTTGAAGCATTCTTCCCCGGGATTCAGATAACCAGGTGATGCCTCACTGGGAGCCACAAGATGGCAGATGGGATGGCAGACATGGGCAAAGGGGAAAGAGAAACCAGTTACGTCAGGAGTTTGTCAGCTGGGTGCATGTTAGAGTAACATCAGGAGCTTGGGAAGAAACCTGCTATCCTGGTGATTTGAACGATCTGGTTTTGTACTCATTCATCAGTATTTTTTTCAAGAACCTGCCTAGTTTTTCTAAGAAAAAGGGCTGAAGACGCTGGTTTAGAGCCTTCACTACAACGTAGAGTACTTACCTGGGTAGGAGTTATTTAATCACTGATAACCATGAGCTAGCAGACAACTGGATATTGTCGAACAAAGCAGCCTTTCAACGCATCTCATTTTCTTCCTAGGCGCAGATTTGACCTTCAGCTTTCCTTGGCCTTTTAATTCCCACGAAAAGTTGTCACATTCTCCAAAATGAGAGAGCGAGCTTCTAATTGGCAGAGTCCACAGTATGATTTCATTTTCAACATATATCTTAAATGCCTACCAGCTGCTCGTTTCTGTCTTCCTTCTTAGTCTGTCTCAAGACCCTCGCGTGGAATCTGGCACCTGGCGGACCCCCAGTAAACGTTCGCTGAAATTAAAACAGAGCTGGAGAGTTTTCATAAGTTCTAACATCAGCCTCTAAGTTTTCTCTTTCTTCATTCTTAATTATGAAACAAAAAGCACAACACATTCTTTTTGTCTTAAAATAATTTCCTCAAAGTTTAAGCCAAGATAAAAACAGGAGAATACAAACAAATGCAAAAGCCAACATGAGGAGAAAATCTCATGCCAGGAATAGAATCGGGAAAAATGTTCAGAGACAAAGAGGAGTGTGTTCCTGGTGACAGAGGAGTGTGTTCCTGAAGCTGTAAGAACATACGTAACATTTATGTTTTTTTTTTTAATTTTTTAACGTTTATTTTTGAAGCACACACACACACACACACACACACACACAGAGTGAGCAGGTGAGGGACAGAAAGAGGGAGACACAGAATCCAAAACAGGCTCCAGGCTCTGAGCGGTCAGCACAGAGCCCGACGCGGGGCTCGAACTTGTGAACTGCGAGATCATGACCGGAGCCAAAGTCGGACACTTAACCAACTAAGCCACCCAGTCACCACTCCCCCCCTTTTTTTAAGATAACATTTATTGTTAATATCATCCAAAGCTGGTCTTCCCTACCCCCACAAAATTGCACCAAATTAAACTTCGGCCCCTAGGCTGCATCAGCCAGAAACGATACCCTAACTCATGTGTGTGAATTTTGTCTCCGGTTGATGAACACACTTCTCAATTATCCTCCAGAGTGCTGACCGCAGAGGCAACTACACATGGTTCCCTTTCTCCAGTTCATTTGTGGATTGGGCAGACTGCATTTTCTACAGATAGCCCCCAAATATCTGCCATTCCATATGCTCTTAAACCTTTCCATTCCCTTATTGAGAAATGGAGTCGGCCTCCCCTCTCCCTGAGTCTGGACACACCGGTGACTTGTTCATAAGCAACAGAATGTGATGGAAGTGATCCTGTGATTTTTTGAGGCAGGGAAGAAAAGGTGAGGTAGCTTCCACTTTCTTCCCTAAGACGCTTGCCTTTGGAGCCCTGAGATACCACGTGAGAAGCACAACTCCCCTGAGCTCACTGTGTTGTGAGGAAACTCAAACTAGTTAACACAGAAAGAACACCTGGAGGGTCGTCTGGGTGGCTCAGCAGGTTAAGCGTTTGACTCTTGATTTCAGCTCAGGTCGTGATCTCACAGTCGTGAGATTGGGCCCCTTACTGAGCC
Source organism: Neofelis nebulosa (assembly GCF_028018385.1). Classification (NCBI taxonomy): domain Eukaryota; kingdom Metazoa; phylum Chordata; class Mammalia; order Carnivora; family Felidae; genus Neofelis; species Neofelis nebulosa. Next base: position 106,267,837 of record NC_080783.1, on the reverse strand, counting down.
CCATACTGGGCTTCACACTGGGTGTGGAGCCTGCCTAAGATTCTCGAAAGAAAAAGAAAGAAAGAAAAGAAAGAAAAGAAAGAAAGAAAGAAAGAAAGAAAGAAAGAGGAAGGAAGGAAGGAAGGAAGGAAGAAAAGAAAGGAAGGATAAGAAAGAAAGAAAGAAAGAAAGAAAGAAAGAAAGATAGGAAGAGTGGGAGACAGGGAAAGAAGAAAGAGAAAGAAAGAAAGAAAGAAAGAAAGAAAGAAAGAAAGAAAGAAAGAGAAAAAGAAAGAAAGAAAGAAAGAAAGAAAGAAAGAAAGAAAGGAAGGAAGAGTGGGAGACAGGGAAAGAAGAAAGAAAGAAAGAAAGAAAGAAAGAAAGAAAGAAAGAAAGAAAGAAAGAAAGAAAGAAAGAAAGAGAGAGAAAGAAAGAGGGGGTGGGAGGGTGGGAAGAAGGCAGGCAGGCTTGGAAAAAACTACATAAAAAGAGAAAGACACAAGGTCAGCCTTTCTGTTCCAGCACACTACTGTCCCAGCTCTAGCCACTGTCTGACTGCAGTTGACTGAGAGATGTTTAGCCATAATTACCCAGCCATGTCTTTCCAGGATTATTTACTTGTAAAACTGTGAGTCATGCTAACAAAATAGCTGTTGTTTTAAGCTACAACATTATAGGATAATTTTTTTCTTTAGCAGTATAAGAAACTCATTTTTATTGGAGGGCTCGTTCTTTGGGTAAGAAGTACCTAGGTAATCAGGGGTGTGCTGATCAACAACCGGCTCTCAGGGTGGGCCTGGGAGAGAGGAGCCCTGGTTTGCGGTACTTGCTGATTACCTTGTAATTTCAAGCAACCAACAGAGACATCCCTGAAAATGGAGTTGGGAACAGTTACACAGTAGCACATCATAGTTCTTCCACCACAAGGACACGATGGATGTATGTAGCCTCAAGAGAGTAGTCCATCCGAGAAAAAAATTAAGAAGAGGTGGATTTTAAGTTTATCTTTGTGTTTAATACAATTTATGTAATTTTAAACATATACAATTTAATGATGAATAGTAGCTGTGTCCCACGAGCAGCTTACAAAATTCCTGAGAAGTTACCCACTGGCCCCAGCTCCCTACTGTGCCTACTTACCCTTGTCTATCACTCTCTTCTCAGCCCTGCTGTCAGCACCAGTGCTCGTGGGGACATTTCAAATGCCAGATATGGTCCCGGGTGCCTGCTGTGTCTCGCACTTAAGCATCCATCCCATTTGCCCTCCCAGCTTGTCCCGCTGACTTCCATCATTCCTCTGACCGTCGACAATCTGATTACCCATAATCGTCAAAATCAAAATTCATTTCCCAAATCAGTGGATTAGAATTTACTATTAGTATGCCCCGTAAGTACCTCAGATTCAATTTATAAAGGGTTAAAGTCCTCGTTTTCCCATCACCCCCCTTTTTTTCCAGTTTCTTTATCTTGTTTATTAAAATTAGGAGACCCCTGGTCCCTGAGTATACTTGAATTCCACCCTCTCCATGTCAACGCATCAAGAAATGCTATTATTCCTTCAGTGGTCGGGTTTCACAATTGTGTTGACTTCTCCGTACTTCAGATGAGACTCTCATAGTCCAAGTATTGATTCTTCCTTGATGGATCATTTTAACAGCACCCCAACCTCTGGTGTTCTACTTATCTACCTATCTTACAGTGCTTTCAGCACAGAGCCCGACGTGGGGCTCAATCCCACCAACCGTTGAGATCATGACCTGAGCCAAAATCGAGAGTGAGATACTTAACTGACTGAGCCCCCTGAATTTTCCTTTTGACCAGTACTTACCCTACTTGCAGAATTCCAGTAAAGTTCAGGTAATTTAAATTGTTCATCATTTGTTTCAGAGATATGTCTCCTTTGTATTTATATTCTCTAGCAAACCGGCCAATGGAAATTGAAATCTATACGAGAGGTATTTGCCATTGTCTAGAGATTAGTCTTAATTCTTCTCCCTGATTATACCATGAGATAGAGCTATAGAAATACAATTATGGGCACCTGATTTAACGTCTTGAGAAAAGATTCCTTCAGGAGTTGTGTCGCTTTGATCAACCTTAATTTGTAACAACAGAACCATCTGGGTCTGATTTCTGTGGACCTCAAATTAAAAAGAAAATCACTTAGTTTACCCACAGTCCACCTCTGAGCTGTATCATTTCATTTAAGTGACAGTAGCTGCATAAGCAAAAATATATTGGAATTTTTTATTAACCCTAATTCATATACTCAGTATTTTAATCTTAATCCTAAAGTACTTAGGTTCGGCATGAGTTGCTAAAATGAATAAAATTCATTGGATCATAAAAGAAGATAGAAAAGTTAAATGATCTGCAATACATTTTATACGAGACTCTCATTTTTCAATAAAGCTTCAGAAAACATGCCTGTATTCTACAAGAAGGGATATATTACAGTCACACTGGAGGTTTCAATAACTTCTGATGTTCACAATGGATTATTTCGATGTTTATAACTGAAGGAAAATGTTTTCCATCAAAATCTGCTGAATTATGTTTCCTAGGGATATTTTTCCAATACAGTCCTCTACAGTGGGGGCGGGGTGGGGGGAAGCTTTAGAAAACTATCTATCTCAGAAAGAATAGCAGATTTTACTGAGAGATGTTCATGTTCTTCGTTCTCAAAGAGAGAGCTTTTCCGTTCTTTAAAAAAGCTGGCTCAGTATAGACAGCTACACACAAGAGTCGCCTCCCCCTTCGCGGCGCCTGCCTACTGAATGCATTTCGTACTTGTCAACGGAGTCCCACTCTTGTCAGCCTCCCATTTGTCAAAGGCACAAATGCCACTCGCAAGGCTTTACCACGCCACCTAAAAAGAAAAGATGGCATTTCCACACAACTGTCATAGGATTTCTCGTTACGCTGCTTTGTTGTGATTATTTCCCAGACAGAACGGGATGGATCCCGAGCTTCGGGTAGAAAATAAATTGTGATGAAGCGTTGTAGAGTATTTTTTAGGTTTTCAGAGCGTGCTGCTTTTCCAAGAGCAATTATGTATTCATTCACTGCCCATCCGTGTCGTCGTGAAGTATTTATTTTATTTTTGTTTAAGTTTTTAAGTTTATTTTATTTATTTTGAGAGAGACAGAGACAGAGTGAGCAGAGGAGGGGCAGAGAGAAAGGGAGAGAGAGAACCCCAACCAGGCTCCATGCTGCCAGTGCGGGCATGGGGCTCGAACTCACGAAACCGTGAGATCATGACCTGAGCCTAAACGGAGAGTCGGTGGGTTAACCTACTGAGCCACCCAGGCTCAGGCACCCCTGAAGCATTTATTTTAATAGTGGATGAAATGTATTGAACACTTACTCTGTGCCACATGCAGTGCTCAGCATTTCTTATATTATCCCATATATTTCCCCCTACAACCTTATAAGACATAGGTACTATTATTATGCCCATTTTGCAGAAGGAGAGATTGGGGTCAAAATAATTTTCACATGGACCAAGATTTTTTTCTCTCTTCTTCCCACCTTTTTGGAAGAAATATTGAGTCCTGAAATTGGTAGAGAAGGTGATTTCCAACTGTGCAAATACAGTTGCAAAGTTAGCAATAAGAATATCACGTGCTCATTTCAATTTGAATTTCAGATGGAGATTATTTTGGTATAAGTATGCCTCGTGCAATATTTGGGACCTAGTGATATTAAAAAATTATTCACTGTTTGTTGACAAATGGTTACTATCCAAAATCTATAAAGAACTCATCCTACTCAACACCCAAAAACAACCCAGTGAAAACATGAGCAGAAGACATGAACAGACACTTTTCCAAAGAAAACATCCAGATGGCTAACAGACACATGGAAAGATGCTCAACATCACTCATCATGAGGGAAATACAAACCAAAATCGCAATGAGATACCCCCACACCTGTCAGAGTGGCTAAAATGAACAACAGAAAACAACAGATGTCAGCAAAGATGCTGAGAAAGGGAAACCCTCTTGCCCTGCTGGTGGGAATGCAAACTGGTGCAGCCACTCTGGAGAACAGTATGGAGGTTCCTTAAGAAACTAAAAATAGAACTACCCTACAATCCAGCAGTGGCACTCCTAGGTATTTACTTAAAGGATACAAAAATGCTGATTCAAAGAGGCACATGCTGAGGCACCTGGGTGGCTCAGTCGGTTGAGCATCGGACTTCAGCTCAGGTCATGATCTCACACTCCGTGAGTTCGAGCCCCGCGTCGGGCTCTGTGCTGACAGCTCAGAGCCTGGAGCCTGCTCTGGATTCTGTGTCTCCCTCTCTCTCTCTACCCCTCCTCCTCTCATGCTCTGTCTCTCTCTGTCTCAAAAATGAATAAAAAACATTAAAAAAATTTTTAACAAAGAGGCACATGCACCCCAATGTTTATAGCAGCATTATCAACAATAGCTAAATTGTAGAGAGAACCCAATGTCCATTGACGGATGAATGGATAAAGAAGATGTAATATCAGCCACGAAAAAGAATGAAATCTTGCCATTTGCAGTGATGGAGCTAGAGTACATTCTGCTAAGTGAAATAAGTCAATCAGAGAAAGACAAATACCATATGATTTCACTTATGCAGAATGTAAGAAACAAAACAGATGAACGTATGGGAAAGAGGAAGAAAAAAGAAGAGACGGAAACAAACCCCAAGAAACTCTTAATGATAGAGAACAAGCTGAGGGTTCATGGAGGGAGGTGGGTGGGGGATGGGCTAGAGGGGTGATGGGTACTAAGGAGGGCACTTGTGATGAGCACTGGGTGTTGTATGTAAGGGATGAATCACTGAATTCTACTCCTGGCACCAACATTGCGCTGTATGTTAACTAATTTAATTTAAATACATATATCATTGTTAATTTAAAATGAAGCGTAAGGGTGCTTGGGTGTCTCAGTCAGTTAAGCATTAGACTTCGGCTCAGGTCATGATCTCACAGTTTGTGAGTTCGAGCCCCGCATAGGCTCTGTGCGGACAGCTTGGAGCCTGTAGCTGGCTTCAGATTCTGTGTCTCCCTCTCTCTCTGCCCCTCCCCCGTTCACGCTCTGTCTCTCGCGTGCGCAAAAATAAATACTACCAAAAAAATGATTAAAATGAAGCATTAAGTAGGCGTTCTGTATTTTATCTGGAAACACTATTTATAAAGCTAGTTCAGGTTTCTAAAACTGGATCCCATTGTGTCTTACTTAAGCAAGGCTTATCCAAATTCCTGCAGGTACAAAGTTCTTTGCCTGCTGTAATCTTGGCTTTGATTCCAACCACCCTGTGGAGCGTGTAGGGTGATTCATGTGTCCCCATTGGACCTCACCTGCAGTGCCCTGCAAGCCCCTATCTAACGAGACCTAGACCCCTCCGGTCTGCAGGGGCAGAGACCTTTGCTTCCGGGTCTCTCTTCCCACAGTACTGTGTACCCGCTGCGTTGTCTGCAGTCTGAGCTCCTGACTCAGCAGTCCCCTCCTGTTGTCCTTTCAGACCTTTGTGCTTCCCCTGGCCTCACGGGCGGTGCGCCGTGCTTGCCTGAAGTATTTCCCGGAATTCTGCATTTCAGCCTTGGCCTCCATAAGACACTATTCTCATCGTTTCCTCAAAACTCTCAAGAAAAAATGTATCTTTTCCATGCTGCACATGAAGTCCGGACACTGAAGAACTCACGGGATCCAGGTGAAAGGACCATGACAGATTCAGGACGATCAAAACAGAACCACGGAACACAGCGAGGGCAAAAATGAAACGGGTTGAGAAGGTCCACCTTCAGCACAGGTGGAGGTTTGCAGCACTTACGATGCTGACAGATGAGAAGGACATCAGTTACTGCCCTCCAGTTGGTCCGTCTCTGGATGTAAACCTCTTGAAAAGGTCTGGAATACATTCTTGTTGTTCGCAGGCCCAGAAGAATGGCCAGGCAAGCCGGGCACTTGGACACATCTAAGAAGACTCTCACAGGGCACCGGCATGGCTCAGTCAGCGTCCTACTCTTGGCTTCCGCTCAGTCATGATCTCCTGGTTCATGAGTTCCAGCCCTGCTTCGGGCTCCACACTGACAGTGCAGAGGCTGCTTTCAATTGTCTCTCTCTCCCCCTCTCCCTCTCTGCCCTGTCTGTACTCTCTCTCAAAATAAATAAATAAACCTTTAAAAAAAACCTCTCGCTTCTAGAGTTCCATCCTTCACTATATGACCCTAAAATCAACTAACTCCTTAAAGGTTGGGTCCTAGGCACCTCACATGCCTCCCCCAAGCCTCAGCCCCGGTGGTTGGACAGTCTTATGCATCACCATCATATGGACTTTCTAAGATCCCCCCTGAATCTTAACCATGTAAAAGGAGCATGTATTGAAATGTACTTAATTTCTGGAGTGAGTTTTAGAACTCAAAGAACAATAGCCCATCTATCAATCCGTAAGATGCAGGTGCATGAACTTACAGCTCCTGATTGTCAACACTGATCCTCTACCTGGCATTCATTTTCCTTCTGGTTAAAAGTGTTATCAGATATAATATGACATAATAATAAATCACAGTGTACAGGGAATGGATTAGCAAGAACAGAGAGCTGGCCTCTAACACCAGCTCTGTCACCGACCGTGTGATTCTGCATGGACGGAATCATCTCTTTAAGATTATTATTTTTTTTTTACGTAATGATTTATAATTGACTGAGGGCTAGCGCATTCTTAAGAGACACTGGTTCTCTTACCTCCTCTGTCTTGGCAATAACTCCTTCCTACACTCAAGTTAATTAACTGTAATTTCTGATAGGAAGGAGATAATGCACAAAGCCCTTTCTCCTCGACCATCTGTATTTGTAAAGGAGAAAGCACACTAGACTTGAGGGCAGGGATCTTGGGTTTGAGGCTCAACTTGACCAAACACTATCTAGGGTGAAACCATTTTAGCGCTTAGCTTCATGGTCTGTGCAAAAAATGTGAGTGTAGGAGACCCTGCTCCTCACAAATATTTGATTAATTATTCTGTATTCAAAACTGCTGAAGAGAACTTTTCAGATGTCGTTACGGTAACGTTTGTAAAATGACTTTGGTCACATCAGTCACATGGATTTCTGAGCCTCTTTATTTTTGAAATAGATTGTGTGCTGCAACAATTTGTGATTCTTGGTGAAAGAACCCAAGCACAGGCCAGTCAAGGTCGAGCTAGAACAGCCAAGTCACCAAGGTAGACTTAAACTATGCAAAATATTGGGGCACCTGGATGGCTCAGTTGTTTAAGCATCCCGTGTCGGCTCAGGTCATGATCTCACGGTTCGTGAGTTTGAGCCCCGGTTCGGGCTGCGTGCTTACAGCTCAGAGTCTGAAACCTGTTTCAGATTCTGTGTCTCCCTCTCTCTCTTCCCCTCCTCTGCTTGTGTTTTGTCTCTGTCTCTCTCTCTCTCTAAAATAAGAATAATAATAATAATTTAATTAAAATTTAAAAATAAAAATAAAAATAAAAATAAATGAACTCTAAAAAATATAATAAATGGCTGTTTTTAGCTCTTTAAGACTGGGATGGTTTGTTATGCCACAGTAGCTTACTAATACATTGTCTTCTAAATCCTGATCTATCTCTTGCTGATTCTCAAAAGATTTCCCTAATTCTCCTGGCCCCAAATCATTTCTTCTTCCTCTGGATGTCTGTGGAACGCAAAATTTTCACCACAAATTGGCAACTAACGCTTGGAGTACATGCATATCCTTTTATATCCCTACTCTAGCGGTAATCACCTCCTTAAGAGAATGCAGTACCGCTTTAAACTCACAGTTCCTTATACGAAGCAAAGGATGCATATTTATTGATTTGGTTAATACACTTTTTTTGTTCAAAGCCCAACTGATTTTTTTTAGGAAAAAAAAAAAGTGGCATTATATTTACATTATACATAGCACGAGCTCTCAACAATTCTGATTTAATTAAGTAAGGGTGAGGCCCAGGGCACTGGTATCTCTTAAAAGTTTCTCGGGGGATTCTAATGTATAACCAGGATAAAGAATTGCTACTTTCGACTTGTCTCTGGACGGATTAAATCCTTAGGAGACTTTCTTTTAAAGGTGTTTTTTCTGCCATGTTCACTTACTCCAGGTAGAAATCACTGACTGCCCCTTATAATCTGCTCAGGCTTTGGGTTTATTGATGTCCTCCTGCCCCAGCCATTTCCCCCCCTTATTCCCATTCCCAAGCAGAGCTGGATGCACCCTTGGTTCTTTTTATACTTTAAATGTGAACAAATCCTTTAAAACCAAATTGATTCAGCCGGGGGAAAAAATAGCAGCATGTAGAATGCTGGTATTTTTATAACTTCTACATGCACAATCCATTGTAAATGATTAATTCCATTACACTGCAATTTACATCTAGTGCCAGCTAATGAAATAAATTAGTTTCAACATCAAGTCAACCCACTTCCCTTTCTTGCATGCTCTCATTAGCTTCCTCTTGAATGTTTTGCTACAACAATTTCTCTGCCATACTGGCTGCAGCATTGCTGGATGGTTATTATTGATCACTGAGAAGTCCAAGGCAAGAAGGAGGAAGAGGCAGGGAGCTGTTACTATGATCACTTTATAGTCAACGTGGGAAAAAATCACCAACGAGATATTTATTCTATTGTCTGTTTATTTTCTGGAGAAAATGGCGTATCTCTGACTCCACATGTGTTGAAAGGCCCTGATAGGTAAGCCAGTTCTAAAAGTGTTTTCAGGGTTGTAGCACAGAGGACTTGATTTACTATATTAAATAACAATATTACATATGTTACAGTACATTTCTGTACTTAGAATGCCTTCTCATCCCCTATCTTGAACGGTCATGGAAATCCTAGGAAATCAGAAATATAGACATTTAGCCACTTCCATTTAGCCATTTCCTTTTCCTGATGATCTTCAAAGCCAAGAATCAGACACCAAGAATGTCATGGTTGGAGAATCTGAAGGTATGTGAGTTGTATAACAGGGAGAGATGATTCCATATAGAAAAAGGCCATAATATTGATAGTCTCAAAAACTGAAATGGCAAATGTGACTATAAATATTCCACTGAATGGCCACAGTATCAGAAATGCCAACATATAAGGAAGGGACACATTTGCCCCACAATGTTATTGAATAAATAGGCCATTTTCTCTCATGAAGACATCATTTAGAGCCAACTGCCCCAGATGCAGCCCATCCTATGAAACCAATATGTCTTTAAAATTAGGCAATGAGTCCCCTAGTAAAGTCTGAGAGACTGTGGCATGCATGGACCCATGCTGTTGATCAGATGAGGAGCAGATTCAAAGACTCTAGGAGAGCAGAGCCAGAAGGGCACAAAGACCCTAACAAGCACGATGGGAAGAAAGTGATGTACCAGCCAGTACCCCGGGACTTCAAAGAGAGATTGGGACCCATGTTTTCTAACCCATTATTTTGCAAAAGATTGTATGTCAACAGCATGGAATAGTGCAAAGAGTATCAACTTTGCAGTCAGAGATGCAAAATTCCTTTCATCATCGTATTAGCTGAATGACATTGAAAAGTTATTTTTTCGATATGTCTGAACCCTTGTGTTATCACTGCAGCAAAATATATGACCAATGAAGAAATAACCTAATACACTAAAAAGTTCCTCTAGAATATATGATATATAATGTGTAATATACAATATACTATATGCCATATACAATGTACAATACACTACATAATGCGTGCACAAAAACAAAAATGTTTACCCCATTCCCTTCTTCCTCATCTCTTCCCCCCGATAACGTATCACAATCCCCAAATCCTCTAAGTTTTAAAACATTTATCTTTGTGGACTGGTTAAAAGTTCAGAGCACGAAGTCATACGTAAAAGTGGACAAATCTTGTCTGCTTGGGCAAGTAATTTAATCACACCTTATTTCAGGAGTTTCTGAATTCCTTGTTTACAAAATAGTACCTACTTCTTAGGATTGCAGCAACGAGTACATGAGGAAACGTAGGAAAAAGTCTCAGTGTGGGGCTTATAGCAAGTGCGCGGCAGGCTCTTCCGTCCCACACGCTATTATTTGGTCTTCGCAGCATCTGTCCGCTGTCACTCCATCCCCCCCCCCCCGCCCCACCCCCCAACAGACCTCTCCTTGGCAGCGCGCTGGTCACCACCTGTGGGCTCCCTGGGTTTGGCCAGGCCCCCTTTCCCGGGGCAGAGTGCCTGTGTCTCTGTCTGCTAGCATCTGTCATCCTCCAATCCCCGCCCCCCAGAAGGACCCACCGGCCTGCTACGGACTGAAGCACAGCCATATCCTCCCTCTGAGCCTCTCCACCCCAGGCAAGGCCAGCCAGGTGCTTCTAGGCTCTGTGGGTATTTCCACGTGACGGTCACCCTCACGGCAGTTTGCAAGATGATGTTACATACCTCACCTTTCACGGTTTCATGTAAAAGGAACTGGTTCATTTCGGGTCTCAAAGTATGGCGATGGTCCTGTTTAAAGTGAAAATAATTTGGTTTGAAACACAACGCGGATATTTTTCTCCTGCGCATACTCTCGACTGGAGTATCCGTCTACTTAGGTACGGTGATCTATATAGAATCAGCAGGTAAAACCTCTTCCAAGTCATATAATGTATTAGATCTGTTTTATTTTAGAGATGATTAAAACAAAAAGACATATTTAGTTATCTAATTTCTTATTTTTTTTTTTTGATTTGTAAATGTTTATTTTTGAGAGAGAGAGAGAGAGAGAGAGAGAGACCGTGAGCAGGGGAAGGCAGAGAGAGAGGGAGACACAGAATCAGAATCAGGCTCCAGGCTCTGAGCTGTCAGCACAGAGCCCTACACAGGGGCTCGAATTCACGAGCCATGAGATCATGACCTGAGCTGAAGTCGGACGCTCAACCTACTGAGCCACCCAGAGGCCCCTTTAGTTATTCAATTTTTTAAAGCCAATCCAATTTTGAGGGGTCTGGCAAAAAGTGCAAAATAGCACAGATCACTGCTGACATTTAACTAGTCAATCAACCCCTCGGTTACAATGTTCTTTTTTTTTAATCGTCTCATCCTCACATTTAGTTCTGGGTTCAAGCATCTTTCAGCATATTAAGTGTTTATTAATGGTCAGTACTCACTCACAGTATCCTAAAATCTCAGAAAATTCCTGTCTTGTATCAGTTTTAAAAAGTACTTGATTTTTGAGCTTTTTCCTGGTTCCCAGCAGAACTGAGATTTGGCGATAGAATTAGAAGAGAGAGTAGAGGACATGTGGCCTGATTCACAACGCTGCTTCTTTCCTTGTTAGCTCTTTGACCTTGGGTGCATCGCTGAAACACCCTGAACAACACATCCCTCAAAATGCTGCCTCTGAAGTCTGGCCAACACAGCACATGGGACCTAACCTTCACAGAGGGCCCTTGGAAAACACAAGAGAGAAAAGACAGCAATATATTTTTGTTTGGGGGCTGGGGGTGGAATTCTAGGTCCTCAGCTGCTTTTCTCCACATTCAGCAATAGCCGTTAAAAGAAATGGTGATTTGTCACAAAATAACACGACATGAGTTAATTAGTTTTCTTTCCATTCAGCTGGAACTGTTAGAGACTAAAGGTGTTCACCCCGGTTTTTCATGAACACCAAAGGTTCAGGATTGGTAGGCATACAGGCTTTTGATAAATAAAGTTAATTTTGGCACTTGGCAATTGTAATGCTGCTTAAATCTTGAAATTCCTAAAGGGGGGATAATAAAAGGGGACTTTGGTGTTAAAATGGAAACCTCCGACTCCTAGCTAAGGCTTGAACATTTAGAATTTGTGGACACATAATGCTACCTGGTCATTTTAATTTTGTGTCTCAATTACTTCTCATTCTTCTTGTCCACAGAACAAGATGGTTTCCAGAAGCTACCTCTTACCCACTTCATAATAAGAGTACTGCCAAACGCTATTTTCTCTTTTCTATTTCAAAACTCTCGGATACGTTCTCGCACTGAAAATTCTCAACACTCTTTGTTGATGGTACGTAGGCAGGAATTGAGACAGGTGAGGAACCTGAGACCCAGGAAGGCTTAGAGAATTTTTTTTAAAATTTTTTTAGTGTCTATTTATTTTTGAGAGACAGAGACAGAGTGCAAGTAGGGGAGGGGCGGGGGGGGGGAGAGAGAGAGAGAGAGAGGGAGACACAGACTCTGAAGTAGGCTCCAGGCTCTGAGCTATCAGTACAGAGCTATAAATGGGGCTTGAACTCGTGAACCGTGAGATCATGACCTGGGCCAAAGTCGGAGGCTTAACCTACTGAGCCACCCAGGCACCCCAAGATCAGAGAATTATTAAGTGACTGGTTTGGGGCTAGACGTAAGGTCTTGATTTGGCCAAAGGCAGTTCTAGTGAACACTTGTTGAGCCAGCATAATTGTTAAATAATCCCCGTCATCTTCAAAGGGAATGGACCGATTACATGATCACCATAGCTGGAAAACACATTTCCTGGGTCCCTATCTCATGTTCCACTGCACCCAGCTGGGTTTAGATGCACCTGCTCCTTCAAGAAATTAATGTCCCGTCTCAGGCAAGACCACTTTTGCTGCTGCAGAGCAGAATGGGAAATAACCCTGGGGCGGGGGAAGTCATTACCACCTCAGCACTTAGAAAGTTTCTGTTTCAAATTACTATCAAGAGTATTAATTTCGCACACATCATGCTGAATGATGTCCTGAAGTTTGTTTTATTTTTTTTTTTTCTATCAGTATTTCTCCCTAAAGCTGCGGTCTAGAAACATCTAAATCATTACTGTAATTACATAGAAAGATAAAAAAAAACGGGCATTAATTGGTACTCACTGGACAGTTTAATAGTTCAACAGAATGCCATTAAATTTGATTTCATTATTAAGAAATATCAAACGTTCTCTTATCCAGGATTCAAAGAGTTTCATTTTAGCTTTGTGTTTCCTTTAAAACTTGAATTTAAATTCAAACCATCTGTTTTTTAGGAGTGCAACACATCATGCTTGTTGGTCCAGGCTGAAGGTTGCGAGTTGCATATGAGATCAGTCTGGGTCTCATTAGCATCGGGCTCATGAATGTATATAGCAAGTAGCCGACCGCGTGAAATGGAGCCCCGCCGCCCAGTCTGCTGGGAAAAATGAAGTACAACCCAATACAAGACCTCTTATGTGTAGACAGCTCTTCATACGTTCGCTGCATTTGTTGGACGCGTCTGAAATTAACAAGCCAGGTGCTGCAAAAGTCCTCAGATATAGAAATCGGGTTCTATCTCCCTGGCCAGCCTGATCAACAGGTCGAGCCAATGACCACATAAAAAGAGAGTCTAGGAATGTTCCTTGTGTGAGGGCACGGGCACCCCACTGTCCTGCTCACAGCACAGGCTCTTTTACTCTTTTCCTTATTTCCCTTTATTTCCTGCACATCGCCATTCTTGCCAAAGCCGGCCTGTTTGTCCAATGGGATTCCCCAGCATTTCTTTTACCTGTACTGTCTTCCCACTTGCTGCTACCCCCATCCCTAAGCTAGCTTCTGTGCAGGCTAGACAGGTAACCTCCAACTATGGCCAGGGATCCCCGAGAGAGAACCTGGCCACTTAGAAGTGAATGACGCACCTGTGAGCACACAGCTCCCCAGGCTTGTGGAGCCCTTGGGATGCAGGGTCGCTCCAAAGCCGCCCTCTCTCGGCACCAGGAACATCAGGGTGATGGTTTGAGATGGAACCTCTGGCCTCACAGAACTTCCAGCCTGCTTGGGTAAGCAAGCATTAGGAAAAGTCCATTCGAGGCCGAGGATGCGAGAAAGCAAGGTGGCCTTCAGTCTGTAGAGGTGGGAAAGTCTTCTTTGAGGGAATGACAGCCAAGCTGAGACGTGAGGAGGAATGGAAGTTGGTCAAGAAAAAACAGTCAGGGTTTTGATGACTCCTCAAGACGTTCTTTTTTAATGTTTCTTTATTTTGGTAGCGAGAGAGCATGAGTGGGAGAGAGGCAGAGAGACAGAGAATCCCAAGCAGGTTCCGTGTTGTCAGAGCAGAGCCCGGCATGGGGCTCAATCCAACAAACCTCGAGATCATGACCCAAGTTGAAATCACGAGTCAGAGACTCATCCGGCTGAGCCCCCTGGGCGCCCAGGAAATTATTTAACAGTAAGATCCACGGGCTCTTTCTTAGTCAAGGGTTTCTTTTTTTTTTTTTTTTTTTTTTTTTAAATTTTTTTTTTCAACATTTATTTATTTTTGGGACAGAGAGAGACAGAGCATGAATGGGGGAGGGGCAGAGAGAGAGGGAGACACAGAATCGGAAACAGGCTCCAGGCTCTGAGCCATCAGCCCAGAGCCTGACGCGGGGCTCGAACTCACGGACTGAGAGATCGTGACCTGGCTGAAGTCGGACGCCCAACCGACTGCGCCACCCAGGCGCCCCTAGTCAAGGGTTTCAAATATCAGCATTGACTTATTGCAAGGCCTTGCTTTGCTGTCAACCGGCCTCATTTCAGGACTTCTGATTCCAAACACGGCCCTATGTCATAGGTCACACTGAGGATTAGCTCATTCCCTAAGGGGTGAGCCAGAGTTCCAGCATTTTCCCAGATTGTACTTCTGTCCAGAGAAATCAGGTGTACGTGACGTACAAGGGAAATAACCATTCAAGTGTGACGCGTGAAAATACCCTGTATGGCCGCCGATCAGAAAAGGATTGGGCAGCGGAAGATGATGGAGAATATCAGCGGGCGCAGACCCGGCTCTCCAAGCCAAGCTCCACTGGCAGCAAGACTCTGGCCTAAGGAAGGCTGGCCATGGACTCTGCACTGACCTGCAGAGTCAGCAGGGATGGCTGCCAGGAGCTGTCAGCCAGGACGGAGCTGAGTGATTGTAGCCAAAGAGAGCTCAGGGATGCATGAAGCAGAGAAGGTCCCACAGAGGAGGGCTTGTAGCAGCGGAAGGGCTCTTGTCAGAGGGAGAAATTGATGTGCAAAGGGCCCACGAAGGGGGGGGGGGGGCGGTCAGCGACCTGGGATCCAATCCCTGGCGTCACTCCCTCACCGAGACACTTAGAGGCAGTGAGAGCAAAATAGTCACCCCCGCAACTTGGCACTCGGTAGTGTGCAGTTAAGGGATAGATCGTTTTGTCATCGACCGTTGTTTAGAAAGCCAGACCAAGTTTAAGAACCATTCACACAGGGAGAAGCACCATTTACCAGGGCTCTTCTCTTCCCAGAAAAGTTAGAAGAGGCATTGTGTGGTAGGGCCCCTCCCTAAGGAAAGAAAAAAAACAAAAACAAAAAAACAAAAAAAAACCCTGGAGGCAACCAGACTATACAGGTAAGTGACAACATCCCTCATGACCTTGTAACATGAGACCACTTAATCAGACTGCATGTTTGTGTGTTACCATATATGGGAGACAAAGAAGTAGAAAATATATAAGAAGCTACATCACTTGGCGTTCTGGGCTCAGTTCTTTGGGTACGAACCCAACTGAGCGGTGCCGGCAGGAATAACATTGCTTCCTAGAAAGAAAAGCCTCGGGGTCACGACTCTCTGTGTGAGAATCCTGCTACAGCCCAGTGGAAAAAGATGCAGACTGAGCAAACCCCCGGGGGGCCCACGCTCAAGCTGAGGCAGCAGCACAGCCAAGTCAGGCCAGCAGCAGCTGCGAGGCCCTCCTGACACTGTGTCCACGAACCCTGCACCCAGGATTCTGCAGCTACCGTCACGCTCATGGTTGGCGACTTACCCTAGCTGCCAAGCACCAGCTGGTCTGAGAAGACAAGGCAGTAATTAGAATAATTAGGACAAATCATCGCAATGAATTAATGAATCACCAGCCACCCCCTGAGCACTAGGGTGGATTTAACAAAGAACATAAGTCCCCGAAATGCTTCAGACAATAAACATCCCTGCACTTCCGGAGCCCTGGCCCTGTCCAGGGGACAGTTCACTAAGAGGAAAGCAACTTACCCTGTTCCTTACCTTGTTCCAGATTTGGCGGATCAGGGCCATTCCGATACTTGTTTAACTGATGTCGAGGGTAGGCGGTGTAACAGCATGAAACGTTACAAATGAAATCATTGCAGCTGGACCTCACACAAATATCCTCTTCCTCGAAAAAAAAAGAAAGCAGAAGAAAAAATACTGCAGTGTCCATTGTCCTTCACTCTGGTTCCTGAACTACAGGAAAGATTCTGATATCTTGGCAGACGCTGCATTCTTTTCTTTTTTTTTAAGTTTTTATTTATTTATTTGTTTATTTATTTATTTTTGGAGAGAGACTGTGTGTGTGTGTGTGTGTGTGTGTGTGTGTGTGTGTGCAAGTGGGGGAGGGGCAGAAAAGGAGAGAGAGAGAGAAAATCCCCAGCAGGCTCCACACTGTGAGTGCAGAGCCCGATGCAGGGCTCGAACCCATGAACCTGTGAGATCAGGACCTGCGACAAAACCAAGAGTCCATCACGTAAGCGACTGAGCCACCCAGGTGCCCGGGCAGACAATGCATTCTGATGTGTGGCCATGTTTCATTCCCCAGGAAGCAGTGGGTACAAAGCACTGAGAATATGGAACTCTTACCTAGGGTCGAAAGACACTGTACTAGGTATGTTCTAGAAGGGTTTTTTTTTTTTTTTTCTATGTAATACTCACAGTAATGATATAAAGTACTTCAGATTATCAAAAACAAAAGAAAACAAAACAACCTGTGAGTCGAGCTGATTGTGGATGTACCTTGCCCGAGGTTACACAGAAAGGAAATAAATGGAGAGAATTCAGGTCAAGGGGGTTCTAATTCACAGTCTATAGTCTTTCTAACACGTGTCCATGTGTCCCCATCACTAGCTCCATGTTGTTAAGAATCAGCAGCCCACTGCATCTCTGCTGTGGGGCATTTGCCTGAAAATTAAAGCCTCATTAGTTACGAGCTGAGGCAGGTGGTAAAACATTCAAGACTCGGCCTTTGGAAGACTGTGTAAATTCTCCGTCTACTGTCAGACCGTCCCTCCAACTCTGCTCTTCCTGCCTTCTGAATTCCAAAAAGTCAAGACACTCCTAGTGCCTGATGTGAGATCCAGAAACAAAGCAGAAACTTCTGTTTCTTCCAGGTGTGGACACTGTCAGCAATTATCTCAGACCAGTATCTCTGGATATCCGTAATGCTGGAAGACCAGTGTGGAATAAACAGCCTCCAGAAGGTCTCAGGTCGGCCGGGCCACTGCTATGCACCTTCCAGTGATGGCAAGCAATGGGCATTTGCAAGGGGGTGATAAAGTCACCTAGAAGGAGTGGAAGAAGGTTGACACAGATAACATCCCTCAGGAGGACAAGCCCATGTTCTGTGATTTCGCCAACACAGGGATGTGGAAGACAAGTTTAAAAAAATAACTTCAAGGGGCGCCTGGGTGGCGCAGTCGGTTAAGCGTCCCACTTCAGCCAGGTCACGATCTCGCGGTCCGTGAGTTCGAGCCCCGCGTCAGGCTCTGGGCTGATGGCTCGGAGCCTGGAGCCTGTTTCCGATTCTGTGTCTCCCTCTCTCTCTGCCCCTCCCCCGTTCATGCTATGTCTCTCTCTGTCCCAAAAATAAATAAAAAACGTTGAAAAAAAAAATTAAAAAAAAAAAATAATAACTTCAAGGGGCGCCTGGGTGGGTCAGTCGGTTGAGTGTCCAGCTTCAGCTCAGGTCATGATCTCACGGTTCATGGGTTCGAGCCCCGCATCAGTTCCTGTGCTGACAGCTGAGAGCCTGGAGACTGCTTCGGATTCTGCTCCTTCTCTCTCTGCCTCTCGTGCACTGTCTCACTCTGTCTCTCAAAAATAAATAAATGTAAAAAATTTTTTTTAATTAAAAAATACTAATAACTTCAACTTCCTAATGATTTTGGGGAAATGGCATCATTACCCATCATGTTCTTCCCTCTGAAATTCCAATGATTTTGAGACCAGATGATGCCCAAGTGTTCTTTTTATTTTTCAACAAAAAGCACTAGCATTATATAAGTTTCCTCATTTAAATCCTACAACAAAGTTATAAAGTGGACTATATTTATTCCCATCATGAAGGGAATAAAAAGAGAGAAATAGAGTCTTGCAGAGGTCAAGCAATGCTAACAAGGCCACAGTCACAAGCTGTTAGAATTGAGATTCGTGCGGGGCTTTAATGACAAATTTCAGGTACTTGAAAACGACTGTATGTGCATGAAAACGTGTGTGTGTGTGAGTGCGTGCACGTGTGTGTGTGTACATGTATATTTAAAAGTATATACTTTAAAGAACGCAAAGATTTCAGTGCTCTTCAAATCACACTGCCTTACTATGTCTAGATTTATGATGTCAGCTCCCGGCTACCATCTTGAAATGTGACTTTTAAAAATATAATTGATAGGGAAATGTTAAAACTGTAAGGAGGCCTAGAGATCCTATTAGTCAAATTATTCTTTATTTTATAAAGAAGCACTCAACCCGCCCCCCCGGGGGGGGGGGGGGGGACGCGGGTGCTGAATTACACAAGACCCACAGTAAACTGGTGGCTGAGTCAAGGCTTTCATTGAATGGGCTGTGCTCCAAACTCAGCGTTTATCCTGTTTTTAATATACTGTCCCATAGATGGCAAAGCATTAACGAAGGCGCGCGCACGCGCACACACACACACACACACACACACACAGTGAAAAGGAAGCTATTTTTTTCACCCCAGATTACATTTTCTTTTACCGAATCTCCAGTGATTCTTCTCCTGGAACGCCCAGGTATTCACAATATTAGCATCCTCACAGAAGAGAAAAAGGAAAGATGATTAGGAACCGAAAAGGGAGGGAAAGCCACGAAAACTCCCACTCCTGCCTGCTGCTTTGAATACCCACTGAATCCCCTCCACGTTCTTTACTCATTCCCGGGCGCTCATCCTTAAGAAAATCATTCACCGCTTGCCGATTGCAGCGCGGATCCCGCGAGCGCCCAGCAGGTGCACCTGGAGCGGCCAGGCGCGGGCGGTCTCCCCCCCCCCCCCACCCCCAGGAGGCTGCCTCCCCCCAAAGGGGGCGGAGGCTTCCCAGCGGAGCCTTCCCCTCCCCGCTTCTTTTCTTCTGTCTTCTGAAGGAAAAAAGAGAAGAAGAAGAAGAAGAAGAAGAAGAAGAAGAAGAAGAAGAAGAAAAGAAGAAGAAGAAGAAGAAGAAGAAAAGTCGGGGAAGAATTGTGACAATTCAGCCAAACACCGAGGCAGTCACAAAATAATAGCTGCCGCAAGAAGCGGGGATGAATAGCGATTCATCACTCGGAGCCCCCAGCGCGGCCGGCAGCGCGTCCTGCGCTCAGAGAAACCTCTTTGAGAGGCAGCCCTTTGTGCCGGGCAGCCGGCGCGGGCACCCTGGAGAATCCCGGAAATTAGAAGTATCGGCCGTGGGCCCCAGGCCTATTCCCCTCTGACCCTTGCTTTGTTCCGCGTTAGGCATTTGTTTGTGCTTTTGTTGGGACTAGAGGCGCAGCGCTGGTCGGCGCCGGAATTGCAGCCGGGTTGAGCCGAGTGCGGAGCCCCAGGGAAGAAAATGCTGCTAAGGCCGCTGCTGGCTCACTTTGGCTGGGGCTGAGGACTCAGCCGTCTCCAAGCAGGAAAAACTCGATTGCCTCACAGGCGCTCCGGATGCCTGTCAGTGCTGGAAGGTCTTCTACCCCAGGACCGTGGGGCGACCATGGGTTGAGTCTGCAAGGGACTTCAGCCTGAGGCCTCCTTGGCCCCTAGAAGCATGGGCATCCTTGACAAAGTTAACTTCTCCCCTTTGGAGTTCATCTCCGCGCGAAATGCACATTTGGTAAAGGGAAGTCATTTTGGATATGAAACCCATCCCCAAAGAAAAATTTGTAAGAAAGCCCTGCTTGTGGAACTAACACAAACTATTCCGGAAGGCAGGGTGATGCAAGACAGCAATAAATTTGAGAACTCTGAAAAGCCCTTAGAATCATATCAGAAGTGGGGACATGGTTCAGAGAATGTGAGATAGTCTCTCTTCCCTCGTTTTATGTTATACGTAAACTAACATTTGGAAAACAAGAATTTCCTAGATAACTTTTGATTACCGAAGCTGCCAATCCAAAAATAAGGCATTCTCTGGGATGCCTTGGGTGGTTCAGTAGGTTAAGGCAAGAACTCTTGACGTCCACTCAGGCTATGATCTCACAGATTGTGAGTTAGAGCCCCGTGTCGGGCTGTGTGCTGACAGCTCAGAGCCTGGAGCCTGCTTCAGATTATGTGTCTCCTTCTCTCTCTGCCCCTCCCCCTGCTCTCTCTCTCTCTCTCTCTCTCTCTCTCAAAATAAACTTTAAAAACCCAAGGCATTCTCTGAATATCTATGCAACATCCACAACCCTCATCCCCCATCTACTTAACTCTGATATATTTTTATAGCACTTATTATTATCTGACATTGTGAATTTATTTGCTTATGTGTTTACGGTATGTTTCTCTCATTAGATATACTCCCCATGGAGATCAGGATTTTGTTCACTTTGTTCAGTCGCTACGTTTTAGCACTTCGAGGAATGCTTGGCACATAATAAAAATACACTGAATAGAAGTCTGGATTTCCCGGAATTGGATTGGAATTCGCCTTTGCCCCCCTCGCTTGTATATACGTGTATTCAACTTAAAGTCTAAGCAGTGCGAGGAGCATGTCCTTGCCTCTCTGAAAGGTCATTTTCTTTGAGGGGAAAAAAAATAAAAGACTTTTACTTTCTAGAGAATATCAATTCTACACATTCTGTTGTACTAAAAAATAATTATCTTCTTCATAAACATTTTAAAAACACACGGGGAACCTTAGCATATAATCCCGTAGAAGAGCTGAAAAGGCAAAGCAGCAGAAACTGACTGGCAAGCTGCCCTCTGGCCCGGGGTGGGCATGACCAGACAGCATGAAGCATCCATGGATAAGCTGAGCCCGGAGAGGATGGAGCTCTGTAATCAGCAACAAAAAGCAGGCAGTTGCGGGCTTCAGCCTCCTAAGAGCTTTGATTGCCTTCAAGTAGAGTCTAACAATTTGGAAAAGTGTGAATCGCCAGATTATTAACACCATTGTTCTAAAAGAACTTCAGTGCTCCTCGAAGATTTCTACCCCCTCCCAGGGGTGGTGCTGGCCTTTTTCCGTGAAGGGGCATTCTTAGAAGCAAACTAGGCTTGCTTTAAAGCTGTGTGAAATCTCACTTCAGTTCTCCTACTTGTTTGTTCTGGATACTTCTACAAATGACCTAACCTCATCTGTAAAACAGAGCTAGGCATAGCTCCCTGGTAGGACTTTGGATAATTGGAAATAATCTTAACAAGGCATCCAGAGCATTATTACTTTCCACCAAGTATTACTATTATGGGGCTGATGTCAAATTAGGAGGTCTGATTTATATATTAATTTCAAACAACATAAATAGGCATTCCATGTGATCACAATACAACATAAACCAAGGATGAAATGCAAACCTTATACAGATTGAAGATAGATATGATTGCCCACAATATACAAGGCAGGGGACAAAATAGTCTCTCTCTATGCCTTTCCTTCCTGCCCTCTTTCCTTTTGCTTCACTTAACATATTGACAGAAAAAGTCCTTCCCGTTTTTCTCATAATTCAATTTATAAATACTTATGGCAGTCTTGATATGTGACCAATGACGTTAACACATCCCCAATCTGTATTAAATGTATTTTATATATTGAAAGTATTTCCAAGTGAAGTTTTCACTTAAAATTCAATTTCAAGATGGCAGTTCGATCACAAAGTATCACACAATCCTTTGATAGTATTTTTTCTCTACAGAAGGCAATATGCTATGGTTTAAATCGTGGGCTATGGAGAAATCTGGAATTGCCACTCACAAGCTGTGTGAATTTGGGCAAGCAAATAATCTTCAAAAATTTGATCTAATTGTATTGGGCGCCTGGGTGGTTCAGTCAGATAAGTGTCCGACTCTTAGTTTCAACTGAGGTCATGAGGTCACGGTTCCTGGGTTTGAGCCCCAGGTTGGGCTCCATGCTGGCATCCCAGAGCCTGCTTGGGATTCTCTCTCCCCACTCTCTCTCTGTCCCTACCCCACTCATTCTCTCTGTCTCCCTCTCAACATAAATAAAAAAAATTTTAAATACAAACATAAAAATTTGATCTAGGGGCTCCTGGGTGGCTCAGTTGATTGAGCATCCGACTTCAGCTCAGGTCATGATCTCACAACTCATGAGTTCAAGCCCCTCGTTGGGCTCTATACTGACAGCTCAGAACCTGGAGCCCACTTCGGATTCTGTGCCTCCCTCTCTCCCTGCCCCAACCCACTCTCATTCTGTCTCTCTCTCTCTCAAAAATAAATAAACATTAAAAACAAAATTTGATCTAATTGTTAAATGGTTCCAATAACCCTTATCTCTTAGAGACACTATAAAAATGAAATTGAATAACACATATAAACCATTAATATAGAGCTTGACCTATCATAAGCCTTCAGCAAATGTTCACTGCTGTTATTATTATCAGTATTATTTTATTATTCTTCCTTTTATTTTTGTCATTAAATTCTACAAAGTAGATGCTGAATAAATGGTCGTATCTTTAAAAAATCCTGGAAGAAAGCAAGAATTTTTATTTTTTGTACTGAAGGTAAATAATGTGGACTTTTTTTTTTAATTTTTTTTTTAACGTTTATTTATTTTTGAGACAGAGAGAGACAGAGCATGAACGGGGGAGGGTCAGAGAGAGGGAGACATAGAATCCGAAACAGGCTCCAGGCTCTGAGCTGTCAGCACAGAGCCCGACGCAGGGCTCGAACTCACGGACCGCGAGATCATGACCTGAGCCGAAGTCGGCCGCTTAACCGACTGAGCCATCCAGGCACCCCAATAATGTGGACTTTTGAATCACACCATTTGGGGCAAAGTACTGTTAGTTCCAAACACTATTAGATTTCTCAAGGATGATCTTCAAAGAAGCAAACAGAATGGTGTCTACAAAATAATGAATGTCTGGGTGTAAAGGAAAACATTACTGACGTATATGGGTTTCCCCAATGCATTAATTAATTTTTTTGAGGATAATTATGTACTTTCTTAATGTTTTAAGACTTAGCTATTGTAAGTTTTTAGATCTTGTCACATAGCAATCTTCATCCTCAAGAGATATCTACTCAAAACACAAATTTCCCTCCCCCAAGTCAAAACTATGAATGACTTTTCTGAATCAAAACATTCATAATTGGTTAAAGAAAGATCCAAAGGTGTGAAACAAAGTTTGAGTTGAGGGTGGAAAATCCTGTAGTGCCAAGATGTTCTCACATTGTCCTAAAATCACAGAGGGTGGAGTGAGAAGTGCTCTTACCCAGAGGTATAGAGCGCAGGGGTTAAGAGCATGTATTATGGCAGCCAAGAGTCTTGGCTTTGGGCCCAGCTCAGCCATTTATAAACTCAGTTTGCACAAGTTACTTAATGCAATTAAGCTTCAGTTGCTTGAACCATAAAATGGTGCTAACAATGCCAACTTCATAGGGTTGTTAGGGACATTAAATTAAATAAAGGGGGGGTGGGTATGAAATGTTTGGCATGGGGCCCCTCGGTGGCTCAGTCGATTGAGTTTGGACTCTTGATTTTGACTCAGGTCATGATTTCACAGTTCGTGGGATCGAGCCCCATATTGGGCTCCATGCTGAGTGTGGAGCCTGTTTAAGATTCTCTCTCTTCCTCTGCCCCTCTTTCCCTATCTCTCGCTCTCTCTCGCTCTTAAAAAATGCTTGGCACAATGGCAGAGCTAAGACTAGAACCTTGATCTCTTTCTTTTAAGATGATACTTGTTCAAAAAACACGATAGGATGAGCATCAGAGACAGCATGGTACAGGATTTCCCAGAAAAATACCACACTCATTGAAATCAAGTCAAAGGATATCTCACAAAAGCTGAATAGAAAGTAAATATTAATACTAAGTATCACAGACATTCTAGCACGAATATGAGAAAGAGTCCATTTCTCTTCCAAGACCATGATCCTTTTGGTGGGTCTGGTGGGTCTGTGATAAGTGACGAGGGGTTGTTTGTTTGCTTGCTTTTGCGTTGTTCTATTTTGTTCTAGAAAAAGGTCTATGTAGCTGAAGCAATGAGATTTGAGATTCAACAATTTTGCCTTTGTCTTTTAGGCTCTACTGAAGAACACTTGAAACAAATTATAGTCACAGCACCAGAAAATATGACCATTGTGGCAAAATCAAATATCCAAACATCCATGTAGGAGCCTGAAGCCACGCTCTGCCTGAGAGTCTGCTCCCTGGCTCTTCTCTGCCCCCCCAGTGCCACCCTCCCAGGGCTCCAGTGGACAGAACTTCAGCCACAAATCCCTGCTGCTGAGTTGAAACTCATTCTACTCTGCTGCTTTCATGAGGCGCCAAAAGCCATTTTCCATTTGGAGAGAAGATTCTCTATCTCTGGAAAATTCTTAACTCCTCTGGACCTTCTCTCACAACCTCCAATAAAGGATTCAACATTCTGTTTTGTCTACTGTCAGGAAAAGCCATAAGTTTAACTTCTTGATAACCTCTTTCCTCAACACAAATGCACCCCACCCCACCCCACCCCCACCCCCTGCCAGATCATCACAGCAGGACTAGCAACACGCGGTCTCTCAGGCCGGGAGGCAAGGATCACACCCTCCCTGTCACACCCTTCTGGCCAAAACAAGACACACAAAATATTCAGTAGTTTATTCTCAGCATCAGGGATTTTTTTTTTTTTTTCTCGCACTGAAAAGTATCGCCTGTGGGTTGTGGACAGAGCACATCAGGGTGCCTGGGACAGCACGGCGAACTTGTCCCTTGGGGTGCTCCAGGGCAGAAGTTAGCCTACACCTCCTTCTAGCATCTTCTAAAACTCAGCTCCAGAGCTTTCCCGGCTCGGCTCCTATCTGGACAGAAAAGAAACATTTCCCAAAAAGAGGCAACACTTTGTAGAGGCGGCACTCTAAATCCACATTTAGGGGAGAAAGCAAAATACACACAATAAATTTACCTGACTCAGCAGGGGTACCATCTTGCTAATGAACCCAATTTGCATGACTAATGAAAATACTTAACCTCTGAGTTCCAAGCAGTTTTCCCACACATTTGCATAGCTGAAATGACTCCCTAGTGTGGCCCTTTTCAGGACTCTGGGAGGATATATTCCAGAGACAAATACTCCAGTCGCCCAAGCAACCACCAAATGATGGAGCTTCAACAAACCTAAGAGATAGTCCATTGGACACCTCATCCATTTTATTTTACTCAAAACGGCTAGTCACAAAAAATCTTGCTGTCCCATAACTAGATAAAGTTGCAAATCATTCAACAACGCCTTTCAAGCACTTATTGAGAATCATAATGTCCGGTTTTCTAATCCAGAGAGAGAGAGGAAAAAAAAACAAAACTGCACCTGGCATAAGTTTGGCCTGGAGGGGCTCACCGTCTACAAGAACAAATAAAAGAGGAACACAGAGAGCGACCAAAAAAAAAAATGTCACAGAAGCGATTAAAAAACAATGAATGTTCAGAGGAAAAAAGAAATTACCTTGTTTGGAAAATCAAAAAAATCTTCCAGAACAGGGGCATTGCAATTGGGGTTTGAGGTACTGAATAGACTCACAGAAAAGCAGATGAATGTTCCAGGTAGAAAATCTAACATGATCAAAATTATGGAGACTCAAAAATGTCTCACAGGAACAGGGTATACCAAATCATCTTGTCAGTTACTGATGAAAATTCTTAAGCAGGTGACTGGTCTAGACTCACAAGTTATAGGCTGATCCTGACGATTCACTGATGTACTTCATGTAAAGTATTTAGTAGAGTACCTGATAATTCACGCTCAAAAGATTTTAGCAAGTACTGGTTTCCTTAGTGTAACAGAACCAAAGAGAGGTCATAGAACTGATGCTTGGCCAGCCAATAGAAACTGACCCGGAGCTTTTGCAGTGAAGGGAGAGAAGCTGTTTATTGGTGTTGGCACTGCCCAGGGAAACCAGGAAGGTAATGCTCAAAGAGAACTCACCGATTGGCTTGTACGTGAGGGTTTTTGAGGGCAAATCTGGGGCAGGAGTAATCCGAGAAAATCTGGCCACCCTTGGAGGCCCAGGAGGTCAGGCTAGCACATGTCTTGATGCCACTTGGTCTGGTCCCCTGGAGACCTCTTCCATCTCAAGAGACTTGGAATCTGAAGGATATGTTTGGTATTTAAAGATTTCATTCGGTCTCTAGGGCAGTGCTGATTACTGACTTGCCCTACAGGTTCCTTTGAATGAGAAGCAAACACTCTTACCCCTTGAGCCCAAGCCTACATGTCCCTTGGTAGGGCCCTCCACGCTGGGGGATATGAACTCTGAGGTTTGTTCTTTCTTCTGATGGACAAGAGGATGCCTGAATGCCGGCGTCATTAGTAGTAACCAATCCCAGAAATCAGAAATTCAAAATCTTTCTTTTTTTTTTTTTTAATGCTTATTTATTTTTAAGAGAGAGAGACAGAGAGAGAGAGCAAGGTTGGGTCAGAGAGAGAGGAAGACAGAGAATCCAAAGCAGGCTCCGGGCTCTCAGCTGTCAGCACAGAGACCAACGCGGGGCTTGAACCCACGAACCGCGAGATCATGACCTAAGCAGAAGTCGGATACCCAACGCACTGACCCACGCAGGTGCCCCAGAAATTCAAAACCTTCCTAAAGGCTAGGCACTTCCCATAAATGCATGCTATTTCTAATTAATTAAATATATACTTGAATCACACGTTATATCCCATGACCTAGCTGGAGTACCTCATCAATGGAGAGCTTTTAAAATGAAATTGGTCCTGAAGGATGCATGACAATTGAAAAAGTACTTGAAGTGAGTATTGGGAGGAGATTTCTCTTTCACAGAGAATTCAGCTCTGGGGCGCCTGGGTGGCTCAGTCAGTTGAGCATCGGACTTTGGCTCAGGTCATGATCTCGCGGTGTGGGTTTGAGCCCCACTTCGGGCTGTGTGCCGACAGCTCGGAGCCAGGAGCCTGCTTCGGATTCTGTGTCTCCTTCTCTCTCTGCCCCTCCCCCACTTGTGCTCTGTCTCTCAAAAATAAAGTCCTGTCCTGCATTATCGGCTCTGAGTCTGTGGTTAGGGAATATGTTTTATATTAGATGCACAGTAAACCATGCCTGCAATCAATCACCATTTTGTGAATGATGTTTACCCATTTCTGTTTTGTCATCAGGGATACATATACACACAGTACAGATACATACAGCACCGATCAAATAAAGAGCAGGATTCTAGTCTTAAGTGAGTTCTTCCAGGTTTGAATTCTCAATGATCTGCAAAAGTATGCAAATCGCTCCTCACTTTTCCCTGAACAAGGATTAAATTAGTAGGTATTGTAAATAACACCTTGCGGAGCAAAACCAGGCTGAACAAATAGCTACATTTGGAAATAGAGACAAGAGATGATGAAATGAAATGCAGCATGAAAAAATGCTCAGAAACACGGCTGAAAAGGACATAAAACAGCAAATCAGCAATGTTTATAATGCATTAAGGGAAATGAAAGGAAATCATGAGACCATTTGTGTATATTGGCCTGAAGAATGGAAGTGGTTGAATTCCTCTAGGCCTGTTCCTATAGTATTTAGGATCACGCAGTATAAAAAGCATAGGACCAGGATTAAAGACACATGGATGCTGGCTTATGATGGCTGTCCCTGACTACTCATCAGTGATGGCAACTTTCTCCTGACATCGGTCTCTTCATCTATAGAATGCGAAAGCTACACCCACCTTTTAGGTTTCTATGGGAATGTTATCTATGTAAGGATATTCTGTAATTTGTACATTTCAGTCATGAGAATCATCACCTTATTTTATACAGAAATGCCCACGATGCAATATTATTATTGTACCACATAATACTCATTTTTCATATAAAGAAATAAAACTCAATGAGGTTGTGGTCGTAAAGTAAATATAACAAATACGGTTTAATGATGGCAATGAACGCCAGGCGCTGTGCTCCTTTGTTCTTTATTTAAACTCGACAACGATTCTGCAAGATTGATGAACTTATTTCTATTCTACAAATGAAGAAACTGAGGTTCGAAGGAGGGAAGTACTTTTCCTGAAATCAAACAGCTCATAAAAGTTAAAGATGAGATTTGAAGCCAGGTACTCTTATTCTAGGGCTTACAGGAAACATCAACCACGATATCCAATACAGTAACACGGCAGTAATTAAGTGTCTTACTACCTGGGAGAAACTATACCAGCCTGAAAGGGCTGTTTATGTTGGGGCCAGGGAGATACAAATCAGAGAAGGTTTTTTTGTGCACGTCTATAATGTCGCACGAAGAAAATCTCACTAAGTGCGGATCCCAGACCCTACGTTTGGGACCACCGGGCAGCCCTAGAAAGAGCCGGAAACGAAGTTAAAACCAAAGTCCTTAGAATACCAGAGATCAAAATCAAGGAAACCAAATTCAATCATCACAGGCAGAGACCATACACAAGCCATAAATTCCAAGGGAAGATATCCTGTTAGAAATCGCAATGATGAAATAATTATAATAAAAATGCCCAAGTATCTAGTAGAAAGTGTGGACAACAATATGTGAAGAAACGGAAAATTTCAGCAGAGGGATAGGAACAATAAAAAAAAAAAAAAAGAACAGATGAAAATATTAGAAATGAAACGTAATGAATGAATTCATTTGTTGGGCTTAACAGCAGACGACACAGAGCACAGAAAAATATCAATGAACTTGAAAACACATCTATAGAAACTATCAAAACTGAAACACAAAGATAAAAACAAGTTAAATAGACACCACCCCGGAGATCTGAGATACAACATCAAATATCTAACATATGTGCGATTAGAGTTTCAGAGGGAGATGGGGGAGAGAATGAGACCCAAGAAACCCTTAAATGCATAAAACCAAGAACGTTCTGACCCAGACATGAGCAAAATGGTGGACTGGGCAGTTCCAACCTCTCATCTCCCCACAGCAACACTCAAGAACAAGCAGAAATTATCAGAACCCTGGAAACACAGTCAAAAGTTTATAGTGATCAAATACCAAATCAAGAAAAAGGCACTTCGAAGGGGTGGGCATGTCTTATGGCAATTTCACTTCACCACTGCCCGGGTCCCGATGCAGCAGTGGTCTTGGTCTTGGGGCAGTGAATTCCCAGGATGGCACTCGTACTGCAGTTCTCGATAGAGAAGAAAAGAGACTATTGGCAAATATCATTATGTAAGTCGTTTTTTAAATTTTTTTTTAAATGTTTGCTTTTATTTTTTGAGAGACAGAGAGAAACAGAGCGCAAGCGAGGGAGGGGCAGAGAGAGAGGGAGACACAGAACCCGAAGCAGGCTCCAGGCTCTGAGCTGTCAGCACACAGCCCGAAGCGGGGCTCAAACTCACCAACTGCAAGATCATGACCTGAGCCGAAGTCAGACGCTTAACTGACTGAGCCACCCAGGCACCCCTCATTGTGAGTTCTAACCTGTATGGAACTACCTTCAAGATGATGTAAGGTGCTCATGTCTGTTTCACCCAACTCAGAATTCAGATGAGAAAAGCCACAGTATTGATAATAATAATAATAATAATAATAACACTAAAACCTGCAAACCAAATTAACAGCCCTCAGATGCCTACAGCAAAAAATTATGGTCAGAATATACAGTAGGCTACATAAGGTCCAGAGTAAAAACTCGGGAGACTTTCCTTTTTTAGTTTTTTTTTAACATTTATTTATTTTTGAGAGACAGAGAGAGATAGAGCATGAGTGGCGGAGGGGCAGAGAGAGAGAGGGAGACACAGAATCTAAAGCAGGCTCCAGGCTCTGAGCTGTCAGCACAGAGCCTGATGTGGGGCTTGAACTCACGAACGCTGAGATCATGACATGAGCCAAAGCTGGACACCTAATTTACTGAGCCACCCAGATGCCCCGGGAGACTTTCTTTAGTAAGTTAAGGCATTCAGAAGTAGCCTTGTATAGTGGGAAAGTTAGAAAGCCACATACATGCCCAGAGCAAGACATATGTTCAGCATAGACCTGAGAGGTGAATGCCTAGTCAGTACAAACCCAGCTAATGGCTGAGCCAATCTTCAAAGGCTAGGAGAGGTGGGTTCTTTCTCTCTCTCTCTCTCCCTTTGGTTTTCTGCTTGTTTTCTTCATTTTTTTCTTCTTTTAGAGTGGATGAAATAAAAAGTTGTCGTTTTTTAAAGATCAAAACACTGGCAAATCTTCCAAATGAAAGACAGAAGACACACATAACTAAAATCAGCAATAAAAGTAGGGAGATTACTACCAACCTTACAGAAATAAAGAGGATTATAAAATAATTCTATGGAAAATTGTATCCCAACAAATTTTATATTCAAGACGAAAGGACAAATTCCTCTAAATACATATATTAGCTCTGCTGACTCAAAATGAAGCAGAAAACCTCAACAGACCTGTAACAAGTAAAGAGAGTGAATCAGTAATAAAAATACCTCCCAACTAAAAAAGTCTTGGAGCAGATGGCTTTACTATCAAATCCTACCAAACAAGTAAAGAATAATTAACAAACATTATTATTTATGAAAACATTTTTTTCATAAATTCTCGAATTCATCAAAAACCAAATGAGAAAATGCTTCCTTACTCATTCGATGAAGGAAGTATTACCCTTCTACCAAAGCCAGACAATGACATCACAGAAAAATTACATGAATATAAATGCAAAAATTCTCAACAAAATACTACCAAATTGATGGGGCGCCTGGGTGGCTCAGTCAGTTAAGTGCCGACTCTTGATTTCAGCTCAGGTCACTATCTCTCGGTGCATGAGACTGAGCCCTGCATTGAGCTCTGCCCTGACAGTACAGAGCCTGCTTGGGTTCCCTCTCTCTCTCTTTCTCTCCCTGCCCCTGCCCCACTCACACAGCTTGTTCTCTTTATCTCTCTCTCTCTTTCAAAATAAATAAACTTAAAAAAAATGTTTTTAAAGTACTAAAAAAGAGGGAAGAAAAGCCCAGAATTCTACATTCAACATGGATATTTCTCAAACTGAAAGTGAAATTAGAAATATGTACATAAAATAAAGGTGAGATATTTTTTTTACCTCCAGAAGACCTGCATTACAATAAATGTTTCTAAAACAATCATCACATCAGAGGCAAATGGTACATATACCTGCAAGGTAAGATAAATAACTCCAATGAAGAAAATACCTGTGTAAACAAAAAATATATGTAAGTTTTTATTTAACAGGGTTTTTTTAAGTTTTTTGTTTGTTTGTTTGTTTGTTTTCTTTGAGAGGCAGGGGATAGGTAGAGAGAGGGAAACAGAGAATCTGAAGCAGGTTCCACTGTGTCGCCACAAAGCCGGATGTGGGGCTTGAAACCCGCGAACCCAAACTGTGAGATCATGACCTGAGCCGAAGTCGGATGCTCAATGGACTGAGCCACCCATGCGCAACCCCCTCAAGACATATTTTTAGTGATATTAGTGACAGAAATAGGAGACATTTTAAAGACTGATGCTCACAGAGGCAAAAATAATAACAATGTATTATAGAATGTATAATATTTGAAGAATTAAAATATGAATAACCACAGCACTGGTGGTAGGATAAATGGAATTAATCAGTTGTAAGATTTTCGCACTATGTATGAAGTTGTGTGATTTCAAGGCAGTGTGATGTGAAAGCAGACTGTGATAAGTTAAAGATGTGAGTACACATTAAAGTATTAATCTCTAAAGCAACTGGGAAAACCAAACACAAAAGGGTAAATATTAATAAATCAATTTAAGTCATAAAATTGAATACTACAAAGAATCAACACAAAATAATCCAAGAAAGAGGGAAGAGACAAACATGGGAAAATTTCACAAATAAACATAAAATGACAAGATATTAGACTTAAACCCAATCTTATCAATAATTACAAAGAAGGCAAATGGACTGGGACTCTTGATCTCAGCATCATGTGTTCGAACCCTGTGTTGGGAGTAGAGATTACTAAAAAAAAATAAAAAATAAAAAAAATAATAATCTTAGAAAATACAGATAGACTACAGTTCCTCTGATGACCAAGATGGAATAAGAAGGACTGAAGCCCCTCACAATGGAAAAAATTTAGAAAAGCCTGGGTTGCTCAGTCATTTAAGCATCCAACTTTGGCTCAGGTCATGATCTCATGGTACATGAGTTCAAGCCCCACACCTGGCTCTGTGCTGACAGCTCAGAGCCTGGAGCCTGCTTCTGATTCTGTGTCTCCATCTCTCTCTGTCCCTTCCCCACTCACATGCATGCTCTCTCTCTCTCTCTCTATCTCTCTCTCTCTCTCTCAAAAATAAACAAACATTAAAATGATTTAAAAAAAATTGGGAAGTGTGCTCAAAAGTGCCTTGCCTCAGTGGTGTCCCTGAAGCTGGTAACTACATGGGTAAATAAATAATATTTTTAAAAACAAATTGACAGGGGAGCCTTGGCGGCTCAGCCGGCTAAGTGTCCAACTTTGGCTCAGGTCATGATCTTGTGGTTTGTGGGTTTGAGCTCCACGTCAGGCTCTTTGCTGACAGCTTCAGATCCTGTATCTCCCTTTCTCTCTACTCCTCCTCCTCTCAGCCTCTTTCTCTGTCTCTCTCAAAAATAAATAAACATTTAAAAAAATTTTAATAAAATAAAAAATAAAAACAAATTGACTATCAAAAAAGTAAGGTACTATGTGTTTATGAGATACATTATAGGAAAGTACTGACACATCAATGGCTCAAAGGGTAAGAGGGGACAGATGGAAACATACTATCATCAGATTCTACCTGAAGTAGCATACTATCATTTGAAGGTAGACTGGATAAGTTCAAAAGTGTACTCTTCACCCCAAAACATCGCTAATATCACAAACAAAAAGAATTATGGCTTGTAAGCTGACAAAAGATAAAATGGAATCGTGAAAAATGCTCAGTAAATCCAAAGGGAGACTGAAAAAGAGGGGAAATAAGGTGAACAGAAATGGGACAAAAAAAAAAAAAAAAGGTGATAGTTTTAAACCTACCAAATCAATAGTTACAATGCCCCAATCAAAAGGCAGAAATGATCCGACTGGATAAAAATGCAAGACCCCCAATTACGTTGCGGTTGCAAGTTAAATCGTGCTCCCTCTCAAAGAGATGTTAAAGGTCCTAACCCCAAGTTTCTGTGAATAAGACTTTATTTGGAAACAAGATCTTTGAAAATATAGTTAGTTAAATTGTAACGAGGTCGTATTAGACTAGAGTGAGCCTTGAATCCAATGACTGGCCTCTTTAGAAGAAGGTCGTGCAAGGACATGAAGACACAGACACATGAGGAAAGTTGGCCGTGGAAAGATGGAGGTAGAATTCAGAGTGATGCAACCAGAAGCCAAGAATTCCTGGCAAACACCAGAAGCCTGGAAGAAGCAAGGGGAGGTTCTTCTCGAGAGCCTTCAGAGGGGCCACAGCCTTCCTAAACATTGATTTTGACTTCAACTGTGAAAGAATAAATTTCTGTTGTTTTAAGACACCCAGTTGGTGGTGATTTGTTAGGGCAGCGTTAGGGTGCTAACATGATGTCGGTATCAGGGAGTGGGGTGCTGCTGTGATAAATGCCTAAAAATACCAAAGTGGCCTTGGAATTAGGTAAATGGTAGAGGCTGGAAGAATTTTAAGGTGCATGATGGAAAAAGATAGATTATCTTGAAGGTATTTTTAATAGAAATATACCTACCGAGAAGACACAAGCTTTTGAGAATGTCATAGTACCATACTGTCAGCTAGGACTACATGGGCCAGAGATGGGACCAAGGAAGGAAGGCTGTAGGACTTCTGGGATTCTGCAAGCAGGAAATACACTGAAAGCGCTGATTGATTATGAATATGTGCTATCATTCAGGAAAAAGGATTGATAACTACAAGCGTGGCTCAGAGGCTGGCAAGGCTGATGGGGCTTCCATGGGCTCAGATGCCAGGACTCTGTGGGCCTAGAGAGCAGAGCATCAGAGGATTACTAGCAGACATTTAAGCCTAACGGAATTCACCACACTGGGTTTCATATTTGCTTAGGGTCCATGAATTTTGGGGGTCAGAAAGTAAACTGTTGTAGATTGAATACATCCTCCCCTCCTAACAGATATGTTGGTGTCCTAACCCCAGTACCTATGAATGTGATCTTATTTGGAAAGAGAGTCTTTGCAGATGTCGTTGGTTAAGACAAGATCACATTGGGTCGGGGTAGGCTCGAAACCCAATACGAGGTGTCCTTATAAAAAGGCAATGTAAAATCACAGAGATATTGACACACAGACATCTGAAGACAGAAGCAGTGATCGCAGCAATGTGGCCACAAGCCACAGGATGACGAGGACGGCCAGTAATGAACAGAAGCCGGGGAGAGGGGAGGAAAGAGTCTTCTCTAGGGCCTTCAGAGTGAGCGTGGCCCTGCTGATGGCTTGATCTCAGACTTCTAACCTCCAGAACTGTGGAAGAATAAATTTATCTTATTTTAAGCCAGGTTTTGGCAAGCATTCTAGGAAACTAACACAGCTGCCTATAAGAAACTCTGTTTAATTACAAATACAAAAATATGGATAAAAGGACAGTAATGGTGAAATGTCTCAGGGCACCTGGGTACCTCAGTCAGCTAAGCGTCAGACTCTTAATTCCAGATCAGGTTATGATCTCACAGTTGTGAGATTGAGCCCCGCATCAGGCTCTGCACGGAACGTGTAGCCTGCTTAAGATTCTCTCTCTTCCTGCCCTTCCCCCACTTGCACTCTTTGTCTCAAAAAAAAAAAAAAAAAAAGCATATGGTCACCATAACTCGAGCCAAAAGATACTGGGGTTGCAATGTTCATATCAGAAAAAATAGATTTCAGAGCAAAGGAATAAAGGCCATTTTTTTTTAAGATGAAGGGGTGAATACATGAAAAGAACATAATGGTTTATAATGTTTATGCACCAAACTACAAAATATATGAAGCAAAAAATGATAGAAGTACACAGAGAAAAAGAAAAACTAACAATTATTGTAGGAGATTTCAATGCGCTTCTTTTAGTAACTGATAGAAGTAGACAGAAAATTAACAAAAATGCAAAAGATGTGGAAAACACTATCAATCACCTTGATGTAATTAACATATATCAAACACTCCATCCAGCAACTGTGGATTATGCATTACTTTCAAGTGCATTACTTTCAAAATTTCAAGGAAATTTTATTCTGGCCCATAAGACGGTTCCCAAAATACTTAAAATGATTCAAGTTGTAAAAATTTGATGTCTTTTGGCAAAATGATTAAATTATTATCAATAATAGAAAAAAAATCTCTGGAATATGTAAAAATAATAGGAAATTGATGGCAAAATTCCAAATAAAAATCTATGTGAAAAACAGAGTATATTGCACTGAGTGAAAATACAACGCAACATATCAGAAGTTCTGGGATGCTGCTAATGCAGTATTGAAGGAGAAACTTACAGCATTAAATCTCTATATTAGGACAAAAGAATGGTCTCAAAATTATGTTCTTGGGATTTACCATAGAAACTACTTTCAAAAGGGCTAATTAAACCCAAAGTAAGTAGAAGAAAGAAAATAATAAATACCAGAATGGACAGAAATGAGATATAAAACAGAAAACAAAAGAAAGAAAAAGAAAGAAACCCAAAGCTAGTTTTTAATATCAATTAAATTGATAAAATGTTAGCCAGACTGATGAGGAAACAGAAGATACAAATTAACGAAGCAGGAGAAAGAGAAGTAATATTACAGAATCTAAAGATACTAAAAGAATAATTTTAAAAAATAGAATGATCACCTTTATGCTGATATAGCTACACGCTAGATAAAATATACAAATTTCTTAGAAGACACAAATTATCAAAGCACTATAAAGAAGAAACAGGGGCGCCTGGGAGGCTCAGTCGGTTGAGCATCGGACTTCAGCTCAGGTCATGATCTCACAGTCCATGACTTCTAGCCCCACGTCAGGCTCTGTGCTGACAGCTCAGAGCCTGGAGCCTGCTTTGGATTCTGTGTCTCCCTCACTCTCCCCTCCCCCCACACTCGTGTTCGCTTGCTCTCTCTCTCTCTTTCGCTCAGAAATAAATAAACAGTAATTTTTTTTTAAAAAAGAAACAGATCATTTGAATAGTCATAAATTTATTAAAGAAATTGTACTTGTATAAAGAACACTATAAGCCCAAATGGCTTCATTGATAAATTCTATCAAACATTTGAGGAAGAAATAGTATCAAACCTGTACAAACTCTTCAGAAATTTGAAAAGTAAGGAACATCTGCCATCTTACAATGGCAGTGAGCCAGTATTACCCTGATACCAAAGCCAAAAGTAGATGTTACTGGAAAAGAGAACTATAGCCCAATAGCTTTCATGAATATGATGCCAAAATCCTAAACAAAACTGTAGCAAAATGATATCCAACAATGTATAACAAGGATAATATATGATAGCCAAGTGGATTTGTCCCAGGAACACAAAATTGGTTTAACATTTGAAAATCAATCAATATACTTCATCTTAAGAAACTAAAAAAGAAAAAAAAAAACAAACATTTAAACGCATGGAGAAAAGCCATTTGGCAATTCTAATACCCATTCCTCATAAAACCTCTCAGCAAACTAGGAAAAGAAAGGAGAATTTTCAACCTGATAAAGAGCACCTGAGAAAAACCCATAGTTTACATCAAACCATATGATAAAAAAACTGAATGCCATGTCCCTGAGATTCGCAACAAGCCAGAGATCTCTGTTCTCAGCATTTCTATTTAACGCTGAGCTGAAGTTTCTAGTCAGTGCAATGAGGCAGGAATAAAAGGTCACTCTTTTCATGAGTGAAAAGAAAGAATAAAACTGTCTTTAATCACTGATGAACTTACCTTTGTAGAAAATCAAATATAATCTATAAAAAAAGCTACTGGAATTAATAAGTTCGTAAAAGTTTCAGTTTTACAAACAAAAAGCATACAAAATAAAATTCTAGTTATATATACCAGCAACATATAATAGGAAATTGATTTTTTTTTTTTTAAAGCATTTGATGGGTACCTGAGTGGCTCAGTCAGTTGAGTGTCCAACTTCAGCCTGGGTCATGATCTTGTGGTTCATGAGTTTGAGCCCCATATCAGGCTCTGTGCTGACAGCTCAAAGCCTGGAGTTTGCATCAGATTCTGTGTCTCCCTCTTTCTCTCTCTCTCTACCCTGTCCTGCTTGTGCTCTGTCTCTCTCTCTCTCTCTCAAAAATAAAATAAAAACATTAAAAACAATTTTTAATAGTATTTGGCATTCAAAACACATCACATATTTTTAGAGATAGATTTAACAAAATATATGAAGCAACTGTATATAAGAAATTACAAAGCATTGCTGAGAGAATATTAAAGAAATGTAAATAGATGCAGAAATATATCACTTATTTGGGTTGGAAGTACACAATATTATTAAGATGCCAATTCTCAAAATAATCTGCAAATTCAACACTGTCCCAATAAAAATCACAGAAACTTTTATTGTAGATATTGCCAAGCTAATTATAAAATTTATACGAAAAATAAAAACCTAGAAAATCAAAGCAACTTGGAAAAAAAAAAAAAGAACCAAGTCTGAGAACTAACACTACTTGATTTCAAGACTCAGAATAACCAAGATAGTGCATATCCGTCTTTGTGTAGACAAAGACGTCGATGAAACAGGATAGAGAATGTAGAAATTGAAGAGATAGGCTCACACATATAGCATCCCTGACTTTCAGCAAAGTTTCAAAAGCTATTTAGTGGAGACCAAACGGTCTCTTCAACAAATGATGCTGGGAGAAGCAACTACTCATATACAAAAGAAAACAAAAACCAGAACAACAAAAACACTCCAATTCATTCCTTGTGTCTGTTGGAGGATATCATCAAGAAGACAAGACCACCCGCTGCCCCATGAGCTGAGCCCAGGCAATTGCAGACTCTTCCCCACTTCCTCTGTCCTTGGAATGGGGGTTCTACTTTCTTTCTTCACTCCCAGAAGCTGCTCCAAGGATACAACATTAGATAGAAATGTGGTGTTGAGGCACATGTGGATTGGGTAGGAGACTAAACTTTTAAGATTCTGGTGGGTGAATGCAGAGATCTACCCATTTTGAGGCCACTCGTGACAAGCTTTGTATGTGAGTTTCCTTGCTTTTTAAAACCTCCCACCAATCAATCTAGAGTGGGCTGCCTCTTTCTGCCTCCTCTCCCTGCCCTCCACATATGGGGACCAGTTTCAGATTATAGTCAGGCAACTCCTGTGCAGGTTGCAAACCATATACAAAAATTAACTCAAGGTGAGTCATAGTTCCAAATATAAAAATAAAAAGCAAAAAAACACTAGAAGAAAACACGAGGAAAAATATCTGTGGCCTCAAGTCAGGCAAAATCTTTTTTGATCTGATACCAGAAGCCCAGTTTATAAAAGAACGAATTAATAAATTGGAATTCATTGAAATTAAAAAAAAACAACGAAAAAAACCCCAAAACTTTTGCTTTTTGAGAGACATTGCCCAGATAAAAAAAAAAAAAACCTTAAATACTGGTAGACATTATTAGCCCTAATTATGATAAAAGACTTCTATCCAGAATTACCAGGCA
This sequence comes from Neofelis nebulosa, assembly GCF_028018385.1. Taxonomy (NCBI): domain Eukaryota; kingdom Metazoa; phylum Chordata; class Mammalia; order Carnivora; family Felidae; genus Neofelis; species Neofelis nebulosa. Next base: position 106,229,256 of record NC_080783.1, on the reverse strand, counting down.
ACAACAAAACTTATTTTTAAAATGGAAAAATGTTTTAATAGGCCCTTCTGCTCAATAAAAACCACCATTAAGAAAATTAATTAATAGGCATTCCACAGACTCAGAAAACAATTTGCAGTGCATATATCTCACAAAGCATTAATGTCTAGCACAAAAAGCCAATCCTTCTACGTCATAAAATAATGAACATCCCAATAAACATGGCTAAAAGTACCTGAACACCTCACAAAAGAATATATATGAATAGACAATAAGCACATAGAAAAGTGACACGTGTTATTAATCATCAGAGAAATGCAAATTGTAACCCCAATGAGACACAATTTCATAGTCGCTGCAAAGGTCCCCCTCTTCGATTAAAAAAACTATTCACCAAGCGAAATGCTGATAAGAATGTGGAGCCACCAGAACTTTATTATATATTGTTGGTTAAAATGGGAAATGGGGGGGGTGGGGCTGGTGCCTGTGTGGCTCAGTCGGTTCAGCATCTGACCTCATGTCATGATCTCACAGTCCGTGAGTTCGAGCCCCACGTCAGGCTCTGTGCTGACAGATCAGAGCCTGGAACCTGCTTCGGATTCTGTGTCACCCTCTCTCTCTGCCTTTCCCCCCGCCCCCACCCTGCCCCGCTCGCACTCAGACTCTCTCTCTCAAACATAAATAAACATTAAAAAAAAATTTTTAAGTGAAATGGTACAACCACTTTGGAAAACAGTTGACAATTGTTCACAGAGTCAAACATACCTACCCCACGACTCAGCATTTCTACTCCTAGATATTTTTCCAAGAGAGAAAAAAACATGCCCACAAAGGCTTCTACCAGAATAATAGCAGCTTTATTCTTAATGGTCCCACCTGAAAATGACCCAACAGAGAATAAGGAAACACATTCTGCTACTACAAATTCATTCGAGAGAAAACTCTTCACAATAAAAAGTTGTCAACTAATGATACATGCAAAAAAAAAAAAAAATGAATGTGCAAGACGCAGACCTTATGTTCACTGAAAATGGTCCTACAAATAACAGTACATATTTTATGATGTTATTTAAACAAGCTTTAGGTCAGGCAAAACTGAAAGACAGTACAAGGGGCTGCCTGAAAAATGACAAAAAAACATTTGGGAGGCTGCTGGAAAATCTTCTAGGTATTGTGATAAGTGGTAATGAAACAGGTGTATGTTTTTGTAAAAACACATTAATCAGCACACTATTCATTTTATGATATGTAATTGATACCACAGCAAGAAAAAGAGAGACGCAGATAAGAATTCACTAGATAATAGTAAATTTGATAACGTTTATTTCTTTTCTCCATCCAGTAAAAAATAAAATTGAGAACTGCTTTAAAGAGTACTATGCTATGAGCAAGAATTTACCCTTACTGCTGTAAAACCACAGCTAGTTTGGAATTGTCTGCTGCTGAGGCATAGCCAGGCACAAGGTGATTAATAAGCAGACAGAGATTGCCTTCCTGCTTCTGTCATTTTTAAAAAATCTTACCATCTTCAGAGTGCCTGGGTGGCTCAGTCGGTTAAGCGTCCGACTTCAGCTCAGGTCATGATCTCACAGTCTGTGAGTTTGAGTCCTGCATTGGGCTCTGTGCTGACAGCTCAGAGCCCGGAGCCTACTTCAGATTGTCTCCCTCTCTGTTTGCCCCTCCCCTGCTCATGCTCTGTCTCTCTCTGTCTCAAAAATAAATAAAAACATTTAAAAAAATTTTTTTAAATCTTACTATCTTCAGAAACTTAAAGTATCAAGTCTATCAATTACCTATAATGCCTAGTTTTTAACTTGTTCCATTATGTAACTTTTATTCTTTCCAGTGAGATTATAACATTCCACACAGGGGAAGTCAACTCATGGGGAGTGTGGAAACTATATTGGAAGCTGGAAATATGGCTATCAACAGCCTATGTCTTTAAAATAATAACTTATGAGGGTGACCATGGCTGCAAATGGCAATGGTTTTGATAGGTGAGGGAATGGGGGAAACCAATCTCTTTCTTTTCTGGATTACTGAAGGTCATAGAAGGAAAGAAGTCTTTCTACAATATGCAAACGTTCTATTAACTTCCTTCCCTCCTGGGAAAATGTTGAACATTAAGATTCGAAGAAGAGAGGGCCTTTGAAACCAACATATATTGACTAAACATTATGTTCTTGGAATTTTGCAAGATGATTTAAAGGCATTGTATAATTTAATCTCCATTAATCTTCATTGAAACCTACAAATTATGTATTATCATTTCTGTTTTAGAAATGAAGAAACTAAGCTCGTGAATTAAATATATTGCCCTTTTGTTTTTTTTTTCACATACAACACTGTAAGAGCTCAAACTCAGGTAAGTCTGATGCTGAAGAGAATGTTCTACTGTGTTTTCTGTTCTTCTTTCTCCCGGAACCACTGCCAAAGGCTCCCCTCCCTGAGTTATAACAGCCCTCTGACCTCCAAACCACAGTCCCAGGAACAGGAAGAAAAAGTGTTATTTGATTTGTGGTAAAGACAACATATCAGATTTGTTAAATTGCTTCTTCATTATTTAGCTCTCAGAAACACCATCTATTAATCACCTGAGAGTTAATCATACTAAATTTCATCCATTTAAAACAGAAGCCATTAGTCAGAGAGCCAACAGCAAAGACAGTGCATATGAAAAGCAATCATCATCTTGGATACGGGCCAACATTTTCCCAGCTGCCTGTGGGCTAATGACACGAAGCAAGAACACACTGGAAGGACATGGCTAAGAGAAATCAGAAATTTCACTTTCCAAAGAAAACCAGTCATAAAAGGAAAAATGGAATTTCGGTCAACTTTTTAAAAAAATGTTCTTCTTGGAATTTCTAATCACCTCTGGGTTTGCTGTGGCCCACCGAAGATTAAAAACGCATCAAAAGTGATCTACAAGTTATAAACAGATGCATTATCATGAAGAAGAAACTGTGGGTGATGAATATGAAGAAAATGAAAACACTTTAGAACTCTCAGAGAGAAAAAAACCCAATTTCCCTTTTATTCAGCAGCATTATGAGGGCAGCAATCATATTTATAAGGAAATTGACATTGATAATTCTTAAAATTTTCATCCAACGTTATATGATGTGGTGCATCACTTCAAACCTCTCCCTTCGTCTCACTTCAAAAATCTAATTGATTGTGAAAGAGTTGAGAGTGCTTCTTCAGAATTACGTTAATAAGTAACATTAGTAAGTCAGTAAGTATACTTAGGCAACATGAAATCTCATACGCACATTAGCGAACGCCATTCTTGGGTTCCATGTTACCCAGTCGTAGTATGTGTGCTGGCGTGAAGGGCTCCAGAACTCCCTTCACCTGCCGGAAATCTTTTCCATGACACGCTCCCAAACCACGAGCTTGTTCTACCACTCAAGTAGCATGTTTAAAAGTATCTGTCATTTTCCCACCAATGTATCTCGGGAATAAATATTATTTATGCTTGGGTTTTCTCAAAGTCCGATACTAGGACTAACTAATGCTGAATTGGGCGGCGGGGGGTGGGGGGGCGGGCATAGAATCCAGGGATTTGAGTGTACAAAATTTTAGCAAGCTTCACAGATGATTCATCTGTACACCTGTCTGAGGATAAACAGCTGTTTATACCTTGGAGATCTTCATTTTCATCAATCATACTCAGTTGAGCTTGTGTGGCTTTTCTCGGGGTCTTTCCTCAAAAATGCTCTGAGTGATGTGGTCCAGCAATATTAAGCAGACCCCAGGAAAGGGAGAAAAGGAAACTACAAGATGTTTTCACTAATATCCAGCTTTTCTTAGTTATTCTTATCTGGTGTATCTAGAAAGTTTTCTGATTTAGCCTAATGCAGTTATATAATGAAAGAAAATGAAGGTTTAGGGGGACAAATATTTATTGAGCTTTTATACAAGGTGCCAAAAATTTACACGTTATCTTGTTTAATTTTATCAATAACTGTGTGCATGCTCTTTTCTTATTGTTTAGATGGGGAATCTGAAGGTCAGCTAGGTTATATAGTTTGCCTTAATTCATGTAAGACTTCAATTCAGCATTTTTTTTTGCTTTTAAAACTATTGTTTCCATTATTAAATTCTTCTGTCTCTGCAGGCATATCTTCTCATTATTTCATAAAGGTATAAGCCTTGCCCCTCAAGGAGGTATTGGAAGTATTCAGAATATCTGGACTTTGGTAACATCTCCATACATGCCCATCAATGGAAAGACATATAATGAGCAAAATTCCACATCAGCTTTGCCAGGTTGCCATTTGAATTTGTGGGCCGGGTTCTTGAGTGTGGTGATGCCATGCCAAACGAGGGCTCAGTGAGACAGGAGTTGGTAAATGAGGCGAGCGCTGGCCTTGTAGCTTCACGTAAGTCCCAGAGCTACTGTTCTTGGGAGGTGGGCAACAAAGCAGGTCAATGGTGGCTCCACCAGTCAAAGCTCACCCTTTTTGCCTTAAAGAAATTACATTAGAATGTAAGACCCCTCCAGGTGCCTGGGTGGCTCAGTCGGTTAGGCTACCGACTTCGGCTCAGGTCATGATCTCACGGTTTGTGAGTTCGAGCACTGCGTTGGGCTTTGTGCTGACAGCTCAGAGCCTGGAGCCTGATTCAGATTCTGTCTCCCCCTCTCTCTGCCCTCTTCCTTGCTCACACTCTGTGTCTCTCTGTCTCTCAATAATAAATAAACATAAAAAACAAAAAAAGAATGTAAGACCCCTCTTGTCCCAAATTGGTACCAATGGATTTGCTAACAACTTCCATGTTATTTTTTTCTAGGTGCCACTTGTCTCCATTCTTAAGGTTTTCCGAAGTCAGGAAGAAGGTTAACACCCAATAGTCCCCAGAGCCACTACCAATGCCATCCCCATACCAGACAACCAATAGCCCTTACCATACAAAGAATCTTTTGAAGCAAGTTCATGACTTATTTATTGCTGACTCCCCAAAGCACAGCATGGAGTCTGGACCCTAATACGGACTGGCTCTACATGTGCTATCTTTCATTCATGCAGCAGATATTTATTCGGGACCTTGATATCAGGAGCAATGGTGGCACTGAGGGCACAGGGATAAATAGGCAAGATGGGGTCAAGGGAAGAATGCGCACACCTACATAATCCAGGTCATGATTAAAAGGATCAGTGGGGGCGTTTGTGAACTGTGAAGTGCCCAGACCCACATCATCTGACTCTCCACTGGAGCAACTTAAATGGGGTAATCAAGTCAATTCTTGGACCAGGCTAGACTGGATTATAGGGCAGAAACTTGAAGATTAACTAGGAGTTTTCCAAGTGAAAAGAAGGGGATCGAAAAACAGTTGGAGACCACTGCCCTTGAACCAGGAAATGTTGCTCAGAAATATTCTCTACCTGTTTTCCTTCCTCGAATTCCAGTTCAGGAAATACTCATCTCAAAGGTTAAGATGTAGGATGTGGTTCTCGCCTCTCAATTTTGACAACTTTTGACAACATTGACAATCACCAGATGCCTCTCCCTCTGGCCCGGACAGCTCAGTTTCTGGTTCCATGCGGAACTCTGCATGCTGCCTTGTTGCTGGAACCCCCCTGTGATGCCTCCCACGTGACCTACCAGACGTGCTAATGCCGATTCCCTACCAGACAGGTGAAAGACCAGTCCAGAAAAGAACAGCAAAGAAAGCAGATGATGGCAGGCTCATTCTAGGGTCGAATCCCTGCTAGCAAGCAGGTTGGAGTCACTTATCAGGAAAAAGATTTTAACTTCACCTATGGGAGTCCATAGAGGAGAAAAGCAAAATTAAATATGTTTTAGGTTGAGCCATTTTAAAGTTTATTTATTTATTGAAGGGCGGGGGAGAGAATGCACACATGTACAAGGGGGGCAGGAGCAGGGAGAGAGGGAGAGAGAGAATCCCAAGCAGGCTCCATACTGTCAGTTCATAGCCCAACAACACAGGGCTCGAACTCACCAACTTCGAGATCACGACCAGAGCTGAAATCAAGAGTCAGAGACTTAACCGATTCAACCACCCAAGCACCCCACTGTAGAGCCACTTTAAAGGAAGATCCAGGTCAAGTTCTAAAGAAGGGCAAATTGGGGGCACCTGGGTGGCTCAGTCAGTTAAACGTCAGGCTTCAGCTCAGGTCATGATCTCGCAGTTTGTGGGTTTGAGCCCTGTGACGGGCTCTGTGCTGACAGCTCAGAGCCTGGAGCCTGCTTCAGATTCTGTCTCCCTCTCTCTCTGCCCCTACCCCACTCATTCTCTGTCTCTCTCTGTCTCTAAAAAATAAATAAGCATTAAAAAAATAAATACAAAAAGGAAAGGCAAATTATATTAAGAGAGAAGGGGACAAGGGTGGGGAAAGAGAAATTTCACCAAGCATTCCTGTTCAATGAAAGTAGCCCAAACAAAGCCTTGTTTCTATAAATAAATGCAAGTGTTTGAAATGTCAGTTCAAGGAGAATAATTACAATGTAAACGAATTCTCTCTTGCACCCGCAAAGTTAGGCAGGTGTCCTTACAGACACATCCCTGTCTTCCAGAAGCAGTTGTGATCAGAAATCAAGTGAAGGAAATCTCTTAGAAGGGGAAATCCATTTTTGACGGCAGGCATGTTATTGATAACCACTGAGCCGCCAGGAAACAGATTCATGAGGCTGTCTTTCTCTCCTCTTTCCTCCCTAGACCAAACATCTCCTTCTCTCAGACGGTAGATTCCTCTTTTCAGCTGTACGAAGACAATACAAGTTTTGCGAGTATTCTTTGTACATTCTTTCAAGTCTTGCATCAGTCTCCTGGTCAACTAACAGACCCAATCTATCTCTGTTCAAATTCTGTTGTGTGTTTCAATCCTCCAAATCTTTGGCTCTTGCTGCAAGAAAGATTAGAATAAGTATCAGAAACGAGAGAGAAGCACTCTTCAAAAGAGTGAAAAGGGAGCCGGATTCTTACCCATAGATACCTTCTTTGATGAGAATGTTTAAGCTTTAGGACTGGAAGAATAGAATTAGAATGGAATTACACAAATCACTGCACCTTTGTTCTTTGCTGAAACCGTTTGGTCTAGGTATTATTAACCATTCAAATGGCGGCCATATATATTAAACCACTTCACTTTAAAAGAGAAAACCTGGACGTCACCAGTTGGATGTATTAAATATTTGAAAAGTCTCTGGGTGTAGATCAGCGTGGGATGATTTACACTGAGGCAGAGATAAAGTAACAAAGTAGTAGCTTCACCCAAAATCTACTGTGGAAGGTCTTTCTTTAAGGAGTCATTGGCAGTCACCTTGCAGTAGAAGTGAAAACCCTCCGAATAACAGCCAAGAAAATGCAAAGGATGGAAACGTAGTAGTACGTGAGAAGGCGAGAAGAAAACGAGAAAAGAAGGACAGTGGGGACCACAAAAAAAGGAGAGAACAGACCGGGCACATGTTCTGAAGTTGCAGATGAAATGACAATAGAATGGCTACAGGACGTGAAAGAACAGACTCCATCAACCACTTGGAGGAACCTTGGCTGCCTTCTATGTGAATATCACTCTCTCCTCTCGGCGTGTCCTGAGGACATTTTGCCACCATTCTAGAAAAGGCTGAGTTTTACATCTGGGTTTACCTGCACAAAACTGAGGCATCATGAGAAGAAGAAAAAAAAAAATCGATTAACAAATTTAAATTGGCACAAGCCAGGAGTACCGGGGTGGCTTGGTCGGTTGAGCGCCCAACTTCGGCTCAGGTCACGATCTCACAGTTGGTGAGTTCGAGCCCCACATCGGGCTCACTTCTGTCAGTGCAAAGCCCGCTTCAGATCTTCTGTCTCCCTCTCTCACTGCCCCTCCCACACACACTGTTTTCTCTCTCTCTCTCTCTGTTTCACTCAAAAATAAACATTTAAAAATAATAATTTAAAAATAGATAGATAAATAAATTGGCACAAGCCAAATTTCGATCCAAGGTTCACCATAAAAACAATTCTCTCCTCACCCCATCCTCCCAAACACACTTCAGGTGTTAGTGGAAACCAACAAGCAGGAAAACAGAACATGGGGAGATGCCACTGAATGCTGAAGGTTAAAATATTCTAACATTGCTCTTTAGGGCTTCTGGACTTCTCCACAAGTCACCTGAGTTGTGCTATCTTGGATCTGAACCAGGCAGATGTAATTTCCAATCTGTTGGTGCTATTGATCTAGCCACAGGCACTGGCTCTAAGCATCAAAGGCCCCTGCCTGAAAGCCTTATAAACTAGGAAGAAGAATCTAGAATGGGCAAAATCATGCCTTGTCTGGCAAGATGTTTAGCTCTCGACCGAAGCCTAGAGCAGTTTTCTAAATGACATGACATATATGGACTCTAATGCACCACACACAGCCCTGACCTTGCCTTTGAGAAAAATACTGGTCAACAGGTACATCTATCTATAGAAATAGAGATATAAAATCAATTTCTTCACAGAGGCATTCATCCCATATTTATTGAGTTCTATGAGGCAAACACTGAGTCAGATTTACTAAAGTACACATTAAAAATACTTTTACTTTAGGGGCCCCTAGGTGGCTCAGTCGGTAAAGTGTCCTGCTTCAGCTCAGGTCCTGATCTCGCAGTTCGTGAGTTCGAGCCCTGCGTCAGGCTCGGTGCTGACAGCTCGGAGCCTGGAGCCTGCTTCAGATTTTGTGTCTCCCTCTCTTTCTCTGCTTCTCCCCCACTCATGCTCTCTCTCTCAAAATAAATAAACCTTAAAAAAAAACTTTAATTACCTTTATTTTCAAAGGATGACCAGCTAGGGAAAAAGTAATATTAGTACCTTCATTTTGTAAATAAATGTGCATCTGTTTAAAATGTGAGTAGTAAAACTGAAACTCGCATCTCTAGCTCTCTGACCATAAAAATCTACCATTTTGTTATTATTCTTACACTTCCCATTTTTCATGCATACAGTGGTCTGCACAACGTGTTCAGTCTTCCCAGTAATTAAATTTCTCAAGTCAACTTGTGATGCACATCTTTAATCTATGTATCGACCATTAATCCATAAAATGGTTCAGCGTCGCGATTCTCAGCTCTGTGCAGAAAAAGGTAACTGATGCTTTAAGAGGCAGCATGATATTTAAAAAACAACAACAACAACAACAACAACAACAACAACAACAAAAGTGCTCTTTGGAACTCGCCAGATATGAATTTGCGTCCATATTGGGCTACTCCATAACTGAGCACTTTTCTTAGATGTGTGACTGGACTTCTCTGAGCCCAACTTTCCTCTTAGGTAAATGGGGCTCAAAGTGCTCATTCTTCACTATGAATAGACACTCACATGGATATATAAAAATGTGTTAGCAACATTTTTGATGGGACTGTTTTTGTTGGGAGGTATTTCAATTCAGCCTGAAGAAATAAAACCGGGGGGGGGGGGGAACAAACAAACAAACAAACAAACAAACAAAAACAGGAAACAGAGGGTCTTTGCCCTTGAAGAGTATTCACTTCTAGCCACTAGCACGACTTGGTGGCACATTTAATGTCCTCTGGCTCATCGGACTCTACACTTTGATTCCGGCCTGCATCATCCAAGATATACTGCTCTCCCTTCTCTGCACTTTCTCTCCTGCCTGGATTTAACACCTTATCGGTCTCAACCTGCAGGGTCAGCCAAATGTCTTCCTCTATCCTTGACTCTCTGGGCCTCACTCTTCCTGTCCTCCCTTAGGGTATAATTTGTGAGCCAACCCTGGCTATATCACTGGGTATTTCTTGCAGCTGAATTATAGCTGCAAGTTACATCTACTTGGACTTTATTCCTCACTAATAAACATTGCCAAAGGATTGAAATGCAAAATTGTATCCCGTGTCTCCAAAGCCTTTCCAAAAATCAACTCCTTTGTTATTTTAATAAATAGCTAAAAACTCCAGCTCCTTGATGCATCTGCCTGTAAAGACAACAACAACAACAAAAAATCAGTTTGGCGATGAAATACACTTGTTTATTTGTTGGGCAGTCTGGCTTCATTTCCTCTGGGGATACTGATTCTAATATTCCCATGTTTTTACTAGTTGCTACTGATCAAATAAAAAAAAAAAGCTTTTAACTAACAAGCAAATTTCTTACATAGTCTCTAATCATTGGTTAATACTTTCTCTCCAGTGAACCATATTAGAAATGTTATTTTATTTATAGTGGCATTTAGATATTCTGATTACTTTAATGTTTGACACATAAAGATTTTTTTGGTCTAGTATAGCATCAAACATCTGGATGAAAGCTTAACATTTAAGTAATTTAGCTCCATATTTTCAATTATCCTCATGTTTGACATCTTATGGAGCAAACAACCAGATGTGTCACTGAAGATTTCACATTTTAACCAGATGTTCTAGTATCTACTAGACATTTTTCAAAAAAAAAAAAAACAACCTTTTTTTTTAACTTTTGCTAATAAACAAGCTTTTCCCAGGCTTTTATGTTCGAATTGCTCTATTCTTTACTGAGCAAAAAATCCAATGTCTTTGAAGCCGGTAAAAACAAAAGCAAAAACTAAACCTCATACTCTTCTCACTGTCCTTTCTTTTCCAATTGTGGTAATGATTCTATGATTCTCACCAATGATTCTTATATAATAACCAACTGATGAAAGTACCCTCTGTTGTATGTTGCAAAGAAATTGACTTGGAAGGCTGGCTGCCACATGAAAGTTTAGCCCATATCATTTCAGAACACATTTCCTTACAGTATTTATGGGGAAACTACTCAGTTCAAGGCACTGTGACAAAAATTGAAGAAACCTCTAGAATTACGTAGCCTCGCTGACTTTAAAGGCAGTCTCCTGTTCAATTGACGATCAAATGATTATCTTAGGATTGCGAACTTTAGTTTGCAAAGACTAAAACCGATTCATATTAACCCCCAAATAAGGATCTATTGGAAGGATTTCCTGGAAAGTCAAGGAAACAGACAGCGGGAATTTCCGCTGTGTCTATTGGGAACTGGAACCTTTCTGACCTCTCTTCTCTCCCTGAAGGTACAGGATTCCTGCTGCCTTCTGCTTCTCTTGGCACCACCGCTCCGATCTCAGTGCTTCGGCACCACTCTTGCTAAGTCTATAAACCACCTCCCCTAAGCTACCAATATCGGCAGCTTTCATTTATGTTTCCGTCAACTGTATCCATTTATTTCTATATGATATTGCAAGCCAGTGAATAGGTCCAATTCAATTTCTCCAGAGAGATTATCTGCAGGCTCAGTGCATGCTGTGGGTTAGCTCCACTCTCTGTCAGGTTTCCATCCTGGGGTAATCAGTCATGACCAGAAGGTTGGCTTTATGTGGTTCAAATGTAGCAGGCCTCCAAGAATATGTGGGGTCAAAGAAATTTCTAAGAAAAGGTCATGATTAGACAGTCAACGGTAGATAGGGTTCCCGCCCCCAGCCGACCCAGAGGGCAGATGCCCAGAATATTTTGATCAAGGGTGACCAACTGAAAAGCAACCTCAAAGATCAAATAGTTTAGTTTTCTGAATTGTTTGTCAACATTTTATCTTGGAAAGATAATTTTATACAGTGCAAAGCTCTAGTCCACACAATTAATCACATGTCTAGTTATGACCAAGATTGACTATTCTTTAAATTTTGTACTATTTTTGGACATACATAACCCGTATTAAACATCCTTGAAGTCAGGATAGAGAAAATATGAGTCTGTGGGACAAAGTGTTCCCCTCACCTCTGCCCTTCTAGATTGCGACCTTGAGCAAGCCCGTTGCTTCTCTAAGTTTTACTTGCCTCAACCATCAACGTTTATGTGTAATGGCTTGTTTATTTCGGCTACATTGAATGTCTCCCATGAAATCAGCTCCTTCAAAAGAGTGATGACAAAATATGATATATACCTTGTGTGTGTTCAAGAATATACTTTAAGGCATATCAGAAATGATTTCCTACCATATAAATGCCCTAGGCTAGTCACTTAGCAGACAATGCGTATTGAAGAGTAGTCATGGGGCGCCTGGGTGGCTCAGCCGGTTAAGCATCCAACTTCAGCTCAGGTCATGATCCCGCAGTCCGTGGGTTTGAGCCCCATGTCGGGCTCCGTGCTGACAGCTCGGAGCCTAGAGCCTGCTTCGGATTCTGTGTCTCTCTCTCTCTCTGCTCCTTCTCTGCTCACACTGTGTCTCTCTCAAAAATAAATGAACATTAAAAAAAGAAAAAGAGTAGTCATTATTAGCTCCATTTGAGCAACAAGAAACTGGACTCAAAGAGGTCCCAGAAAAAAATACTCAACTATAAAATAGTGAAATACAAACTTAAATGCATTTTTGGCCAACTCCAAAGACTGAAATTTTTCACCTGCCCTGTTGCCTCTTAAAACATCTTAAGCATGCCTTAACTTTCTTAATTCTGTACTGAGACAAGAATTAGTCTAATATCAGTTATGAGGCAAAAAAAAAAAAATCTACTTGCTAAAACTGTGAGTGAAAGTAATCCCAGAGAATCAACCAAAACATGCTGTTTGTAAATGTTGATTAGATCTTTTTTATTAATTTATATGAGAACTTTTCCTTGTGCCAAAGGAGCCACATTTTATCTCCATTAAATACCTTTTCTTATTTATAAGATGTTAACTGAAAGAGTAGAGCAAAATAAATTAAGAAATAAAATAATGTGCTCTTTGGCAGAACAAACCGGAAAGGGTAATAATCAAAGTATATACTTGGAGTCAGGACGATAATACATCTATGTATTATCCTTTATACATCTGTGCTTTGGTCATGTGACTTCCATGACCATTTCGATTTGGAGTTTCAGCCATAAACGCGTGATTAGGTGACAAATTGCTCTACACATCCTGAAGGTCATTCCTCAAAAAATAACTAAGGAAAGAGAGATAGAAAGGCCACTTACATTAAAGTAATCAGAGGGTGGTCATTTCTGAATCTGAGAATTTAGAAATGGCTTTGCCAAACAGGAATTGAGGAGAATGGAACTCGAAAAGCTGAAGACAAGAGGCTTTTCTTGTGGTTTTCTCCTAAGTTACATATGACAAGACCGAATGTGCTTTTCCTTCATTCCATTAATGTTATAAAACTGGTGTTGGTCCCTTATGTCTGCATGTTTGGAATCCATGCGGAAAGCTTCACGACATAATCACAAGCAGATTAAAAAGTAACAAACAACTTTTTTTTCATTGTGAGTGTTGAGACCATAATCTTTTTTGCAGTGTTAATGAGGGGATTTGGCACTTGGAGATGTTTTAAAAAATCATCCGTGACCAGTTACCTTCCAACAAGCCTGATCAAGCATGGCAAATTTGCCTTGCAGAATACAGGGGTATGATGCTTAGCCCCAGGGAGGCTGAGGCTCGGAGAGCCTGTGGTGACTGAACAAAAGCCATGGTTTTATGCTGGAAATCAGAGCCAAGGGTGAAGGAAGACTGAGGCCTGAAATTTTGGAATGAATAATGATTTGAGGAGTTGGGTGCACTGGCAACATGAGCAACAGACGTGACGCGTGGAGACAGTTCAGAACAAAGAACATAAATGGAAAGATAGAAATACAGTTGACCTGGGGCACTTGGGTGGCTCAGTCGGTTAAGTGACTAAACCCCCCATCTTGGCTCAGGTCGAGATCTCATGGATTGGGGGATTGAGCCCCGCATTGAGCTCTGTATTGGAATTCCCTCTCTCCTTTCTCTGCCCCTCCCTGGTGATTAATCTCTCCCTGTCTCTCTCTCTCTCTGTCTCTCTCTTTCTCTCAAAATAAAGAAATAAGCTTTAAAAAAGAAGAAATACAGTTAACCCTTGAACAATGTGGGGGTTAGAGGCACTGACTTCCTGCCCACTTAAAAATCCCTGCATAAATTTTGACTCCCCCCAAAATTTAGGTAATAGCTTCCTGTTGATCAGAAGCCTTGTTGATAACATAAACAGTTGATTAACACATACTTGTATGTTATATGCATCATACACTCTATTCTTACAATAAGGTAAGCTGGAGAGAAGAAAATGCTATTAAGAAAATCATAAGGGAGAGAAAATAGATTTACACACTGTACTGTGTTTATCAAAAAAAAAAAGTTGATGTAAAAGTGGACACACGCAATTCACACCCATGTTCAAGGGCTAATTGTACGGTTTTCCTTTAACATCAGACCACGTAAGTGTATGACACTTACAAGATGGGGGTAGCATTTAGGAATACTACAGGAAGAGATAAACTGTGAGGCAACATTTATTTCCCCAAATACATTATAAATGTTGAGAGATAAAATGCCACTTCGTTGCTTACGTGTGCCCTTGAAACTGCCAAGTGTGGGTAGTCAGCATTTTCTCATCGCTATTAGTAGCCCCTGGTTCTTAGTACTTTTCAACAGCTTGCAAGCAGCTTGGTATTATTATCTCCCTTTTTGAAGGAAGAAACAAAGCCCAGAAAATAACCCACCGAATGCGGAAATTCAAGTTAGTTGGCTCTAAGCATGAAATGTTTTTATTTCTCCTAATAAGTGCCGCGAACTACCTTATGTCAGGCAATCACTGGAGAGTGGGCTCCTTTAACCAAACTTCATCCTGAATTCATGAAGTTAAAACTTTTGTGATCGTTTGAAGCGTTGTTGTTACCTAAGTCTCAGCGCGGTTCACTCACAAACTTCAATCGCATCTCCCATTCACAGACTTCAATCGCATCTCCCATTCACAAACTTCAATCGCATCTCCCATTCAGAATTCCCCGATATGACTAGCCCTGTGGCTCTAGCAACTTGGCACAGACAGAAACAGTCTTCTCTTCCATACTCTTTGCCTTCTCCTCATATCCCATCACCCTGGGATGGAGCGGAGGCCCACAGAGACAACTGATAGATCCTTCTTCCGTGGACCATGGGCCTGGCACACTCCTGTCCTTTCTCCAATAACACGGACTTTCTCTTGAGGTGCATGAGCTTGTATTTATTGTCCCCTCCATGCACAGTCCAGTAGCAAGGAAGACCCAGTTGGAGCTCAGCTGTCCCTTCATGTACATCTCAGCTCCTTATTGCTGGTGCCATGCAGTCGGTGATGACAGCAGCAGAAGAGCTCAAGCCTCAAACCCAGTCTCTTCCCATAGCATACCAGGAACACACCAAGCAATGAGAGCATAGGATGGTCACCCCAACTCTCTCACCTTGCCACCCAGTCCCACCTTTCCTGCACACTCCAGGATCAGGCATTCTGATGATCTAATAATTCAGAATATTCCAGTAAGAGGCTCACCAGAGCTCATGTTTCCACCCCAAGACACTAATTCCCCCAAGAAGGGACACCAAAGGAGAAATGATACACGAATGTTAAACATTTGTTTACTGAGAACGGTTGTTTTACAAATGATATTTTTTCAAAGCATATTTCAATGTTATGTGAAAAAAATAATAATCGACATATGCAATGTCGTATCAAAGTAGATGAGATTCGTGTGGGCCGGAGGAAGGGTCACTGGTGGTAGAAAGTGGGATTTATGTTGGCCCTTGAGGGTTAGAATGGTATGTAGATAGGGAGAAAAAAGGAAGAAGGAATTGGTGAAGAGGGTTGGGTATTGAAGGGTAAATGCCTACTTCACTTATTCACTGGGGAAACAATAGATAACTCTAGCTAAAGAGTCTTTTGGAAGTTATTTTTAAGTCCTGGTCCTTATGAAAAACAGACTAGGAAGATAAAAGTAAATAATACATTTCAGGAAGTTGTTCCCATTGATTTCCATTAAAGACTTAAAAACTGTCAGGCATTTCTGTATAGCATTTGACCTGTTCAAGGACAATTGTCAGCTATTACTTCTGAAGAGTTAATTAAAAAATAAAATTGAACTATTTGCACATTCATATTTTAATGGCACGCTATTGGTTAGAATTAACTTTATAATACAGTTGCCATGAATTATTTATTTCTAGGATCCTTTTCCCATGACTTTTAAATTCAAAGTACAACAAAAGTCAATGTGGATATAATTCCAACTGGTATGATAAAGTGGCTTGGTTTGAGTAGAACGTATAAAAACTTAAAAGATGATTTTATCCTGTCAGCAGCACTGACAAAAAAAATTTCTCAGCATCAAGGATCACGGGAAGAGGGACCACCGTCACTTCCAATGAAAATCAGAGTCCTGAAACATCATGGCTGACATCCTCCACGTCAGTTATTGACAATGCACCTTTCCAGTCCCAAGCCAAAAACATTGGAACTGCCTCTGGTTCCTTTCTTTTTCCCATATTCCAGATCTGTTTTATCTGCAAGCCCTCTCAGCTCTACCTTCAAAATATATCCAGTATCTTGTCACTTTTCACCACCGTGGACCAAGCTATCAGTCAACTTTAAATTAGCCTCCTTGCTTCCACCTCTGTCTCCCAGCATTCTTCCGGAACACAGCCCTTACAGTTATATTTTTATCTTAAGTCACTTCTCTCTTCTCAGAGTCCTCCTGGTTTCGCATCACACTCAGGGCGAAGATTGACAGACCTTACATGCCTCTGTGTTACCTGCTCTGTCTGACTCCCCACAACACTCCTCCCGGCTCCAACATATCTCGGACTTCATTGCCTCCAGCCCTCCAGCTCAGACCCTGCTCCAGCAATGCTGGCCTCTCAAAAGCAAACCTCTGCCTTAGGTACTGTGTACCAGTTGAGCCCTCTGTCTGAAATATCCTCCTTCCGGTATTTACCCAGCTCAGTTCCTGAAGGTATCTGCTCAGATTTCATCTACTAGGTGAAGTTTTCCCTGACCACTGTGTCCAAATTCTCTCTGCCCTGACACTCCTCTGAGCATCCTTACTCTGCGTGTCGATTGCATTGTAGCCTCTAGTTGTGCACCCCCTCCCTTAATATAGCTATGCTTTGGTCATGTGACTTGCAATGCCACCCACTGTGGATTGGGTGTACCTTTCTCATCCCCAGTGATTGGAGGCTTGCCCAAGTGGCTTGATTTAGCCAATGGATTCTGGGCCCAGCCTAGAGTTGGGTGAGTTCTTGCTGAGTTCCCATTCACCTTCTTATGTTCCCATCATTCTCCATGAGTAGAAGGTGCCCTGGAAAACTGCTAGTACAAGGGGGAGGAGACATGTGGTTGGGGCAAATCTAAACCTATAAATCAACCTGAAGTCACTCATTACAGCCAACTACAGTCCTGTGAGCAACAGAAATAAGTTGGTTGTCGTAAGCTACACAATTTGAAGATAACTATGCAGGCTTATCATAGTGGGGACAGTGGACCTTCCTGGTTTGTTTATTCCAGAAGACTTAATCTGTAGCATGCTATATATAGTTACCTCTTTTTATTTTCTTTCTTCACTGCTGGCTTACTGCTTTTTTGCTAACACCTATGATAGTACCTAGGATGTAATAGATGCTCAATGAATATCTGTCGAATAAATGATTAAATGCATGGATTCAAGAATAAGACTGTGCCTTTTTGAGACCACCAGGGGAATCTCAATAACTTCACCACTTTGGGACTCTGAAAACAACTATTGCATATGTGAGATTTTTTATTACCAAGTAATATGGACGAGGGGCATCCTGACAGTGTCCGTGTACTTTCTCCATCCCCAAAGCCCACCTGTTCAGAGGAAATCCAATCCCGCAGCCTCAAGGGCCCTAAAGTTTAGAGAATAAATCATTGGCACCATTTTTTTTTTCTTGTTACTAACTACTGTGGCCCAAAGACAGTCCAATGCAATCTTCAAAACCCACACAGATGGAGGGATTATGAGAGTGCTGTGAAGTTCTGGGGTCAAGTGGCGGTGAGGTTAGCCTGGGGTCAGATATAATAAGGGCTGGGAATGTGATGCAGGCACACACAACAAAGCTGAAAAGGCCTGTTTTCAGTGGGGCCGCCTGGATGGCTCAGTCAGTTAAGTGTCTGACTTCATCTCAGGTCATGATTTCATGGTTTGTGAGTTCAAGCCATGTATCAGGCTCTCTGCTGTCAGTGCAGAGCCTGCTTTCTATCCTCTGTCCCCCCTCTCTCTGCCCCTCTCCCACTTGCTCTCTCTCTCTCTCTCTCTCTCAAAAAAAAGGTCTGTTTTTAGTATCACAGCTTAAACGAAGGGACTATTAGTACTTAAGTTATCTGGATCAAAATGGTGATAAGATGGCTTATTTAAGATGGCCCGGTGGCAGTGACCTCGCCCTAGAAAAAATGGAGACCCAGAAAAGAATTTAACCCATGGTCACCCTGCCAGCCGGTGGCAGAGATGAACTTGAATCTACTCTCCTGTGACTCCAGTTCCAGTTTTCCAGCACAAAAGGAAGATCATTCAGGGGTGCTTAGGTGGCTCAGTCGGTTAAGCGTCCGACTTCAGCTCAGGTCATGATCTCACAGTTCATGGGTTCGAGCCCTGCGTCAGGCTCTGTGCTGACAGCTCAGAGCCTGGAGCCTGCTTCGGATTCTGTGTCTCCCTCTCTCTCTGCCACTCCCCAGCTCGCACTCTGTCTCTCTCTCTCTCAAAAATAAATAAACATTAAAAAAGAAAGAAAGAAAGAAAGATCATTCAGAGGCCCCTCTCTACTGGTGTCCACCTTCTCCCAGCTCTGCAGTCATGACTTTGTACTCTTCCTATCTGTTCTGGCTCTGGCATGCCATGCTAATTTTTATCCATGCTTCAGCTCGATACGTAACATTATTTGACTGTACTCAACACGGCATGGGATTGGCATGGCATATATTATTATACTATTCTATATTATTCTCTTCTATTTGTGACAATCCAGGAACATTAGATATCATTACTTTATTTTGCAGATGAAGATTCTGATGGTCAGAAAGATTAAGTGAACAAGCCAAGGGGACATAGCTAATAGAGGTTAGAGCCTGGATTCCAGCCCAGCTCTGCTTGATACCTTATTTTATGATCATTTTGCTAATCTATGCCACCATTCTGCTGGCATGCTTCAAAACGTCCTGCCTTCCGTGCCTGCCTAGTTTTCTCCACTGCTTACGCTTATGACATCCACATACTGTGCTTCTTTGTGTAGAACTCTCTGAACCAGGTCTGAGTACTCAGCCCATAACCAGCTGGATTATCCCGAGAGCATCTGTGGAGAGAAAGGAATTTGTGTTAGCTCCTGTTTCTGGTCATCAGTGCATAACCTTATTTTAGAGTGGACGCTCCAGCTTCTTGTAGAACTTGGGGCCCCACAAGTTCCTTTTAGTCCTATATTCATTCACGGATTCTTTTGCTGGAATCCTCTGCATCCTTCTGATTTACTGAGGACCCCTGGGTCCACTCTTGCTTAAACTTGTCATGACCTATGCACACTTAGGATCTTTGTTTACTTTCTTTGAAGGTTTTATGTAGGGAAATGTCTATTTTCCAAGATCTCCAAGATGGCGGTAACAGTTACAGGGAAAAAAAAAAAAAATCCTGCCAGCAGAGGGAGGCCAAGGCGGGGGTAGGGAAGGATTTGCAGCAAATGTAATCAATAGAGGGGTGCATTGTGTGAAGATAATTGATAATCATAATAATACGGACTTAAAATCAGCCTGCTTTTTATTATCACCATGCTTCATCGATTATGAACAATGTCAAGGATAAAATATCCCTCCCTGAAGAAAATATTTTCTTAGTATAAGTTCTAAAACGTTGTGTTGGTTACTGCTAAGTTTCAATCTTACATATGTATGTATCAAATGAGCAAATTATTATTATTTACCTTTTAATAAATATTGTATTCTACATGGGAGGTTCCCCTTAGACAGCCAGCACCTGTCACACAAGTACTCAGCTGCAGGCATGTTTTGTTTGGTTGTTTGTCTGTCTGTTTGTTTTTTGATAGCAAGTTCATAAAAATTTGGAGTTATGTGAACTCCCTCTGCACACCGTTCACTCAGGATTCAGTTGACATCTCCATACCTGTAACCACTGCCTATTCTTGTGTTTAAACAGTACAGTCCAATAAGCCAGATAGCCCAGGAACTATAAAGAGGAAGAGAGAGAACTTAGGTGACTAATTCTGTCATTCTTAGTGACTGCTTCATTTTTTTAAGTTTAATTATTTTGAGAGAGAAAGAGACAGCAGAGGGAAGGAGAGGGGGGAAGCGGCAGAGACAGAGGGAGAGAGTGAAGGCCGAACAAGCTTGATGGGGGGCTCAAAC
The DNA here is from genome assembly GCF_028018385.1 of Neofelis nebulosa. NCBI lineage: Eukaryota > Metazoa > Chordata > Mammalia > Carnivora > Felidae > Neofelis > Neofelis nebulosa. Next base: position 106,209,173 of record NC_080783.1, on the reverse strand, counting down.
TCACGCATGTGAGATCATGACCCGAGCAGAAACCAAGAGTCCAACGCTTAACTGACTAAACCACCCAGGCGTCCCATCTTAATGACCATTTTAAACTTCTATGTCTGTTTAAAATGGAAACCAATTTGACAATAAACTTCATATATTGAAAAAAAATTAAAAAAATAAACATTAAAAAAATTAAAACAAAAAATAAAAATAAAATAACCTAAAAATAAATAAATAAATAAATAAATAAATAAAATGTACAACAGTCAAGCAAGCGGAATGCAAACTGGGACGTATAAGTGGAAAATTTAATTCTGCATGCAATACTTTTCTTGAATGTTCTCATTCAGTGTACTCTTTCTTCAAAGTCATTAGTTGTTTGGGGCGCCGGGGTGGCTCAGTCCATTGAGTGTCCGACCTCGGCTCAGGTCATGATCTCACGGTTCGTGAGTTCGAGCTCCAAATTTGTCTCACTGCTGTCAGTTCAGATCCTGCTTTGGATCCTCTGTCCTCCTCTCTCTCTGCCACTCCCCCTTCCTCTCTCTCTCTCTCTCTCTCTTTCTCAAAAAAAAAAAAAACAGTTAATAAAACAAAGTTATTAGTTGTTTTAAGGTAAAATAATGAATCAAAAAATTACCTTTACTGGTAACTAAATAATTATTACTGAAAATGCTGCTGTTGTGTAGGAGATGAAGGGTGTTAAATAGGACCCTGTGCGGGTGTTGACTATGTCAGATAGGGCGCTAAGGGTGCAGTCCTCAGCAGGATGGCTTTTCTCATGTCTCCTGAGGCCGGTCTGAGCCTCCCCCCCTTTGCCACCAGTCATTCTGGCTCATTTATTTCACATCCTTTCTACCACAAAGAACCAAACCTTGTTCAGCACGAAGACAATTTCCCATGCAGGTGTTCTCAACAAGCAGAGGGAAAAGAAGCCAACATGTGTTCACAAATTCAATGGGTACCACTGCTTTAGGAAGTTGCAAGATAAAAGGCAGAAAGCCCAAAGAGACTGTTGGACTATTGGACTGTTACAGATAATATCTTTACAAGTGTTAATTAAGCCATGACATTCCAGCGAAGGCAATAGAAATAATTATCATCGGCTTCACGTTAAAGTGAAATCATTATGGAAGGCCACAGATAGGTTTGGTCTCATCCACCCTCACGATCAAGGTCCCTTTAGAGCATGAGCGGTGGAAAGACGGTGGTGGTGAGGGCCACACACTAAGACCAAAACTAAGATGCAAATCCAGATTCTGCTCTTACTTGCTCGGTGAAGTTAAGTTTTTCCTTGTTTGCCGATTACAATATCTTTATTTTTTTTTTCAAAAATGGAAAGAGCTGCGTCATACACAGGCTGCTTGAAGGGATTAAACCATAAAAGATAACATGCCTAAGATGATCCACAAGGCCAGCAAATCTTACTTTACTTTCAAAGTGCCTTGAAACTTCCCCTTTGAGTTTTTCTCATACAGATACATCTGAAGATATGAAAAGAGGAAAATAAGGGTTTGAATCCGTATTTGGAAATTTATGGAGGCATGAGATATGTTGCATTTTCTCTTCATTGATTTAGCCTGGCATATTTCTTCTGTGTTTGTTCAGTGAGAACAGACACATACCTGGGAAATTGTTCACCAAGGACTGAATTTATTTGTGAGAACTACATTCATGCACTGACAAAAGAAAAACAAAACAACACAAAACAACCTAAACTGCCATGTTCACATCAATCCAACTCCATAGGGTGGCAGAATTTTATGATGGTATGCAAAGACTTAGGCAGATATGCTCATGATTCATTTATTTGGAAATTAATTAAGTGTGATGCCAAACACAAGTCTCAATGTATTGTTCCGGGCTAGAAAGGATGCTGCTATTAGCATTTAAAGAGGCTGTGTTCTCCATACAACCTCCAAAACCAGCAATGCTCAATCTAGACTTATCTATTAAAACTACCTGCTAAGCTTATAAAAATATTGATAGCTGGAGGCACCCGGGTGGCTCAGCCGGTTAAGCGCCCGACTTGGGCTCAGGTCACGATCTCAACATTGTGGGTTCGAGCCCCGCGTGGGGCTTTGTGCTGACGGCTCAGAGCCTGGAGCCTGCTTCCGATTCTGTGCCTTCCTCGCTCTCTGCTCTTCCGCTGCTCACACTCTGTCTCTGTCTCTCTCTCAAAAATAAATAAACATAAACAAATTTTTTTAAAATATTGACAGCTGAGTTGAATCACAGGCTTCTATAAATTAAAATCCCCATGCCTCGAATCCAAAAAATTACATCTATGTTTTCCAAAATGACACGGACTTTAGTACTACTTTCCTAATCGCATAAACACAATGGTGTCGCGTGGCCTCGCACACCTTTGTTCCACTTTTAAGCGCATACATGCCTTGCTTCACTTGAAACATAATTTAAAGCAACCTTAAAGAAACATGAAAAACTGGAATAAAAGGTCAAGGACCGGGAGAAAGTTCAAACGAATATGTGAATTAATGTTAAATCAAACAATATATTAAGTGCTTCCTGGAAGCGGAAGCACAAAGGTTAATGACAATGTTCCCCAAACGTGATCGTTTTTGCCCAAGATGGTCTATAAATATCATCTACATTAGAATCACAGAAGGGTGTGTGTGTGCGTGTGTGTGTATGAACTGAAAAGCTAATTCTAAAATTAAAATGGAAAGGCAGAGTCTCAATAATATCCAAGTTACTCATAAAGAAGAACTGGTCAAGAGGACATTCTCCCCTGGATATCAAGACTTAAAATAGGGCAGTATTGGAACAGAATATACTGCACTGGAGATGAGCACAGGAATGCACGTTCATTTGATGTTTTACAAATATGGCGTTATGGAACAGTGAGGAAAGCTTTGAGGAGAAGTAACATAGCTTCTAGAGCTAAAACATATTGTAAGAGACTGTTTTCATAACTTTGAGATAGAGGAATACTTTTTTAATCAGGAAATAAATGGAACGCAATCATCTTAAATCTTGATCAGTTGGGCAATATTAAAACTATAAACTTCCTTTCATCAAAAGAAACTATTAAAAGATGAAGGGGCGCCTGGGTGGCGCAGTCGGTTAAGCGTCCGACTTCAGCCAGGTCACGATCTCGCGGTCCGTGAGTTCGAGCCCCGCGTCAGGCTCTGGGCTGATGGCTCGGAGCCTGGAGCCTGTTTCCGATTCTGTGTCTCTCTCTCTCTGCCCCTCCCCCGTTCATGCTCTGTCTCTCTCTCTGTCCCCCCAAAAAAAAAAAAAAGTTGAAAAAAAAAAAAAGATGAAACACCAATGGGAAAAGTGGAATACAGTATTTGTCATTATATATAACTAACAAATAACTTGCACGCTCCAAACCTAGAAATAAAAGAACAATCCAGGTGAAAAGTAGGCAAGAAATCTGAATACAGACTTCACAGAAGAGAATGTCCAAATGGCCTAAAACATGAAAAGATGATCCATACCGTTACCTATCAGAAAAATGCAAATTAAAACTATACACCCATCGAAATGACTAAAAGTCGAAGGTCTGATAATATCAAGGGTTATAAAGAAGATAGAATAAAAAGAACTCCCCGACATTGATAGTAGAAATTCCAGTTGATTGAATCACTTTGGAAACCTGCATTGTCTTGTGACACTGAAGGTATATATATCAAAGTCTAATCATTCTCCTAAATATGAACCTACGGAGACACGTATGTGGGATCCAGAAGTACAGATGAATGTTCATGACAGCATTACTTGAAGTATCAGCAGCTAGTAACAATCCATATCTCTATCAGTTTTACAGTGGGTAAAATATCGCACTATAACCATGTAATGAAGGGATTGACCAACTTTTCCTATAAAGGATTAGATGCCAGGTATTTTCAGCTTTCTGAGCTACCTGATCTCTATCAAAAGTAGTCATATTAAGCCAGAAGTTCTGACATTTTAGCACAGAAGCAGCCGTAAACAATACCTAAATGAAAAAAAAAAAAAAAAAGCATAGCTGTGTTCCAATAACACTTCATTTACAAAAACAAGTAACCTGGTAAATTTGACCCACAGGTCATAGCGCTCTCTGATGTAGCTGACAGCAGTGAAAGCAAGTTATTGCTGTATAAAAACAGAAGGAGCATGAGCGCTGACAGTGTTTTATCTTCTGACTGATGGATCTTTAATCAGGTGTTTATATTATAACAAGTTACTAAGCTGTATATTTATTTTATGCACGTCTATATTTGTATTATACTTAACATTTTTAAATTTTCCATTAATTCTGGCTACAAATGTCCTGCCTTCCCTTCTAATCTGAGCATATAACATTGAAAGATAGTTTTTTTTTTTCTTTAAAGACTGAAGTATTTTTTTTTAAGAGAGAGAGAGAGCAGGAGCTGGGGAGGAGTAGAAGGAGAGGGAGAAGGAGTGAGAGAATTTTCAGCAGGCTCCATAACCAGCACAGAGCCTGATGCGGTGCTCAAGCTCATGACCCTGGGATCACGACCTGAGTCGAAATCAAGAGTTGGACACTTAACCGACTGAGCCACCCAGGTGTCCCAAGACTGAGCTACTCTTAAAAGGCACAGTAAATGAGTTGAAGCCACACACCGACACTGTGAGTTCCTCATCCATAAATAAGTAGAAGAGACCGGGAGCCCAGGCATGAAAGAGAATAGATCTAGACTCCGTGCCTAAAGAGGGACTAGGCTAGCACTCCCATCTGTAAAAAAGTGGTGGAAAGAAGTGGTTACCACTGCCAGGGCTGTTTCATGTCTACCTGCACAACCAGGGTGCTGAGAAATGGCTGAGGAAAGGACCTCACAAAGAATCTTCAAGACAAGTGAGTAAACTACGGGAGCCCAAAGTGTCACTTTAAACCCGGGTTCTGGCATGTATCTGGAGTCATTAAACCATGAAACGGAGAGAAGGGGGCAGAAAGGGAGCAAGGGAGAGAAGAAGAACTTCTTATAAGGAGCATACAGACTGGGATTCCAAGTATCCTGCCAAGATAAAGTTGGGCTAAGTAAGACAGCCAACTAATTCAGTCAGAAATTAATTTCATTGACAAGACAAGACAAGACAAGATGAGAAAGAAACCAAAGAGAAAAGAAAAAAAAAAAAGAAAAGAAAGAAAAAAAAAGAATAGAAAAGAAAAGAAAATTTTAAAAAGAGTGATTACACATTTAAAAATCTCCAAAAGTTAGGGGCACTTGGGTGGCTCAGTTGATTAAGTGTCTGGCTCTTGATTTCAGCTCAGGTCATGACCTCATGGTTCATGAAATTGAGTCCTACATCAGGCTCTGCACTATCAGCATGGAGCCTGCTTGGGATTTTTTTCTCCCTCTCTCTCTTCCCCTCTCCCATTCTCTCTCTCTCTCTCTCTCTCTCTCTCTCTCTCCCAATAAATAAATAAACTTAAAAAAATAATTTAAAAAACAGAAATGACAGATGTGATCCAACAGAAGGTAAATAAAAAGGAAGCTTCCACTCTTCAAATATTTATTGAATATAGAAAATAGATATTGAATATCTGCTATCAGGCACTGTTTTAAGTGCTAGAAATGTAACCATGAACAAAACAGAGAAGTCTACTACTACTGACCTACAGTGAGGGAGAAAATCAAGACAGAAGGAAGGAAATTGAAAATAAACATTTCATGTAGCAGGAAGAGCCATGAAGAGAAATGACGTTAAAAAAAAAAAAAAAAGGTGATGAGAGAAAAGAGAGCAGTCATTAGATAAGACTTTAAGAAAAGGTCCCCCTAAGATGATGATGTGAGATGTGACCGAAACAAAGGTAGAAAGCCAGCCAAAGAAAAGTCTGGAAAAGCATGACCCAAACAGAAATCTTCAGAAGATGATGTAAAATCTAGAGTGTATAAATTGTGATTTCGAGTACTATGGAAAATACTATCAGAAAACTAAAAAGATCAAAAATATGAAAAGGAAGATACAAAACCAAAGTATAGATCAAGAGATTTTACACCTGCTTAATAAGAATTCCAGAAGTAGGTAATGAAGGTAATGACAGAAAATCAATATTCAAAATGGGTTTTTGGCTGAGAACCTTCTGGAATTTATAAGAGTCACGGGGCTTCGACTGAAAGAACATGCTGAGTATTAAAGAGGATAAATCTAAATAAGCCTAAAATAAACACATCTGAATAAAATTGCAGAATATCAATGATACAAAAAGAAGCCCCTACAAAATAAAACAAAAACGAAAAAAAATACCTACTGTTCTATGGAGAAAAGACAGGTTACTTACCAGTGAATGATAATTAGAATATGCATCATCAAGACAGTAGCTGTCTTATCACCAACAGTAAATGCCAGGAGGAAACAGAACAGTTGAGCCAAAGTGCTCAAACAACTGTCAGCACAGAATTCTCTGTCAAGGCAAACCGTTGTTCAAATGTCAGGCCAGAATCAAAACGATTTCAGACATAAAATACCAAGTGTATACCTACAGACTTCCTACTAAAAGAATGAGTACCAAATGAAAATTAGGAGTAAGCAAATTTAGTCCAGAGGGTGAGGTTGGTGAAAGAGGGAGGGAGAGACAATCCCTATTAAAAGTAGATCTTCTGGGGCACCTGGGTGTCTCACTTGTTTGGGCACCTGAAACTCTTGGTTTCAGCTTGGGTCATGATTCAAGTGCCGTAGGATTGAGCCCCACATTGGGCTGCACACTGAGCATGGAACCTGCTTTAGATGTTCTCCCTCCCTCTTTCTGCCCCCTCCCCCCACTCATGTTCTCTCTCTCTAAAATTAAAAAAAAAAGTAACTCTTCTGAACAAAAGATGGAATCAAAAGCACAAAGAAGACGAATAGATACATAAATGACCAAAAGGATTTTTTAAAATAAACAAATAGAGTTTTTAGAAATTGAAAACACCACCAGCATTATCATAAGGCCAGTGGATATACTAAACAACAGATTATATATAACTGAACGGAGAACTAGCCAACTGTAAAAATATCTGAATAAATACTCAGAGCACAAAATAGAAAAAAAAGGTGAAAGTAAAACATAGATAAGTGGAAGAAAATGAGAGATAGTGTAATGTGTATTTACTCAGATTTCCAGAAGGAAAACGTAAAGAGAAAAAACAAAAAAATTAGAAAGGATTAAAATGATATTGTAATGATGAGGAATTTTTGAGAAATTCTGAAGGAAATGACTCATAAAATTCAGGTAATCGAACATATTCTAAATTCTATGATGACAGGGAAATTCACATTTCTTTAAAAAGCCAGAAATAGGAGAAAGAATAACGACAGAAACAGACTTAACTAGAGCAGCAAAGACTGTCAGGAAATGGGGGAAGAAATATCATCAAAGAGATGGGATAAAATAACCGTCAACTTAGAACAGTATGCCTAGTGAAACAACCTTTTGTGAATGAGGGGAAAACAGTGACATATTGAGGAAAAGTAAAACCACACCAAAATAACCAAAAACAAAACAAAACAAAACAAAAAAAACAAGAACAGGGGAGCCTGGGTGGCTCAGTCAGGTAAGCGTCTGACATCAGCTCAGTTCACAATCTCACGGTTTGTGGGTTCGAGCCCCGCGTCGGGCTCTGTGCTGACAGCTCAGAGCCTGGAACCTGCTTCCAGTTCTGTGCCTCCCTCTCTCTCTGCCCCTCTCCCACTTGCGTGTGCTCTGTCTCTCAAAAATAAATAAACATTAAAAGAAAAAATAAAAGAACAAAACAAATCATACACACAAATAAATAAAATACAAAAAAGGGTCTATCACCAATAACTGGAAGTGTCTGCTATAGACTGAATTGGGTCCCCCCAAAATTCATATACTGAAGCCCTAGTCCCCAGTGTAACTGAAAAGCTAGCCCTGGTTTACAAACGGAGACTTCAGAGAGAGAATGTGCACAAAGCAATGGGACTGGCCAACGGGAAGCCAGGACTGTAAACAGAGAAGCCTCTGGATCCCAAGTCTGCACTATTCACACCACATGACGCTGAAAGTAAAAATGAGAGAGAGCCGGCACGGAAAATTGGGAATAAAATACTACAACACAAGGGAAAGAGGCACGGAAAATTCAACAACACTCCACAGACCAACTGTAACCAGCGGGCATACCCAGAACTCTCAACCCCACAGAATGTGCATTGTTCACAAGTGCACGTGAACCATTTCCTGGGATAGGCCATATGAGAGGCCACGACACAACTCTGAATAAAATTGAAAACAACTGAAATCATACAAAGTATCTTTTCCGATCATAGGGCCTTGAAACTAGAAGTCAAGAGCTAACAGAAAACTCACGCATCCGCATCCGCAAATGTCTGGAAAATAATTACCACAGTCTTAACCGATGAGTAAAGAAGACATTAGAATGAAAATTAGAAAATATCTCTGGAATAATTAAAATGAAAACACAATATACCAAAATTGGTCGGGTGCAGTGAAAGCAAGGCTAAGAGGAAATTTATGGCTATGAACACGTCCATTAAAAGAGAAAGAAGATCAGGGCACCTGGGTGGCTCCGTCAGGTAAACATCCAACTCTTGATTGCGTCTCAGGTCATGATCTCATGGTTCATGAGTTCGAGCCCTGTGTTGGGCTCTGTACTGTGTTAGCATTGGAACCAGTCTGGAATTCTCTCTTCCTCTCTCTTTGCCCCTACCCCACTCATGCTCTCGCTCTCTCTTAAAATAAATAAAGGTAAAAAAGATTTAAAGAAAGAAAAGAGATCTCAAAACAGCAACATAACTTTAAGAGCTAGAAAAATAAGAACAGGGCAAGCCCCCAGTGCTATGTATAGTCTGAATATTTATGTTTCACCTACGTTCACATGTTGGACCCCTAACACCCAATGGGATGGTGTTAGGAGGTAGGCCTTTGGGAGGTGATTAGGTTATAAGGGTGGCACCCTCATGAATACCACGAATACCATTTAGTGACCCATGAAAGAGGCCTGGGGAAGCTCCCTGGTTCCTTCCGCCAGTTGACGATACAATAAGAAGTGTGCAGACTGGACGAACGCCCTCACCTGACCGTGCTGGTGCACTGATCTTCAGCCTCCGGACCTGCAAGAAATAAATGTTCTTTTCTTCGGAAGCCACCTACTCTGTGGTATTTTTGTTTTAGCAGCCTAAACGATATGACAGCCAGAATATGTCAAAGGCCTTATGTCAATATGTCAAAACCCAGAAGTTTTACTCACTGCTCGAAATGTGAATATTTACGTTCTTGTTATTGCTTATTTGTGTTTTCTTTATATATATATTCTTTTCAGTAAAATAAATAAATTTTAAAAATCTTACAAAAAGAGAAAGAGAGGGAGAGGGAGAGAACAAACTAAACCCAAAGCTAGCAGAAGAAAGCAAATAATAAAGACTGGAGCAGGGATGAATAACACAGAGGATGGAAGAACTATTAGGAAGTCAACAAAACCAATAACCAGTTCTTCAAAAATATAGACCAAATGGACAAACCTTTATCTAGGTAGACTACAAGCAAAGGAGACAAGAAGCAAATAACTCAACTCACAAGTGAAAATGGAGATATTATATCAATGTCGCAGAAATAAAAAGTATTATAAGTATATGAGTATTGTAAGTATATACTATGGACAATCGTCCATCAAGAAATTGGATAACTGAGGTGAAAATGGACAAATTCCTAGAAACGCACGGCCCGCCAAGACTGAATCATGAAGAAACAGAAAATCTGAATAGGACGATACTAGTAAGAAGATTGAATCCATAACCAAAAATCTCTCAAGGAGGAAAAGCCAAATGGCTTCAGTGGTAGATGCTACCAAATATTTAATGAAGAATTAATGCCAGTCCCTCTCAACTTCTTCCGAAAACACTGAAGAAGAGGGAGCACTTTCCAAGGGATTCTATGAGGACAGTGTTACCCTGATACCAAATGAGACCAGGACACAAGAAGAAAGAAGCCACGCCCTATTACCCCTTAAAAATATGATTCATGATTTTTATTTTGCATCATCGCAAAATATTACCCAACCAAATCCCTCAGTATTTTGAAAGGAAAATATACCACAACCCAGTGGAATTTATTCCAGAAATGTAGGGATGGTTCAATAGAAAAAAAATCAGTCAATGTATATCACATGAACATATGAAAAAAAACAAAGCATCACAACTGATTCAGGAAAGAAAAGTATTTGGCAAAATCCAAAACCCTTGCCTAATAACAACACTGAAGAACCTAGGAATAGAAGGAAATACCTCAACACATTAAAGACCATATATGAAAAAACGACATTATTATACTGAATGTCTGAAATATTTCCTCTAGGATGAAACAAGGTGAGGAATGCCACTTTTGCCACTTCTGTTCCACACAGTACAGGATAGCCTAGCCAAAGAAAGCTGGCAAGAAAAAGAAATGAAAGGTATTTAAAATTGTATATTAAAAAATAAATAAAATAAAATAAAATAAAATAAAATAATAAAATAAAATAAAATTGGTAAGAAGGCAGCAAAATTATCTCTATTGAAAGATGACGTCATAATCATATTCTGTAGAAAACCTTAAACCCCAAAATTCAACACACACACACACACACACACACACACACACACACACGCGCGCGCGCGCACACGCACCCAATTAGAACTAATGAATGATTAGTTACATTTCCATAGGCTAAAATGAACAAACTAACAGGACAATAAGAAAACAATTCCATATACTATGTAGTCAGAAAGAATAAAACACTTGGAAATAAACCTGACTACAGAGATGAAACATTATATAATGAAAACCACGAAATATCACTGAAAGAAATTAAAGAGGCTCAAATAAATGGAAAGGCGTATTGTGCTCATGGATCTCACTTAATAGAGCTAAGATGTTAATACAACACAAAGACATCTACAAATTTAATGTAATCCCTATCAAAATTCCAATGATGTTTTTTGCAGACACAGAAAAAAATCCATCAAAAATTCATCTGAGATCTCAAGGGACTCCCTCTGAATAGGCAACCGATCTTGAAAAAGAAAAGCAGTTGGAAGCCTCGCATTTCCTGATTTCAAAATTTACTACAAAGCTACAGCAATCAAGAATGTGTTACTGACATAAAGATAGACATATAAGACCAATGGAATGAAATAGGGAGCCCAGAAATAAACCCTCCGCTATGGTTGAAACGTTTTTGACAAGGATTCCAACACAACTCAATGCAAAGCGACTTTCCAGTAAATGGTGCTGGAAAAACTGGATATTCACAAACAAAAGAATGAACTTGATCCCTCACCTTACAAGGGATAAAAAAATTAACCAAAAATAAATAAAAGATCTAAATGTAAAACTATATAACTCTGAGAAGAAACCTAGGAGAAATCGTTATGACGCGGTATTTGGAATATATTTTTTTGTATTTGACATCAAAGCACAGGCCACCAAAAGAAAAATAGGTAAATTGAACTACCTCGGCCTTAAAAACATTTATGAGAGGTTATGGACCAAGATGGTGACATAGGGGGCTTTGAATTTTCCTCCTCCCACAGACACGCTGAATGTATAGCTACCCGTGGAGTTAATCCCTCTGAGAGAAGTAGAGAAACTGGCTAAGTGATGCCAGTACATTACGTGACTGAGAAAATACTCACATTAAAAAGACCCGGAAAGGCTGAGACCTACTCTTACCGTAAAACTCACACGTCACAGCTCCTTTAAGTCAAGAAGGAGTCCCTGGCTTCTCCCAGAGAAGCAAAGGGTTTGGACTGCACGCCTAATGCCCCAACTTTTAAGATGCCTATCCAAGGGATGGGCCTCCAAAACACCTAGCTCTGAAAAACGACCTTGGCATTCATGAGTCTTATGGTACTGGAGCACGGAAGGCATTCATACTGGATGTGCAAACGTTCGGAGAGGCTATCGCTCCAGGGCTCAGAGCAGAGGTAGCAGGTAAAAAATGCTCATCTTTCCGTCATTCCCTGGCAGGGGTTTGGCTGCACACGTTACAAGCTGCTCCTGAGGTTTCCAGCTTCTAACTAGCATGCATCCTAGGTGCTGACTGCAATCTCCCCCGTTGGGAGAGGTAGACTGTGACCTCAGAAACATAAAATGGGGTGATGTAAAAATGTAGAACTTGTATATGCATTTGAAGTTGTTGCTGTCAACTTAAAATAGACTTATAAGAGGTTTCATTTAAAGATTTTTTTTATTGTTTATTTTTCAGAGAGACAGAGAGAGAGAGAGAGAGAGAGAGAGAGCGAACACAAGAGGGGGAAGAACAGAGAGGGAGGGAGACACAGAATCCGAGTCTGACGTGGGGCTGCAACTCACAAATCTCGAGATCATGACCTGAGCTGAAGTCGACGCCCAACCGACTGAGCCACCCAGGCCCCCCAGGTGTTTTCTTTAAACATCATGTAACTGCCAGACAAAAACTTATAATAAGTATACAAAAGATAGAGTAAGAGAAGAAAGGAACTAAGGAACTACAAAACAACCAAAAACCAATGAACAAAGTAGCAATAGCAAGTCCTATCAATAATTACTCTCAATAATTACTTTCAATGAAAATGGACTAAATTCTCCAATAAAAAAGCCATAAGCGGTTGGATGGATAAAAAAGAAAGACCCAATTATATGCTGCCAACAAGAGACTCACTTCAGCTTAAAGGGCACATACAAGAGCACAGTGAAGGATGGCTAAAAATGATTCCATGCAAGAGGAATTTTTTTTTTTCAAAGCAGGGCTAGCTACACTGATGTAAAACACAATAGACTATAAGCCAAAAACTGACAAAAGATTGGGGCACTTGGGCGGCTCAGTCAGTTGAGCATCCGACTTCAGGTTCCGAGCTCAAGGTTCATGAGTTCGAGCCCCACATCCGGCTCCGTGCTGACAGCTCAGAGCCTGGAGCCTGCTTCGGATTCTGTGTCTCCCTCACTCTCTGCCCCTCCCCTACTCGTGCTCTCTCTCTCTCTCTCTCTCTCTCCCTCTCTAAAATAAATGTTACAAAATAATAATAATAACAGGAGATTAAAGTCATTATATAACAATGAAGGGGTCCATTGATCAAGAGAGTATAACAATTGTAGATACTTATGCACCCAATAGCAGAGCACCTAAATATATAAAGCAAATATTAATGGATCCAAAGGGAAAAATAGGCAACTGTGCAATAGAAGATACATCGCTTTCAACAATGGATAGATCATTCATACCGAACATCAACAGAGAAGTATTAGACTTACACTACATTTTACACCCGGTGGTCCTGACACTGATTAAAGAACATTCCACCCAACAACAGTTGGATACACATTCTTCTCAAACACGCATGGCACATTCTCCAGGATAGATGATGCGATGGTCCACTCAAAAAGCATTACAAGATTTAAGAAGATTGCAATCACATCAAGCATCTTTTCTGGCCACCATGGTATGAAACTCTAAGAATACTGGAGGGGCGCCTGGGAGGCTCAGATGGACAAGCATGTGACTCTTGCTTTTGGCTCAGGTCAGGATCTCAGGGGTTTGTGAGATCAGTCCCTTATTCGGCTCTGCGCTGACCGCGTGGAGCCTGTTTGGGATGCTCTCTCTCTTTCTCTCTCTCTCTCTCTCTCATCCTCAAAATAATTAAATAAACATTAAAAAAAAAGGAAAGAAAACTGGAAAATTTGCAAAGATGTGGAGATTAAACAACATGCTCTGAACAATCACTGGGTCAAAGAAGAAATCCAAAAATAAATAAAAAAACATATTTCGAGACAGAGACAATGACTATGCTATATCCCATAACCTATTCAAGAGACTGACTATTCTGTCATCTACGTAGCTCCTGTCCAACACGCAAGGGGGGAGGAGAATATGAAAACACAATCTGAAGGGCAGGGAATCCTTGGAGGCCATGTTTGGATTCTTTCTCCTACAGTCTACCCTCTGGTCTCCATCAGGCTATCTCCTTCCCAAATGGAAAGTACACCTGTCTCCCCCCGGAGCTCCCGGGAGTCTCCACTCATCACAGCAACAGCTCAAAGTAAAAGACTCATCACCTAAATCTGCATTTCATCATTTCATTGATTCAGCATCCAAAATTTTATCTAAATCTCAAATCTAATTCAGATAGTTGTGGATGAGGCTTTAGGACATAGTGGATTTTGTTTTTAAATAGATTTGTAGGAGTTATTGATTATATATATATATAGTTATATATATAATTATAAATAAAATTTATATATAATTATATAAATTTGTAGGAGTTATTTATATATATGTATATACATATATGTGTATATATATATATATGTAGATATACATACACACACACACACACATATATATATATATATATATATATATATATATATATATATAAATATAAGTTTAAATAGCTTCCTCTCACTTTTTGGCCTCTCTTTTCACTTTTATCATGGCTTGTTTTAATAAGCAATGACTTTTTTTTGGGGGGGGGGGGACAGAGAGAGACAGAGCATGAACGGGGGAGGGGCAGAGAGAGAGGGAGACACAGAATCGGAAGCAGGCTCCAGGCTCCGAGCCATCAGCCCAGACCCTGACGCGGGGCTCGAACTCACAGACCGTGAGATCGTGACCTGAGCTGAAGTCGGATGCTTAACTGACTGCGACACCCAGGCGCCCCGACAATGACTTTTAATTATAGTGTCACCACGTGTAGCAATCTTTTTGTGATTAATATTTTTGCATTTGATTGGGAAACGTTTTTCTGCCGTGTGTTCGCCAAGATAGTCTCCATGTTCGTCTTAAAAGTTTAAGCCTTTGTTTTTTACATGTCTCCATTTTGTGTATGATATAATGTAGAAATTCACTTTCCTTTTTTTTTTCCTCCTGTACTGGTGACATTTTTTTTTTACTCCGTTTATTAGGTAGACCATTTCTTACTGATCTTCAACGCCATCTCTCAAACGCATTAAATGTTTATACATGCGTGAATATGTATCTGAATATCACTAGTGATGCTCAATCTGTCCTTCCTTCAATTCTTTCCAATGACTTCACAATCATTGTTGCTATCCTGTTGTGTATGTGCTCTTTATCTTACACTCCTCCTTCAGAAATGTTTGGCCCAGGGGCGCCTGGGTGGCGCAGTCGGTTAAGCGTCCGACTTCAGCCAGGTCAGGATCTCGCGGTCCGTGAGTTCGAGCCCCGCCTCAGGCTCTGGGCTGACGGCTCGGAGCCTGGAGCCTGTTTCCGATTCTGTGTCTCCCTCTCTCTCTGCCCCTCCCCCGTTCATGCTCTGTCTCTCTCTGTCCCTAAAATAAAAAAAAAAAAAAAAGAAATGTTTGGCCCTTCTGCAAGTTTCATCAAAACTCTTGATGACCGAAGATTTAAGGCAGTCATTTCTAAAGTGTGTTCCTAGGACCAGCAGCTTCAATATCACCTGGAAATTTGCTAGGAATACAAATTCTCGAGGCCTCGCCACAGATCGAATAAGTTAGTAGCCCAGAAGTAGACTCCTAAATCTGTGATCTGGTAAACTCTCCGGGTGATTCTGACGGATGCTCAATTTTGGAAAACACCGGTTTAAGCTAATCCATCCTGATCACCCACTAAATAAGTCTTGGACCCCTGATTCCTGATAACATAAGGTGCTTCACTAAATGTGAACGCTGAATTGGCTGAATAGAACTAGAAAGAAGTCACACTTCAGTTGTGCCTTGGCCACTCACCAAGACACAGGATCACTGGTACTCTTCTGATCATCAGATACAATACAAATACAATTTTCTAATTCTTACAGCTCACGAGTTAGGATTTCTGCATTAGACAAATCAAAGCCACGCTGAGATACCACTTCATACCGGTCAGAGTGGCTAAAGCGAACAAACCAGGAAACAACAGATGCTGGCGAGGATGTGGAGAAACGGGAACCCTCTGGCACTGTTGGTGGGAATGCAAACTGGTGCAGCTGCTCTGGAAAACAGTGTAGAGGTTCCTCAAAAAATTAAAAATAGGTCTACCCTATGACCCACCAATAGCTCTGCTAGGAATTTACCCAAGGGATTCAGGAATGCTGATGCATAGGGGCATGTGTACCCCAATGTTTATAGCAGCGCTTTCAACAATCGCCAAATTATGGAAAGAGCCTAAGTGTCCATCAACTGACGAATGGATAAAGAAGATGTGGTTTATATATTTAATGGAATACTACTTGGCAACGAGAAAGAATGAAATCATGCCATTTGCAGCAACATGGAGGGAACTGGAAGGTATTATGCTGACAGAAATAAGTCAGAGAAGGAAAGATATCATGTTTTCACTCATATGTGGAACCTGAGAAACTTAACAGAAGACCATGGGAGAAGGGAAGGGGAAAAAAACAGTTACAAAAAGAGAGGGAGGGAGTCAAACCATAAAAGACTCTTAAATACAGAGAACAGGGGCACCTGGGTGGCTCAGTCAGTTAAGCGTCCGACTTTGGCTCAGGTCACGATCTCACTGTCCGTGGGTTCGAGCCCCACGTCGGGCTCTGTGCTGACGGCTCAGAGCCTGGAGCCTGTTTCGGATTCTGTGTCTCCCTCTCTCTGACCCTCCCCCGTTCATGCTCTAGTCTCTCTCTGTCTCAAAAATAAATAAACGTTAAAAAAAAAAATTAAAAAAAATACAGAGAACAAACTGAGGGTTGATGGGGGGTGGGGGACAGGGGAAAATGGGTGATGGGCATTGAGGAGGGCACCTGTTGGGATGACCACTGGGTGTTGTATGTAAGCCAATTTGACAATAAATTGTATTTTAAGAAAATAATGAAATAAATAAAAATAATAAAAACACAACAAAACACAATTGTAAGGGAAGAAATCTGTGTTGTTTAAACTGCCAAAAAAAAAAAAAAAGGGGGATTTCTGTATTAGAGTCTGAAGTGCATTGCCCTGAAATACGGTTGGCACAAGGGGAACCATATACCTGATACCATTTGATCCCTTTTTTTTTTAAATATATGAAATTTATTGTCAAATTGGTTTCCATACGACACCCAGTGCTCATCCCAGCAGGTGCCCTCCTCAATACTACCATTTAATCCTAATGAGTGTTTTCTCCAAAACCAGCATCAGTATATCTAATATGAGCCTGGACTGGTCATTTGCCTCTGTCTATGAAAAACTCCCTTATTGCTTTGTTTGTGTATATCCTTTAAGTCATCTGTTTCTTTGGGATCTATGGAAATTCTTTTTTTTTTTTTTTTAGTCTACTTATTCATTCTGAGAGAGAAAGCAGGGGAGGAACAGAGAGAGAGGAAGAGAGAATCCCACGCAGGCTCCGTGCTGACAGTGCAGAGCCCAACGTAGGGTTCAGTCTCACAAACTAGTGAGATCATAACCTGAGCCGAAATCAAGAGTCAGACACTCAATCGATTGAGCCACCCAGGAGCCCCTGGAAATTATTCTTAGTAGCTTTCTTTCTAACCTCATTTATTGGTTCTAATTATTTCCCTATGGTGTTTTTGAGTTTTTTCTAAATATATTTAATTACATCATCAGTGACTCATAATTTTGTTGTCCTTTCTATTCCTTATACATTTCAATCAGTTTTCCCTTACTGTACAGGTTCATACAATAGAGATAAATACTTCTAATATGTTTCACTTAAAAATAATAATGTTTGCTGTAGGTTTTAGCTGTGTTTTATGAAGCTAAGGAAATAGTTCTATATTTCTGACTTACTAAGGTGTCGTGCATAATAGTAAACCTTACCAGATCATTTGTCTGCATTTTAAACATTTTCCATTTGAATTTGTAATTACAGAAAATAACGTTCAGAAGTTTTCTAATACTGATCCATTCTTGTATTTCTGAGATAAAGACAGATGTATCATCATGTATTACTATTTACAAACACAGAAGAATTGGTTTGGTTAATATTTGATGATAATATATTTCTTAAGTTTATGAGCCAGATGGTCTCATCTTTTCTTCTATTGCCCTTGTCTATTCTCTTTTCAAGTTTCCATTAGCTGCATTGAGTGGGTTAGAGCACATTTCCTATTTTCTTGATATCTGAAAGACCTTTCATGTGATTTGAAATCACGTGTTCTCCAAAGTTGGATGACTCATTCATCAAACCATGACAGCCCACTGTCTAATTTGTGTAAATTTTTCAAGGCAGTGATTTATTTTCTTTATTAATTTAATCATGCTCATAGTCTTTTGCTTAGGGATTCTTTTCATGATTCCACTCTTAATATCTTAAAATATTTGCTGCATGGATGTTTCATATTCTATTCTTAACGATTCCAGTACCCGCTGTCTCGGGGGTCTCAATCTGGAGTTTGTTGCTTCTGACTCCTCCAGCTTGTCCTCTTGCATATATGGTAAAATATCTACAGGTCCCAGATGCCTTTCATTCTGGAACACTCAGCTCTGTCCATAGGTTTCATCATTCACTCTGTGGGCAAATCCCTTTAACTCTACCTCCAAAGTATATTTTCAATTGTTCAATGACTCTCCATTTCTGGGATTAAAACTTAAGCTTAGCCAACCAATATCTCTCATCTGGATTTTAGCAGTAGTCAGTAAAAGAACTTGACTTCTTGGCTAAGTACTGAGAAAATCCATGTGATTTGTTTTTTTTTTTTAAAGAGTGAGCTTGGAGGTTTGAAGTCTTGTTTGCTTGTTATTCATCAAGACATATTGGAAACCAGCAATGGCAGATGAGTGCACTTTGACAGAAAGATGTGGTGCACTGCTTAGACATAATAAGGGGAGGGGGATATTTTCCAGGAAGTAACTAAAGTGATCTGGAATTGTTGTAAAAGTCCGAAATTGAAGCAAGGTAAAAAATGGAAAAGACAAATTTTAGCTATTCCTTAAGGAATCTGTCCATAATTGCACAACTTACTTTGTTTGGGTCCCAAATTTGTGCATGGTCTATCACTCTTGAAGTCTGGTAAAGTTCTCAAGCACAGAATGGAAGAGTGTATCCAGTAGAGATCCAGTAAATGCTGAAAGATGATTAGTGACATCAAAATGGCCTGTATCGAGGACACCATTAAGAGCACGTGGAAAACAAACCTGGAGAAAAAAGAAAAGTAACTTTACTCATCCCACTTGAGTGTGTCTGATCATGGTGAGAGAATAATACTAAAGACCATGGATGCCAAATGACAGAGAACATGCAAGCTAGTGCAAATGGCTTAAGGGAAAGGGTAGTGGCTTTTGATTTAAGAGACGCTGGTTCAAATCTTTACTCTGTCATTGATTATCTGTATCAGTTTGACAGGTATATGTGTAACTTCTTTGAGCCTCAGGTACATCATCTGTAAAATTTAAAAAAAAAAGTAATTTTAATACATGTCTACCAACTTTATTGTGATTCATAAATAAGGGGGCACCTGAGTGGCTCAGTTGGTTGAGCATCTGACTTAGGCTCAGGTCATGAGCTCATGGTTCATGGCTTTGAGCCCTGCATTGGGCTCTGTGCTGACAGCTCAGAGCCTGGAGCCTGCTTCGGATTCTGTCTGTCTGTCTGTCTCTCTCTCTCTCTCTCTCTTTCTCAAAACTAAACATTTTTTAAAAATTAAAATAAATAAATAAATAAATAAATAAATAAATAAATAAATAGGAAAACTTCCCCTTTATCTGACATTGTAGGCGCCAGTCAAGTACCTTGGTTCCTCTGAATTTAGTTTATATTTGTATACATGTGTACGCACAGGTACATATGTGTCTGGGTATGCATCTAAGGGCTGGTGTTTATAATATTCAGAAGGTAGGGAGAAAGACTGTGTATCACAACGATTGGAATTTGTTGTTTTTATTTAGAAATGTAAGCTCCACAAGTTTTATCTTTCAAACTTGATGCTTCCTGGCCTTTGTCTGTATTTTCGCTTCTTCCAGGCTGTGTGCATGGTAATTAGTTCCCTAAATGTTCTGAATAGTTTTCTAACGGCAAAGAAGGAAACGTGTCTTAGTAGCTCTAAGAAAATGTTCTTGGGGTGCCTGAGTGGCTCAGTCAGTTAAGCATCCAACTCTTGATTTTGGCTCAGGTCATGATCTCAGGGTAGTGAGACTAAGCCCTGCCTCGGGCCTTTCTCTGGGCATGGAGCCTGCTTCAGATTCTCTCTCTCCCTCTTTTCCTGCCCCTCTTTTGCTCACACAGGCCCACTCTCTCTCTCTGAGAAAAAAAGGTTAAGTTTAATACCTAGCAAGTCCCACCCTCTTTTTAACTTTCTAAGATTTACGGCACACATGAAATTAGCTTGAGAAAGAGAGGCGTCTCCTTACATAGGTTCTCAAGGAATTTGACCTTGACATTCAACTCCCTCGGACTAAATGTTTGCTCTGAATACGGAGTCTTCCAAGAACCAAGCCCTTGAATGGACGGGACCCTAATATCCCACCGTCTTTTCTTCCCATGTGGATCCCCATGAATCTCAAGATGACTTTTGCAGAACAGCGTAATTTATTGCTACTAAACATTTCTTAAAAAGACGTGGATTGTGAAGCCACCACCTGGTCTCACAGGAGAGTCGGGAAGAGCTGAGTGTTCTTGGTACTGTGGTGGCCAAGCAGCTTTGCCTCATTCCCACTGTGGGCTTCGTGCTCCAGGTGAGAAATGTTTTTCTGGGTACAGGCAACTGTTACCTGTCCCTCAGAGGATCTCAGTGGCCCGTGACTACTAAGATGATCTGTGAGAGACCAAAGACTCAGCCCATTTTATTGGACTTTAGAAACTTACCTAAAACGTCTGGATTTTTTTTCATCAGGAGCTGACTCAAACTTGAGAGTGAATGAAAAGAAAATGTAAATGTGTGGAGTGAGTAAAAAGCTGGCTTAACCACCAGACCTAATATACTTAAAGAGTCCCTGCCATGTGACTTGTGTTATGCTAGAAACCAAGGTGACAGCGACAGAATCAAACATATCCTGTCCTCAGGATGCTTCAGTTAAATTGGGGGAACAGAATAACTAACGACTGTATAGTTATTAACATTCGACTAAGTGTAACGTGTATTTCATGAGGACTCAATTTCTAGTTCACCGTGACAAGATCTACCCATCAAACATGGCTCCCTGAGCCTTGCATCACTAGGTATGACGCTAAGAAGCAGGGACAGTAGAGGCAATAGCTTTGGGAGCCCGAAAACAGGGGTCACGGTTTTCAGTGGCAACATGCAGGCTTGAGGGCTGGGAGCTACCACATCCTTGGCTTAGCTGTAGCTGTCACAGTAGCAAGGCCCCCACCATGCTGGGTCTGTGGTGTCTATTTGGCCATGGTTCTTTTTTCCTGCTGTGTCTCCATGCTTGGCTCACTAGCGTTTTCCAGTTTCATAGCAATGCAGTATCCTTTCAGTGACTTGTTTGCAACCCAAACAAACTGTAGACAATTTCTGTTATTGCTTGTTTTCTTTTACTTCTTTCTATTAAGAACCTTATCTGATGAAAACACCGTGTGTGTGTGTGTGTGTGTGTGTGCGCGCGCGCGCACGTGTGTGTGTGGTGTGGATTTAGGCATAAGCTCCATATCCAATGTTAAAATTATAAAAATGTTAAAATGGTAAAGATCTAATAGAAATCAACCAACTTCTTGAGAAGCAGGACTATATAGATTGACTTCTCTGTTGTCCCACTTATTCAATAAATATTTATAGAATGAATGGGGAAATGAACGTATCTCTTTTGTTTGAATATCTGGATGCATCTAGATTGTATTAACCTTTGCAGCAATTGATGGATTTATACCCAAGGAAAAAATTCACATAAACTGTATATTCTTACATTTTTAAAGAACTTGTGGCCATCTGCTTTATTTTTTTTTAACTTTTTAACGTTTATTCATTTTTCAGAGAGAGAGAGAGAGAGAGTGGGGGGGGAGGGGCAGAGAGAGAGAGGGAGACACAGAATCAGAAGCAGGCTCCAGGCTCTGAGCTGTCAGCACAGAGCCCGACATGAGGCTCCAACTCATGAACCATGAGATCATGACCTGAGCCAAAGTCATGCAGAATTATCCTGATATGTCACAATACCTAAGAGAAGTGCAACCTTGCCCATGCCAATCTTCCAAGAAGATTCTCTCTCTCTCTCTCTCTCTCTCTCTCTCTGGGGCAAATACAAACCCCCAGGCAAAATCTGCATTTCTGAGATGGAATGTTGTAAGCTTGACAGTCATTTTTCAAGGGAGAAAGGAACAGCTTTTGCTAAATACTTTGCCATACCTTTAGCATGACCATCTTGCCCCCGGTTCCGTCCTCACAAAACGGGAAGGTGCAAGAACCCACAAGGGCTGTGCATTGATTCCATCGCTTTTGTTTTGTATGCATTATATTGGGAAAAAGAACTCATCAGAAGATAAGCTATGGCTGGACGTCCTCCTTGGTTCACAGCATGATAGTGCCCATGTCAAGGGGCACGTGATACACACTTGCCCACACCTCTGAGCAGCAGATGTTTGGTGAGACCTGTTTACATCTCCACCAGTTAGAAGGCGTCTGCCAACTTGTTTCCTGGTCACCCAGCATCAGTTAATGAAGACTTTATGCCATTTCTGAATAAAAACAGTAGAAGAAGCCGGAAAGTCTGCCCTTTCGAGAAAAATCTATAGTTTTTAAAACAAGTCTAGCCGGTTCTCTCAAAGGAACAATTAATTGCAGTCCAACAGGAGACGTCTCCTTCTCTGCCAATCAAACCCATTGTATGCACGTCGTTAAAGACACAAAATTCATCTGAGTAAATTTTAAAGATCGTATTGGCTTTATTGAATGATTTATGAATCGGAGAGCATCCCATCTTGCAAACTGGAACAAGTTCCAAAGAGCTGTACACAGAGAACGCTTTTATAGGAAGAAGGGGGTGAGACCAGGAAGTTATACTAGAAAACAGTTGACTGTTTGTGGCAAGGTCACCTTTTCTTGAGGAGATGACAGGAGTTCTCTCAGGCAGATTACCACACTAATGCTGACCAGGTAATTCTCGATTGACTGGTTTAAGATTCCATTCTTGGGGGAGGCTGAAACTGTAATTCAGTGAGGTATTGAGTCTTGGTTTGGCGATGTAGAACTTAGCACAAGTGACTTCATTTGGGCCACCTTGTCTCTTTTTTAACAACATAATGGCTGAGATCTATCTTTCTCTTTGATTGCCAATTACGTTGGCACTGAGGAATGTGCTTTTATTTATTGATTTTCACCTAACTTTGACTACATTTGAGAAAAGACTCATCAGTAGTGGAGAAACTCATTCTGCAAAAACATTTATTCTGAAAAGGGTAATTTAAAACACAGCGGCACTCGCACACACGCACACTGCCTTATTCATTTATACCTGTAATTGTGTTTTATGTGATTGTGTATTTTCTTATCTCCAATGGAAATGACAGGTCTGATGACTCGAGTTGATTTAATTTGTGGGGAGAGGAACCCCCACCCCAGTTGTGTGACAGGGGGTTTGTTACTATTTCATTACTCACTTTATAGAATTTCAGGATACTGGCATCACTTTTTTTTTCTGATAGTTTACTTTGGATTTAAAACACCTAGTGTTAAAAAAAGAGAAAACAGGGCCCTGTCTCCGCTAAAGCCCACCTCAGCCAACTAAGACTTAGTACCTAACCTGACTGCCATCTGAACTCCCCAGAAATGGAATCTTTAACCAGTCAGCATGGAATGACCTGACATAATCTGCCCAATAGACCCCCTTCTGTCACCCTTCGAGGGGCAGCCATGCCTGAAACAATGCATTCTTTGCTAGCAGTTTGCTTTTTCCATAGTTTGTTTCTGCCTTACAAAACATTCGCCTTTTCTCTAGCTTGATGGGATGGATGGTACCTGATTCATGAGTCACTGGAGAAAGCCAATTTTGTCTTTAAATTTACTCAGTTGAATTTCTGCTGTTTAACGGTAGCAGTTTAAATTGTCATAAGGTATTGCCTTGGCCAGGTCACACAGTCTCTCTTTCACCGTGCTTTAACTAAAGGGGAAGAGATGACAGAAACAAACTGACAGCTTCTTAGGGCCAGACAGAATGGGAGATATCATTGAGTTCAATATTGATCTTGACGTATGAAGAAACGGAAACTCAAAATGGAAGCAAACTGCCCAAAACCAGATTGTTAAGCATCTGTAAAACTTGGCTGGCTCCTGGTTCTCTACCTGGCCCAGGGCTCTTTCCAGGCTTATTGTCTGGTGGCTTTTAACGAGGATCTTTGTGAAGAAAACAGATGTCTAGTATGAACAGGAGGTGATAAGGTATGGCACGGGAGTGAACTCTGAATTCTCCAGGGATATTTTCAGATAAACCTCATGGGTAGCCTCATCAACAGGAACCAAGACTAAACACTTGCATACATTTATAGAATCTTGAATTATATCTACCTTTCACGTGGTATGGAGAGGGAGCATCTTCATTGTAATGGTGCTTACTTCTTGTATCAAATGAGGCTCCTAACATTTTCTTAGCTATATCTTCCGATTTCTGATATCAATGCCTATCTCTGCTTTCCTTAATGTCCAGATTCCTCCCAAAATTCCCCTTCCCCGTCTGCTTATTCATCTTCCCAGTCTAAAATCAATGGATTCCTATTCAATGGGGTCTACCTAGTTCTTTCTGTCCCTCCAAATGCTCATATTCTACTTAGTATTAGAGTTACAGAGTACCTATCTTGGGTCAGGCACCCTCAAAGCATCTAACACTTATTGAGCCAACCTTTCTCGAGTCCCAGCTCCATTTTTTCACACTGTGAGTCACTTATTGAACATTCGGCAATGTTGCATTAATGAATGCATAAATGAATGGCATCTATAAATCCATTCTGAACCATTCATTGGAGGGCAAATTCTGCAAAATCCATATCTAACAAATCTTAAGCTAGCTTCAGTCTATACTGTTATATGTGACGTCCCACGGCCTGGGTCCTCCAGCATCTTAAAGCAGCCAGTCTGTCCTATGCCATAGGGTCCACCCAACGTAAAAACTGGCTTCCCAACCCCTCCAATGTTTTCAGTCTCCAAACTGAACAGTACACCCAATTTATCTTATATTCAAGTTCCTACATACTTTCAATCTCTTTGATTTTGAATGCTACTCCTTCATTTCCTCATTTATTGTCTTTCCTCTCTATTCAGGCATAATACTTAATCTTCCTTTTCCAAATCTGAGCAGAGCTTTTCCTTCTTGCCTGTACTATGACTTCTTTCTTTATGTCTTCTGGATACCCAATATCTTCTCACATCTGATTAAAAGAACTCAATTTCTTCCCAGAAAAAACGACTGTCAATGACAACACCATGTACCAAAACCATGCTTTCTTGCCGTACTTGAAGCCATCATTGCTTAGGCTGGTGCTGACGCCTATTCTGTGGCAGGCACTGTGCTGCTTCCCAGGGAATATAAAGATGAATGAGACACATTTCCGGCCTTCAAGGGCCTCATGGTATAAAATGGAAGATGTGAATGTAAAACAGGCAATTACAACCGTGTAAAGAGCACTTAAACTCGAAAACCAGGGCATTCAAAGCATGAACCAGGGCACCAATCTCAAAGCACGGTGGTGTCCATGAAGGCTTTCTCCAGCAGGTCACGTTTGAGGTGAATCTTAAAAACAAAGGAGGCATTCATTGTAGAAGGTGCAAGAGGGTGAAAGTTGCCTGGCATATCGTTGAATCTTCGCAAAGAATCCAACACAAAAGTCCAACCAAAATATGATGATTGAATGAATTATAAATCTATGTATGCCCCCAAATTTCCATTTCTACAATGCTAGCCCAAATATGAGTTTACAGCTCACAGTTATATTTCTGTAATGGTCTTTCTGCCTTTAGTAGTTCTTCCTATCCTTCTCCACCATCCATCCTTTGGGTTCACATCTGATTAATCTCCCAAAGCATCACATTTTTCATTTGGAGCCCCAGGACTTATTCAATAAGTTCCAAACTTCATAGCCAAACATGCCAGGCCCCCATACTGAGACCCCAATCTACTTCTCCAAACATTGCTTTTCTGCACAAACCATCTGCGATAGTCAATTAAATCTCCATCTTTTCCCCGAGGTGCGTTGTGCAGTCCTGCAGAGGGTACAAAAGGTCCTTTAAGAAGTTTACAGAACTGTGGAACAGATCAGTGAGGAAAAGGACCAGTGGAGTCCAGGGAAGATTTTCAGAAACACAAAGGCCAGGACGTGACTGGACAGAGTAAAGGAGGAATTAGAAGGACCAGCAAAAAGTGTTCTCTTTATGTACCCGAATTATGTCGAACCATTGAGGGTGCAAAACTGATCAAGGACAAGCGTTCGCAAATTCTCAATACTTTTTACTTCTTCCCTTTTCCAAACTGCTGCAAGAGGGCATTTTCCCGTTTTGTATTTGTAGCTGTACTCCATGAGTCTGAAACAGCAAAGGCAGCATGAAAACACAAATATAATAGAGGAACAATATGCCAACAATTTTCAACCATGCCAGGAATCATTGGAATTGAAAGCAGGGGCTTCAGGTGTTACAGGCTTTGATGATTCTTTCTTAGCGTCTGCCTTCTTGTTTTGCCCCTAAGAGCCACTCGGTGTTGCTTCCTGCACCTTCACCTCTGTGAGCACTGGCATCTGAAAGAGCCTTAAGTTTTCTGCCAGTTGCATCAACTCACTTGCACACGTGGAACTGCAGCCTTTATTAATTCCTTCCTTGTCTGTTGTTCTATAATTGAACTACAGCATGGTCTGTAATCCGTCTCTTCATTCTCTGGCTTTCAGCATGATGCAGTCATTAAAATTGTTGGGTAGGGGCGCCTGGGTGGCTCAGTCGGTTGGGCGGCCGACTTCGGCTCAGGTCACGATCTTGCGGTCTGTGAGTTCGAGCCCCGCGTCGGGCTCTGGGCTGATGGCTCAGAGCCTGGAGCCTGCGTCCGATTCTGTGTCTCCCTCTCTCTCTGCCCCTCCCCCGTTCATGCTCTGTCTCTCTCTGTCTCAAAAATAAATAAACGTTAAAAAAAATTAAAAAAAAAATAAATAAAAATAAAATAAAATTGTTGGGTAGAAGACGGCCATATTTTGTAGATCAGTGAATTCAATAAAGGCTTAGCGCGTGCATGCGTGCACACACACACACACACACACACAGCAAAATTGTTTCCAGACAGGACTGTATAGCTCTTATGCACACAGTAAAGGAGGCAGCAGACCCCAAACATCCCCAAACTCTGGGTCCCCATTGCACTTGATATTTATTTGTTCTAAAATATTCAGTTAATTGTATTGTGCTCCCCCTCCTCTTGACTATGAGCTCCTGGCAGGTAGAGAATAAAACTCCCCGCACCAACCTACTGTGGTAGGTCACAAATGCTCAAGAACTCTGGGTTGAATGCTGCGTGAGTCACGGGCGAGTCTTTGGAACTGAAGCCCAGATATGATTTCATAATGAAAAATTTCTAAAGCAGAGACTCCAGGCTCTTATTTTACAATCATCCTTTTCCCACATTCTTTAGGGTTTTAGGGAAACTCGAAATATTTTAACATATTTGAGAAATAAAATTTTCTCAAATTAGTAAAAGAAAAAAGT
The DNA here is from genome assembly GCF_028018385.1 of Neofelis nebulosa. Classification (NCBI taxonomy): domain Eukaryota; kingdom Metazoa; phylum Chordata; class Mammalia; order Carnivora; family Felidae; genus Neofelis; species Neofelis nebulosa. The sequence continues at coordinate 106,181,726 of NC_080783.1, read as the reverse complement.
AGACCTAGGATCCATTCGATTTTATTTGGGCAAATGTGTGCTTTTACAGAAACGAATACCCAGAGCAAACACCAAAAATGTGTGCACATAGCCTTGCTGGTCCACAGTAAGTATCACACACACACACACACACACACACACACACACACATGCCTGACCTTGCACAAGACCCCCTGGGGTCCCTGTGATCAGTCATCCTGCCTTCCACATGTCTGGCTGCATCCAGGAGTGTGCTCAGGGAGCAGAGGGAAAGCCGACCTTGGGCTAGATTCATGTCCTGGCCAGAAAGATGTTAAAAATATGTCAGGCTCATCGGTAATTAGGAATATGTAAATCTTAATAAAATGAAATGCCATTTACACTTGTCAAACAGACAATTAGAAGCAAACAAACAAATACCCAGAATGGGAACAGTGGCAGGGCATGAGCACTTTCGTGTTCTCCTGGTGGTAACGCGTTTTTGACAGGTAATTTGTGCATACCCTTTAACCCATAACTACTCCAAGGAATTCTTCCTGAGAACTCCTCGCGTAGATGCATCAAAATGTGTCTACAAAAGTATCCATTGCAGGATGGTTAAACATAGCCAAAGACCAAACTCAAACACGTCTGGATGTACATCAATAATTCATGATGTACTCATGTGAAAAATATTATGCAGCTAATAAGAAGAATGAAAAAGCCCTCATGGATACACATGTATTGTTTTGCAAAATTCAGGTGACAGAACAATATGTGTAGAACGATATCTCTCTGTTTATGTGTGTGCATATATCTTTCTCTGTCTATATTTCTGGAAGGGAATCCACTCAATTTTTAGAGTTGTTGATTGTAGGTATGATTGCAACGCACAATTAAAGGAAAGGGAGACAGTGTAGGCACTGTTATGTCTTTTTTATATGCTTAATGAAAATATGGGGAAAGTTTCTGAAGATTTGCTAGTATATACATGTGTCTTTATTGTTTTTTGAGTGATAAACCGATCCATAAATTGGTTTAACATCAAGGGCGCTTTAATTTCCAAAAAAAGTATTTGAATAATAATGTGATTAGGGCATTGGAAAAATTGATCTATTCTTTTCAGTCCAAGTATGTTACAGAAATACACCAGCGTCCTCAACTTCCAGAGAAAAGAGTACTGGTAACAGCATGATGGTCTCTTCCCAGCTGTTCTATTTCTGCAATTGTCATTGTTTGCTCAGCTGTAACTCCAAGGGTGGAAAGAAATCAATACAATTCAGAATTCCCCCAGTGGGCTTGCTGGCTGGTTCCGGGGGCTACAATGTGGAGACACGGTGCATCTCTTCATCTTTCACAGTCTTGGCAAATACCACTGATGATGCAAGCTACAAATCTTTGGATCATTCACGATTCCTCCAGATTTAGTTTAATGTAAAGTTTTGGTGACTCTAATCACAAATGGTAATAATTTTGTAAGTTCAACCAAGACCTTAGAAGGACAGCATATAGAAAAAGCCAGAGAGCAAGACAAAAAACAAAATGAAACAAGACAAAACAAAAAACCTACATCTAGGTATTTCATACATATTATTTTCTTTTATCCCAATTGAAGAAATCAGGTGTGCACTCCCATTTTACAGTATTGAGTTACAAAAATTCAACTGAGCAAATTCGAAAGACCTAATTGGCTTTATTAGTTGAGTCATGAATCGGGCAGCAACCCACCCATCAAGGGGAGGGAGCTCCAAAGGGCTACAGAAAAAGAAAGATTTTTAAAAGTAGAAAGGGAGGGGAAAAATGGAAATTCTTAGCAAAGAATCTATTGTTTCAGGCAAGGCCACCCTCCCTAAGAGAACCGAAAAGAGTCTATCAGTAAATTTCCTAGTGCTGACCAAGAAATTCCCATGTTGACCAGTCACAGGTTAGGTTAACACTGCAGTTAGGTTAGGTACTAAGTCTTGATTTACTGACTTGGAGCCTTAACCTAAGTGACACCATTTTGAACCTGCAACTTTCTTTTTAACAACAGAGGAGGAAGTTGAGGTTAATAAGAACCCCCAAATCACACAATTTGTAAGTACCAAGACTGGATCTAGGTTTGTCTGACTCCAAAACCTGTATGGTTTCCTCTGAGACATGTTGCCTTTCAAAGCAGTGAAATTTAGTGAAGGAAGTTGGTGAACTTGCCTTTTGAGTCTCTAGTCCTTTCTCTTAGAACCACCAATTTTTGAAATTTTTTTAATGTTTATTTATGTTTTGAGAGGGACAGAGACAGAGCACAATTTGGGGAGGGGCAGAGAGAGAGGGAGACACACAATCAGAGGTAGGCTCCAGGCTCTGAGCTGTCAAGACAGATCCCAACACGGGGCTCGAACCCACAAACTGTGAGATCATGTGAGATCATGATGTAAGCCGAAGTCCATCACTTAACCGACTAAGCCACCCAGGAGCCCCTAGTTTCAACATTTTAACAAAAGTTTCAAGGAGGAATTTTTATGTTTATTTTTACTTATTTTGAGAGAGAGGCAGATAGCAAGCAGGGGAGGGGCAGAGAGAGAGAGAGAGAGAGAGAGAGAGAGAGAGAGAGAGTCTCTCAAGCAGGCTCTGCCTGTCAGCACAAAGCTCAAGGCGGGGCTGAAAGCACAAACCGTGAGGTCATGCTCTGAGCCAAAGTCAACAGTGGGATGCTCAACTGACCCAGCCACCCCGGTGTCCCAAAGAAGAATTATTTTTAAAGTGGTTTAGCTTAAAGCTTTATGTAAGAAATTCAGCTAGCCAAGGCCGTCATTTGTAGTCACCAGGACGTTCCCCAGTGACTTTTCTGATTTTGGTGAAAAGATAATTGACGGGAAATCGGCGCCAATGTGACATTAGGGCCTCTTTTCTTAAGAGAAAATTGAATCCAGTCTCCGTCCTACACAAAATACATGCAATGCTTACACTATTCTTTTTTCTCTGTGGTGGGTTTATATAAAAAGTAAACAAGATATTTTACAATCCATATTTAGTGATGTGCTTATACAATTAGAGACTTTTATGAATCATCTTCATTATGCATTTAAGCAGTTCGTAAAAGTTACGAGTCCAACGTCTTTGCCCCGTTTTGGTCGCTGTAAACCTTTAACTACAAATGCACCGAGAACAAAGGCACCGAAATGTGCACATTCTGGAGGCTGCACACCAGCCCCTGCTTCAATTATGCATGAATTAACAGAAATGAATTTGCAGCGTTTTATTTCTTGGTGTAATGGAGCTCAAGTATTTCATAAAGTGTAACCATACAGCAAATTCTGGGCTCATTTCGGAATAATTAGCACATTGAGGTTACTTGTGTAGTTAAAAGGAAATGTTACAATTTTCCCACCGTAAGCATGTTTGCAAGGCTCACTCTGTTCTCTAGAGTGAGCAATCTTTCACTCAGAAGAAAGCTGGAAACTCCATCTTGCATTTCATCTTCTTTCTCTTATACCTCGATTAAAATACTAGTGCTTTATTCAGACAAGTCTTAATTACAGGCCCGGAGCATGGTGGAAGAGCTTGTGTGGATTAAGCAGGTAATTTTTTAAAATGATGCATTTTCCCCAAGTTAGTCCGGCTCAATCCTTTGAATAATTAAGGCTGAGCTGAGGGAGACCTAAAACCTGAACGGGAAAATGTCTCCGTTTAACATCCTCACCAAAAATATGACATTCTCGTATCTTTTTCCCTCCACGCCTCCGGTAAAAGGAAAGTCACCCTCTCGGGAGGAGGAAGGAACTAACATTGACAGAGTTTCCGTGCTATGTCAGACTCGCGAGGACGTCGGGTATATTGCCTTCCTTGCTCTCCGAATGTTCACACAATTCTATGAGGTCAGCAAGGAGCATGGTCATCCCTGTTTTGCAATTGAGGATGGTGAGGCTCAGGAATGTTAAGTACGCTTCCCAAAGTCACACAACCCGACCGGGGCAAATTGGTCAAAGTCCAGGCTCTGCCTTGCTATATCTGTCCCAGCCCAAGGTGACTGAAGGTTTAAGGTGACAGAGGACACTTGAATATGTTCAACCCAGATCGCAAAATGAAATTCATTTGTTTTCATTTAATTTACTAACATTATACGTTGTGCAGAAGGTGGTTAGAAAAGCTAACAAAGCGGCAGCCTTCTAACTCTGGGGAATATTAGCATGATGGAGTTGGGGGGGGGGGGGAGTGGGGAGGACTTCAGTGCCAGAAAGCAGAGGAGAGGCCAGGGGGAACCTGGCAAATCCCCAGCAGCTGCTCTCCGTTATCACTGAGACTTGATAACGAGATTTGCGCTATAAATTATTTTGACCTGGGAGAGAGAGCTTCACAGATAAGATTTTGCTACGTGAAACTATAGCAAACAAAAGGAAAAACGAGGAAGAAACTATGGGATGGTTTGTAATATCCACTGACAAGCATTTACCAGATGACTGACTGATGAAACTGTTCTGGGCCTCGAATAAAACTTTGAAAGCCCTGGATGGATCCTGTTCTTACGGAGCTGGACGAAGCCAGAGAGACGGAGCAGGAAAGCAGATATTTACAATCTAACAAGACGTACAGAAGGCAGGCATCTAATGATGGATGCTGAAGCCAGCGATTTTTTGGTTCCAGCAGCTCATGCCTGGCACAAAAAAGGTGCTCAGTAAATACTGTGAATGTTTCTGAGAGGGAGTGATAGCTAAAGAAAAACTAGGAAGAGAAGTGGGAGTTAGTCTGAGGGTGAGGGATGGCTGTGAAGACAGCATTTGCAAAGGTCAGTCAGAGATAAGTGAGTCCGGACACGCTCTTTCCTGGGAAAGAAAAAGACTTCCACAGACTTGGTGTGTAGGCTGCAGGGGCCAAGTGCAGAGACTAAACAGAGAGGCCGAGAGTACACAGAATGCTTTTAGCAAGGAGTGTGGTCTTTGGAAACCGTCTGGGGGAGATTGCTGGATCTCTGTGCTGAGATAAATGTAGTGGATTAAAGCAGGGCTTTTCAAAGTACGTCCCAAAGATCTCTTTCTTTTTTCCTTTTTAAGTTTATTTATTTATTTATTTAGAGAGAGAGTGCTCGAAAGTCAGAGTGAGTGGGGGAGGGGCAGAGAGAGAGGGAAAGAGACAATCCCAAGCAGGCCCTGGGCTGTCAGCGCAGAGCCCGATGTGGGGCTCGATCCCATGAACTGTGAGGTCGTGACCTCAGCCGAAATCAAGAGTCTGACTCTTAGCTGACTGAGCCGCTCAGGCATCCCTCCAAGGATCTCTTTCTTAAATTTAGAAAATGCTGGGATATTCAAAGCTTTTTTTTTTTTTAATTTTCTATAGGATAAAATGTTTTATAAATCCATCAAATGAAGGGTGCCTGGATTGCTCAGTTGGTTAAGTGTCCTACTCTTGATTTTGGCTCAGATCATGATCTCACAGTTTGTGGGATCAAACCCCATGTCGGGCTCTGTGCTCACAGTGAGGAGCCTGCTTGGGATTCTCTCTTCCTCTCTCCCTGCCCCTCCCCAACTTGTGTCATGCTCTCTCCCTCTTTCTCTCTCAAAATAAATAAGTAAACTTAAAAAAAAAATCTCTGTATAAATTCATCAGATGAAAATATGGTACGTATTGGTTTTGCATTTATTTAACCACAATTAGTAACTAGAAGCAATCAGTTTGGGAAACACTGGACTAAGGGCATTGCATATGATCAACTACAAAGCTTAAATCTTGCCCCACTCACTGGCCAGGGCTGGAATTTTCTGGGCGGTTTTCTATGGAGGTTACCTACTGTCATTAGGGAGAGCTCTGGACACACAGATGCCCACAAAGCATGCACCATTCTATTATACTCTGCCGTGGGTAAAACTCCATACTTTGGTTTGAGCTACAGATTGCTACTTATCCACTCCTACTGGTTTTAGACTGTTACTGGGAATAGATTGGCCAATCCTATTCCATATTGCTGGAACCCCACCTCTGTACCTAATTCTAACAAAGTATTCTTTTACATGGCTAGGACTTGCTTCTGTATATTCTTGAAATTTACTTTACACCAGAGGTCTTTACTCTTGACTTCTACAGAATATCCTTCCTTCCATGGTGCAAATTCTTCTTGGGCTGAGCCCCTATAGAATTGAACCTCTTCATATATCAAATGACTGTGAACCACAACCGAACTTATTGCCCATCTCTGAATAATCCTGCTTGCAAAACCACTGACCATCCACCTAAGATCCTGGTCTTCCAATGAAATCGGAAATCTCAACTTTGGTCTTCCCGGTCTGGCCTTACCCTCTTTCACCCCCAACCCCACCATGTTGTCCAAAGTTATCCCGCTTTGAAGCTAAAACACCCTGAACAACAGAAGAGAGAAAATAGGCCCAAATAATTATTCACATTACAACATTGTTATGGCAAACAAACAAATGTAGTTTGTTTTAAAAACGCAACTTGCTATACAAGTTACGACATTTGTTTTTATACATTTGTTGGCTCATTCCATATTATTGCCAATGGCTGGCTAATTTCCACATGGGGTGATGACAATTCCATTGTCTTCACATTCAAATTGCCTTTCCTTTAGATGAGTGTCACTTTCCTTGGTGCTTCCGCAGTAGCTGACTTTGCTCTCTTCAGTCACAGATGGTGATCTTTATCTTTTATCTTCACTATTGAAATCTCTTTATATGCCTTATTCATCAGATTTCCTTAAGTAGGCTTTAGATAAGCTTCAAGGCCACATTTTGGGCATCTGATAAAAATGTCCTCAAGGGCTTGCTTTTTGTTAAATTCCCATTAAGTCTAATACATATTGAGATTAGTGCTAGATGTTGGTTTCCTTAGCCACATTTAATTTAAAATTCACAGACACACACACTGCTACATACACACATTCACACGGTTTCTCAATACCGCTCTCATGGGTGGTCAAGTCTATTTGGTTTTGGTTTCGGTTTTTAAACTTATCTGAGCCCAAATTGTCAACCATGAGTCACTTGTAGAATGTAAGACCTTATTTCTGGACCCTGAATTCTTCAACATAAGCCTTTCTTATGCTTTTTTTTTTTTTTTTTTGAGTTTTTTTTGAGTTTTTTCTCAGGAGTTTCCCTAGGGATTACAATTAACATGTTGATTTAAAACAGTCTGGTTCAGATTAACATGGGCTTATGTTCAACACTGTATAAAAAAAAGTTTGTTCTCTTATAGCTCTGTTCACTTCTCCCTCTTGGTTTTGTTATTGTCGTACTTCATACATCTTCACCCATTCAACAGAAACCTAGAACTCGTACTTTATGCAGTTGTTTTTAAGATCAGGTAAGAGAGGAAAATAAGTTACAGAGAAATAGTTAATACTGCCTTTTTCATTCACCTATGTCTGAATGCATTTCACCTCAGCTTTAAGGACCCCTTTAATATTTCTTGTAGAACGCATTATCTCAATTTTTGTTTATCTGAGATTGTTTTACTTTCTCGTTAATGTTGGAAGGCTAACAGTGCTGGATATAGAACTCCTAGCTGAGACAGGGAAGTGAGTGTGGGTTTGGTGACTTCAGGTAAGCTTGAGGGCCAAGCCTCCTGTTCCAGCCCAGTCTCTTGCCAGAAATCTCTGCACGGAAATCACTATGCCAGATTCCTACGATGGCATTGTTCCTTCTGTTTGCAACCATCTCTGGAATTCCAGAGGGGAAGAAGGATGATGGCCCAGACAGATTTGAGAATTCGGGGGACCCTGGTAACAATACCATTAAGGTAGCACCAAAACCCAGTCTTGAACTACAGACAGTTTCTAGTTTGACGGCCATGGGAAAACACTACCATAACCCCACACAGGACAGAATTTAATTTTTCAGTAAATCCACTGCATGAATATAGGCAGGCCGTTACATAAATCGTCAGCTTTAGAGTCCATAAAAATGGCCGCCAAACCTTGAGGATGCCCGCCCGTACAAGTCAGAGGTACTTGCTGCACATTAAAACAGACACAGCTATTGAGCTCCATAGCCAAAACACATCTCCAAAATCTGTCAAGTAAGAAATAAATCGTTAATCCTACATATAAATCAAATAAGCAAACCCACGTTAGGGTAAGGCTATAGAGCATATGTGGACCATTCTGTGTGGTTGATTTGTGTAAATTGGAACCAGAAGAACCACAAGATTCAATAAATATTGGCTTAATAATGAGAATGTCTATACAGCATTTCTAATTTCACCATTTTGACCTCTGTAGCTATAGTATTCAATGGGGTAAGGTTTTAGCCACTCTTTTGACTTTTCTGTCTGTCATTGGATTGGCAACTCCACAAAGAGAGAAAACGATTCAGTCACATTATATCTTCTTTATTTTATGCAATAATACTCTGAAATGAGTGTGATATTCCCTCCACTGAGGTTCAGATCATTTAAGAAATTTGTCTAACTTATAGAGTCAGTGTCAGGAATCAAAGCCCTATTGTCTTGCTCTTTCTGAAAAACCACACTGCTCCCTATGACTCTCTTGGAGTATTCTCAAAAGAACTACTCTTAAACCTGCACCCTCAAATTCCTTCAAAAGAGAGTCTAACTTTATTTCTAAGAGGCTGAAGCTGGAAAGGGGCGTGGGTAACCTGTTTGGGAAGAGCCTCACCTGCCCTGGACCCTGGTAAGGGGGCACAAGATTTCTGTGCATGAGACAGAAGCTGCACCTTGTCTTTTGGTGCTTGTTTCAATAAGTGGAACCATCATGGTCCTCCTGAATATCTGTCTACAATTTGACTACCCAGGGATCTGTGCCTTCTGGCCCAGCTTCTTCGCTGTCCCATATTGAACTTTTTCTTTAAATGCAGAGGGACAGAAAACAGGTAGTGTGGACCAAGAGTTGAAGCCATGCTCTGAAACCATCTTACCTCAATAAAGCTGATATTGCTGCCCTCTTTTGGCCGTCAGTTGGTTGGCCATCAATATTTTGAACTCAAAGGAAAGATGGGTGTTGGGAACCCAAACTCCAACAAACCAGAGGCCAATCCTCCCAAAATGTTTGGTGCTTGGGGTGCCTGGATAACTCAGTCAGTTAAGCGTGGGACTCTTGATTTTGGCTCAGGTCATGATCTCAACAGTCGTGAGATTGAGCCCCCACATTGGACTTCTGCACTGAGCATAGAGCCTGCTTAAGATTCTCTCTCTCCCTCTCTCTCTCTGCCCCCTCTTCCACTTGTGCTCGCTTGCTCTCTCTCTCTCTCTCTCAAAAAAAAAATAAATAAATAAATAAATAAAATAAAAAATTTTGATGCTCAAAGACCATCTATAACTTTAAAACCATGAATGCTGATTTGCCAATATTTATAAAAAGCATTGAAGTGTTTACATTTCTGGAATCCCAGATTTCCTTCAATTACTGATAACAAGCGAATGTGTTAAAATCACTAAGAACATATATGTGTAAAATGAGGGAATGAGGCAGCACAGTGAAAAGCGGACCAAGACTGATGCGCAAAAATATTTTCCAGAGCATCATGTACTGAGATAAAAATCATTGGAAATAAAGGTCTTAAAAAAAGAACATTAGTAGGCCTTATGATTGACATCTATCTATACAATAAAATACACAGCCAAGGATTTACCATTATTAAAATATAACAGCATTAGAAAATGTAACTGACATGATAAAACCAAATGAAATTGTTTATAAAATTACTTTAACTGTATTTCACTCCCCTGTAAATTAGAAGTATCTATGGAAAAAGTATAAACATATTGGAGAAGAGTTTGAGAAGTTGGAAATCTGAGTTCATGTTTCCCACTGCCTCTTCTCAAACCCTTCTCTGGAATAGTAGCTATCAAATGGAACCAACTGTCAGCAGACCAAGCTACAGAAGATGCTGATAGGTCAGCTCTTCATCGAGAAGAACAGGTTTGCTTCCCCTGGACACTGTGGCTCAGACACAATTCAACTCTCTTCTTTGACAAGTGTGGGCTTAATCAGTTGGAGAGGTAAAGATATGACATATCAAACAGCAATGTGATGAGAATCAACTAGTTTTGATATAATTTGTTTCATATAACCATTAGCAGTATCCATTTTCTAGCTTTACCATTTTCTAACTGGGGTAAAGTTGGGAAAATAAGATATTGTTGCTTAATGCTTCAATGGATTCTGCCTAAATGGCTCCCATCATATTTGTGCAATTCATATTTTTTAGTTTCTTTGAATTGTGAGATGTTACAAATTCGTACACTCAAAAGACCCCTATATCTTGTCCATTGGTGAGTTCAAGCAGTCAGTAGGACTGTGGCCCAAGAATATTTATCAGCTTTTCAAGGAGACTTGAGAGGAGAGACCTCCCTCCTCTGGTACTGACTGCATTCCTGTGGAATATCACAGGGATGCAGGGGACCCATATGTAGCAAATATTCACAGGGCAAGGCCAAATAGCAAATTCTTACTCCTTACTTTGCTATCAGGAAAACCAAACAAAGAGCTGCACACAAAAATAATGAATACACTTCACAGGGTGAAATGACTTGAGTGGTTGTACCAATCAAGTAGGGAAAAACCAAAGATGGCAGAGAGGACTTCTGGGAAATGTGACTTGTCACCTGCCAGGCTCTGGATGATGATGATGTGGAACCCAGATAGGTGCCAATTTAATAAATATATACAAATATCTACACAATATGGCACACAAAAGGCATAATAACCATTTTGGACAGCTCTGGAAAAATAACTCATAATTTTTAAGATGTACACATCTTACACTGCTAGTTACATACATTAGAGAAATTCTCAAAATATTTGCACAAGGAGAGATACAACACATTTTTATCAGAATTGTTGGTAATAGGAAATAATCATAAAAAATCAAAATGTCCACCAGTATTGGAAACATAATTAAGTCGTCGCTATTCTTTCAATCTATCAGTTCAAAATAATAAATGAAACTGGCAGGCATAGATAAATGAATTAGATCTACATGTGTCAACCTTGATATATCATAAACCTAACACTGTGTGAAAACTTGCAAAAGGACGTATTGTATGATGTCAGGTATGAATATTTTAAAAACACATAAAATAGTATCATACATTCTTTATAGATATAAATATATGGGGTAAAGAATGACACAGCTACAGAAGGCCATGCACCAACCTCAGTAAAATATCTCCTTTTGGGAGAAAGGACAGGCATGTTAAAGAAAAGGAGTTTGGGGGGAGCGCTTGGGTGGCTCAATCAGTTAAGTTTCCAACTTCCACTCAGGTCACCATCTCATAGCTCGTGAGTTCAAGCCCTGTATCCGGCTCTGTGCTGACAGCTCAGAGCCTGGAGCCTGCTTTAGATTCTGTCTCTGACTCTCTCTGTCCCTCCCCTGCTCACGCACTGCCTCTCTCTCTCTGAAATATAAATAAACATTAAAAAAATTTTTTAAAGAAGAGGTGATTCAGTCATACTTGGAACTTTAACTCCTATAAACAAAAATAACATGAACCAAATACAGCAAAATGTTAACATTTATAAATTAGAGTGGTGAACTTGGGTCATTTTTATATTATTGGCTTTCTTTTTTACAATTGAAATGATTCAAAATGAAAGCAAATCTAAATGTCATAGGAGTTATTCAATGGTATGATTGCCCTTAGTAGCACATCACAGGCGTCAGTGTTAAGGCCATATACAAGACACATGCTTCAGTTTTTTCTCCACATGTAGACAGATTCAGTCTCTCCATTGCTCACTCTCTTGGAAGACAGAGTGTTATAGTAGACATCATGTGGAAATCAGAGAGACTTCATAGCACTAATTCTTGGATGGTTTTTATTTATGAGAAAACAAATGTTGCACAAGACATAGGGTCTACCTCCTAATAGGTGTTAATTCTTTACCTTTTCCAATACTTACTTTCTAGATGGCCAAGCAGACCTTGGTTGAGAACAAGCTACCCACACCTATTTTTCAGGCTGTGGTGCTTCCATTTAGAATGCTTTCCTCTATTTTTCTGTGCTGTGAAGTTTAAGTGCTGCGTAATGCTAATCATCCTTTAAATAATTCAAACCCTTTCTCTCTCTTTTTCTTCTTTCTTTCTTTCTTTCTGTCTGTCTTTTCTTTCTTTCTTCTCATTCTTTCTTTCCTTCTTTCTTTTTCTTTCTTTCTTTCTTCCCTTCCTTCTTTCTTTCTCTTTCTTTCTTCCCTTCTTTCTTTCTTTTTCTTTCTTTCTTTCTTTCTTTCTTTCTTTCTTTCATTCGTTCTTTTTCTTTTCTTTCTTTCTTTATTTTCTTTCTTTCTTTCTTTCTTTCTTTCTTTCTTTCTTCCCTTCCTTCTTTCTTTCTCTTTCTTTCTTCTCTTTCTTTCTTTCTTTTTCTTTCCTTTTCCTTATTTCCCTCTTTCTTACTTTTCAATTCTTACCTACAGTTCTCATTTCAGCATTTAATCTCTCACTTCCCCATTATTACTGTATAAGCATCCCATGCCCTGTCTCACTCTGTGCCCCTGCAAAAGTCGATATGCTTCACTCACCCTCAGTTTCTTGGTCTTTCAGTAGAGGCGCTATAAAAGATCATTCACTTCCCAGGAAACTTTTAATATTTTACAACTTCAGAATCCTATTAGTATATAAATTGTCTTCTGAAATAGAAAGGGATATTATGTTACTTTCACATTTCACAGAGCTATGACTTATCTAAGGTGGCAGGTAGAAAGAGAAGAGTTAGGACTACAATCTCCTAGAAATCTATCAAGGTTCTTTGATGGAGAAGAGTGTTTTCAGTTTAAATAGGCCTATTCTACATTGCTGTGTGAATTTAACTGGGGATAACTGAAAACTATACTTATGATAAAAATACACTTTCTGGGGGCGCCTGGGTGGTTCAGTCGGTTAAGCGTCCGACTTCAGCTCAGGTCACGATCTCACGGTCCATGAGTTCGAGCCCGGCGTTGGGCTCTGGGCTGATGGCTCAGAGTCTGGAGCCTGTTTCCGATTCTGTGTCTCTCTCTCTCTCTGCCCCTCCCCAATTCATGCTCTGTCTCTCTCTGTCTCAAAAATAAACTAAACGTTAAAAAAAAATTAAAAAAAAAATACACTTTCTGTTTGAAGAACAAACACCACAAACACATTGTGATAGTGAAGGAATAGAAAAGATGAATGAGGAATCATTCCAAAAAGACATACTATTAATGAGGGGCACAACGTATGTCTATTAACTCTGGGCGGTGGCCTTCATGCATTGTAGCTCAATTTAAAATGCTGTTGTATATTATCAATGTAAATAAGGTTTCTGTTTTTAAGTGTATGTAAGTTAAAGATGAACTATTTCGGCGAAGGAGGGAGGGAAGATGGCGGCGTAGGAGGACGCTGGGCTCACCGCGCATCCTGCTGATCACTTAGATTCCACCCACACCTGCCTAAAGAACCCAGAAAACCGCCAGAGGATTAGCAGAACGGAGTCTCCGGAGCCAAGCGCGGACAAGAGGCCCACGGAAGAGGGTAGGAAGGGCGGCGAGGTGGTGTGCGCTCCACGGACTGGCGGGAGGGAGCCGGGGCGGAGGGGCGGCTCGCCGGCCAAGCGGAGCCCCCGAGGCTGGCTGGCAAAAGCGGAGGGGCCGGATGGACTGTGTTCCGACAACAAGCACGACTTAGCATCTGGGAGGTCATAAGTTAACAGCTCTGCTCGGAAAGCGGGAAGGCTGGAGGACAAAGGGAGGGAGAGCTGCTGAGGCCCTGGACGACAGAGCTCAGCTTGGCAAGGAACAAAGGCGCTCTCCATCGCCATCTCCCCCGCCCATCCCCCAGCCAAAATCCCAAAGAGAACCAGTTCCTGCCAGGGAACTTGCTCGCTCAGCGGAAACACCCAACTCTGTGCTTCTGCGGAGCCAAACCTCCGGCAGCGGATCTGACTCCCTCCCGCTGCCACAGGGCCCCTCCTGAAGTGGATCACCTAAGGAGAAGCGAGCCAAGCCTGCCCCTCCTGCCCCCGTGCACCTTGCCTACCCACCCCAGCTAATACGCCAGATCCCCAGCACCACAAGCCTGGCAGTGTGCAAGTAGCCCAGACGGGCCACGCCAACCCACAGTGAATCCCGCCTCTAGGAGAGGGGAAGAGAAGGCACACACCAGTCTGACTGTGGCCCCAGCGGTGGGCTGGGGGCAGACATCAGGTCGGACTGCGCCCCGCCCACCAACTCCAGTTATACACCACAGCACGGGGGAAGTGCCCTGCGGGTCCTCACCACTCCAGGGACTATCCAAAATGACCAAACGGAAGAATTCCCCTCAGAAGAATCTCCAGGAAATAACAACAGCTAATGAACTGATCAAAAAGGATTTAAATAATATAACAGAAAGTGAATTTAGAATAATAGTCATAAAATTAATCGCTGGGCTTGAAAACAGTATACAGGACAGCAGAGAATCTCTTGCCACAGAGATCAAGGGACTAAGGAACAGTCACGAGGAGCTGAAAAACGCTTTAAACGAAATGCAAAACAAAATGGAAACGACGACGGCTCGGATTGAAGAGGCAGAGGAGAGAATAGGTGAACTAGAAGATAAAGTTATGGAGAAAGAGGAAGCTGAGAGAAAGAGAGATAAAAAAATCCAGGAGTATGAGGGGAAAATTAGAGAACTAAGCGATACACTAAAAAGAAATAATATACGCATAATTGGTATCCCAGAGGAGGAAGACAGAGGGAAAGGTGCTGAAGGGGTACTTGAAGAAATTATAGCTGAGAACTTCCCTGAACTGGGGAAGGAAAAAGGCATTGAAATCCAAGAGGCACAAAGAACTCCCTTCATACGTAACTTGAATCGATCTTCTGCATGACATATCATAGTGAAACTGGCAAAATACAAGGATAAAGAGAAAATTCTGAAAGCAGCAAGGGATAAACGTGCCCTCACATATAAAGGGAGACCTATAAGACTCGTGACTGATCTCTCCTTTGAAACTTGGCAGGCCAGAAAGGCTTGGCACGATATCTTCAGTGTGCTAAACAGAAAAAATATGCAGCCGAGAATCCTTTATCCAGCAAGTCTGTCATTTAGAATAGAAGGAGAGATAAAGGTCTTCCCAAACAAACAAAAACTGAAGGAATTTGTCACCATGAAACCAGCCCTACAAGAGATCCTAAGGGGGATCCTGTGAGACAAAATACCAGAGACATCACTACAAGCATAAAACATACAGACATCACAATGACTCTAAACCCGTATCTTTCTATAATAACACTGAATGTAAATGGATTAAATGCGCCAACCAAAAGACATAGGGTATCAGAATGGATAAAAAAACAAGACCCATCTATTTGCTGTCTACAAGAGACTCATTTTAGACCTGAGGACACCTTTAGACTGAGAGTGAGGGGATGGAGAACTATTCATCATGCTACTGGAAGCCAAAAGAAAGCTGGAGTAGCCATACTTATATCAGACAAACTAGACTTTAAATTAAAGGCTGTAACAAGAGATGAAGAAGGGCATTATATAATAATTACAGGGTCTATCCATCAGGAAGAGCTAACAATTATAAATGTCTATGCGCCAAATACCGGAGCCCCCAGATATATAAAACAGTTACTCATAAACATAAGCAACCTTATTGATAAGAATGTGGTCATTGCAGGGGACTTTAACACTCCACTTACAGAAATGGATAGATCATCTAGACACACGGTCAATAAAGAAACAAGGGCCCTGAATGATACATTGGATCAGATGGACTTGACAGATCTATTTAGAACTCTGCATCCCAAAGCAACAGAATATACTTTCTTCTCGAGTGCACATGGAACATTCTCCAAGATAGATCATATACTGGGTCACAAAACAGCCGTTCATAAGTTTATAAGAATTGAAATTATACCATGCATACTTTCAGACCACAATGCTATGAAGCTTGAAATCAACCACAGGAAAAAGTCTGGAAAACCTCCAAAAGCATGGAGGTTAAAGAACACCCTACTAACGAATGAGTGGGTCAACCAGGCAATTAGAGAAGAAATTAAAAAATATATGGAAACAAACGAAAATGAAAATACAACAATCCAAACGCTTTGGGACGCAGCGAAGGCAGTCCTGAGAGGAAAATACATTGCAATCCAGGCCTATCTCAAGAAACAAGAAAAATCCCAAATACAAAATCTAACAGCACACCTAAAGGAAATAGAAGCAGAACAGCAAAGGCAGCCTAAACCCAGCAGAAGAAGAGAAATCATAAAGATCAGAGCAGAAATAAACAATATAGAATCTAAAAAAACTGTGGAGCAGATCAACGAAACCAAGAGTTGGTTTTTTGAAAAAATAAACAAAATTGACAAACCTCTAGCCAGGCTTCTCAAAAAGAAAAGGGAGATGACCCAAATAGATAAAATCATGAATGAAAATGGAATTATTACAACCAATCCCTCAGAGATACAAACAATTATCAGGGAATACTATGAAAAATTATAAGCCAACAAATTGGACAACCTGGAAGAAATGGACAAATTCCTGAACACCCACACGCTTCCAAAACTCAATCAGGAGGAAATAGAAAGCTTGAACAGACCCATAACCAGCGAAGAAATTGAATCGGTTATCAAAAATCTCCCAACAAATAAGAGTCCAGGACCAGATGGCTTCCCAGGGGAGTTCTACCAGACGTTTAAAGCAGAGATAATACCTATCCTTCTCAAGCTATTCCAAGAAATAGAAAGGGAAGGAAAACTTCCAGATTCATTCTATGAAGCCAGTATTACTTTGATTCCTAAACCAGACAGAGACCCAGTATAAAAAGAGAACTACAGGCCAATATCCCTGATGAATATGGATGCAAAAATTCTCAATAAGATACTAGCAAATCGAATTCAACAGCATATAAAAAGAATTATTCACCATGATCAAGTGGGATTCATTCCTGGGATGCAGGGCTGGTTCAACATTCACAAATCGATCAACGGGATACATCACAGTAATGTAAAAAAAGAGAAGAACCATATGATCCTGTCAATCGATGCAGAAAAGGCCTTTGACAAAATCCAGCACCCTTTCTTAATAAAAACCCTTGAGAAAGTCGGGATAGAAGGAACATACTTAAAG
Organism: Neofelis nebulosa; assembly: GCF_028018385.1. Classification (NCBI taxonomy): domain Eukaryota; kingdom Metazoa; phylum Chordata; class Mammalia; order Carnivora; family Felidae; genus Neofelis; species Neofelis nebulosa. The sequence continues at coordinate 106,164,753 of NC_080783.1, read as the reverse complement.
ATCATAAAAGCCATTTATGAAAAGCCCACAGCTAACATCATCCTCAACGGGGAAAAACTGAGAGCTTTTTCCTTGAGATCAGGAACACCACAGGGATGCCCACTCTCACCGCTGTTGTTTAACATAGTGCTGGAAGTTCTAGCATCAGCAATCAGACAACAAAAGGAAATCAAAGGCATCCAAATTGGCAAAGATGAAGTCAAGCTTTCGCTTTTTGCAGATGACATGATATTATACATGGAAAATCCGATAGACTCCACCAAAAGTCTGCTAGAACTGATACATGAATTCAGCAAAGTTGCAGGATACAAAATCAATGTACAGAAATCAGTCGCATTCTTATACACTAACAATGAAGCAACAGAAAGACAAATAAAGAAACTGATCCCATTCACAATTGCACCAAGAAGCATAAAATACCTAGGAATAAATCTAACCAAAGATGTAAAAGATCTGTATGCTGAAAACTATAGAAAGCTTATGCAGGTAATTGAAGAAGATATAAAGAAATGGAAAGACATTCCCTGCTCATGGATTGGAAGAATAAATATTGTCAAAATGTCAATACTACCCAAAGCTATCTACACATTCAATGCAATCCCAATCAAAATTGCACCAGCATTCTTCTCGAAACTAGAACAAGCAATCCTAAAATTCATATGGAACCACAAAAGGCCCCGAATAGCCAAAGTAATTTTGAAGAAGAAGACCAAAGCAGGAGGCATCACAATCCCAGACTTTAGCCTCTACTACAAAGCTGTCATCATCAAGACAGCATGGTATTGGCATAAAAACAGACACATAGACCAATGGAATCGAATAGAAACCCCAGAACTAGACCCACAAACATATGGCCAACTCATCTTTGACAAAGCAGGAAATAACATCCAATGGAAAAAAGACAGTCTCTTTAACAAATGGTGCTGGGAGAATTGGACAGCAACATGCAGAAGGTTGAAACTAGACCACTTTCTCACACCATTCACAAAAATAAACTCAAAATGGATAAAGGACCTGAATGTGAGACAGGAAACCATCAAAACCTTAGAGGAGAAAGCAGGAAAAGACCTCTCTGACCTCAGCCGTAGCAATCTCTTACTCGGCACATCCCCAAAGGCAAGGGAATTAAAAGCAAAAGTGAATTACTGGGACCTTATGAAGATAAAAAGCTTCTGCACAGCAAAGGAAACAACCAACAAAACTAAAAGGCAACCAACGGAATGGGAAAAGATATTTGCAAATGACACATCGGACAAAGGGCTAGTATCCAAAATCTATAAAGAGCTCATCAAACTCCACACCCGAAAAACAAATAACGCAGTGAAGAAATGGGCAGAAAACATGAATAGACACTTCTCTAAAGAAGACATCCGGATGGCCAACAGGCACATGAAAAGATGTTCAACGTCGCTCCTTATCAGGGAAATACAAATCAAAACCACACTCAGATATCACCTCACGCCAATCAGAGTGGCCAAAATGAAGATATCAGGAGACTATAGATGCTGGAGAGGATGTGGAGAAACAGGAACCCTCTTGCACTGTTGGTGGGAATGCAAATTGGTGCAGCCGCTCTGGAAAGCAGTGTGGAGGTTCCTCAGAAAATTAAAAATAGACCTACCCTATGACCCAGCAATAGCACTGCTAGGAATTTATCCAAGGGATACAGGAGTACTGATGCATAGGGGCACTTGTACCCCAATGTTTATAGCAGCACTCTCAACAATAGCCAAATTATGGAAAGAGCCTAAATGTCCATCAACTGATGAATGGATAAAGAAATTGTGGTTTATATACACAATGGAATACTACATGGCAATGAGAAAGAATGAAATATGGCCTTTTGTAGCAACGTGGATAGAACTGGAGAGTGTGATGCTAAGTGAAATAAGCCATACAGAGAAAGACAGATACCATATGGTTTCGCTCTTATGTGGATCCTGAGAAACGTAACAGAAACCCATGGGGGAGGGGAAGGAAAAAAAAAAAAAGAGGTTAGAGTGGGAGAGAGCCAAAGCATAAGAGACTGTTAAAAACTGAGAACAAACTGAGGGTTGATGGGGGGTGGGAGGGAGGGCAGGGTGGGTGATGGGTATTGAGGAGGGCACCTTTTGGGATGAGCACTGGGTGTTGTATGGAAACCAATTTGACAGTAAATTTCATATATTAAAAAATAAAAAATAAAAAAATAAAAATAAAAAAAAAAGAGCTATTTCTTGTTTGTTGGTCTCAGTAGCTATGTTGAGTTTGAAGCCAAAGAGATTATTTTTGTTACTTCTTCCATTCTTTAAACCTTCTTGAAATCTCTATACTAGAAATGAAGAGTTTATCAAAGCAAGAGCATTTTAAAATGCTTCTGGACATCATTAAATTGAGTCAGGTGCTAAATAGCAAATACCAGTTGTAATATTTTTGTAAAAGTTTGCTAATCACTTAGCATTATACCCTCTAGATCCTTCCCTGTCATTACAAATGGCAATATTTTATATTTTATGACTGAGAAATATTCCTGAGTGTGTGTGTGTATATGTGTGTGTGTGTGTGTGTGTGTGTGTGTGCGTGCACCACATGCTTTTTTATCCATTCATTTTTGGATGGACACTTGGGTTGTTTCCATATCTTGGCTATTATAAATAATGTTGCAATAAACGTAAGGGTGCATATACCTTCTCAAATTAGTGTTTTCATTTTCTTCGGGAAAATATCCAGTAGTGGAATTATTGGATCCTATGGTAGTCCTACTTTTTTTTTAATTTTTTGAGGAACCTCCATATTGTTTTCCATAGTGGCTGCATCAGTTTGCATTTTCACCAACAGTGCATAAGTGTTCCTTTCTCTCCACATTCTCAACACTTGTTATTTTATGTGTTTTTGATTTTAGCCATTTTTTCAGGTGTGAGATGATATCTTATTGTGAATTTAGTTTGAATTTCCCTGATGCTTAGTGAAATTGAGCATCTTTTCATGTATCTGTTGGACATTTTATGTTTTCTTTGGAAATAGGTCTATTTAGTACTTCTGCCTCTTTTTTAATTGGATTATTTGTGTTTTTTTGGTGTTGAATTGTATAAGTTCTCTATATATGTTGGATATTAACCCCTTATCAGGTATATGACTTACAAATACCATCTTCCATTCTGTAGATTTTTCTTTTGTTTTGTTATTATACACCTAAAAATTAAAATGACATTGTATGCTAATTATACTTAAATAAAAAGAAAAAAAAACAAAATAAAAAAAAAAAATAGATTAAAAGGCAAAGGAACATTTTATATGTGTTAAAAAAAAAAGAAGATGACAAAGTTTGCTTCTCAGGGTTCAGATTTGAGTGAACACTGCACATAGCCAAGCCAAGAACAAATACCATTCATTTCTTCAGAAGGTAAATTAGACAACCCCATCAATACTCCTTATATATGTTGTGGAATAAGTGAGAGAAAATATATTTCTTGACAAGAATAAACATTTACAAAATTTAAAATAAGGTGCAGAAAACATATACACTTGCCAAAAGTCAAAAACCTAGTTATTTTGAACTAACTGAACCTTGAGGCTAGAACTGATTATCACTATCATAAAATTAACTTCTGATACCAAGAATACATCTGGATGAGTGAGTGAGCAAACTGATGGAATAGGCAGCTCCAAACTCCTCTCCCTCCACAAAAACATCAAAAAGTAAGCGGTAATTAACAGAATTTACCTTGTCGAAACTCTGGAAAGCAATCAAAGATTTATAGCAACCAACTGAATGCTGAATCCAGAAAAAAGCTTCTTGGTATAGTAGCAAAGTTTTGTGGTGCTTTTACTTGCCCTTGGCGACCCTCCTCAGCTATCAAGTCTTGAAGACGGTAACATTTCCAATGTGGGATTCTGGTCCCTAATTCCAGATGAAGCTGAGAAGATCTTATTTGCAAATTACTGGATTTGTCTGTTCTAACCCATCTGCTGGCTACCTAAAGTCTAGAAGGAAAATCTGGGAACAGTTTACTTGGGAAATTAGGGTATGCAAAAGTATCTGCATACTAAATTACACTAAATTTAGAAAGTCATGTACAAAATAAAGAATATAGGGGCGCCTGGGTGGCGCAGTCGGTTAAGCGTCCGACTTCAGCCAGGTCACGATCTCGCGGTCTGTGAGTTCGATCCCCGCGTCAGGCTCTGGGCTGATGGCTCGGAGCCTGGAGCCTGTTTCCGATTCTGTGTCTCCCTCTCTCTCTGCCCCTCCCCCATTCATGCTCTGTCTCTCTCTGTCCCAAAAAATAAATAAAAAACGTTGAAAAAAAAATTAAAAAAATAAATAAATAAAATAAAGAATATAGGGGCACCTGGGTGGCTCAGTCAGTTAAGCGTCTGACTTCAGCTCAGGTCACGATCTCACTGTCCGTGAGTTCGAGCCCCGCATCGGGCTCTGGGCTGACAGAGCTGTCTGGGCTGACAGCTCAGGAGCCTGCTTCGGATTCTGTGTCTCCCTCTCTCTCTGCCCCTCCCCCGTTCATGCTCTGTCTCTCTGTGTCTCAAAAATAAATAAAACGTTAAAAAAAAAAGAATATAAAAACAATAGAATCAATGATACCAAAAGTTGATTCTATGAAAATACTAACAGAATGTACTATTACATAGAATAACTAAAAAAAAAAAAAGAAAAGTTAAAAAAAAACATACAAATACAGATGAAATCCAGATATGAAAGTGGAGACATTATTACCAACCTTACAGAAATTAAAAGGATTATGAAAGAATACTATGAATAATGCTATGCCAACAAATTAGATACCATAGATCAAACAAATTCCAGATATACATAAAATACCAAAACTGACTCAAGAAGAAGTAGAAAATCTTAATAGACCTATAACAAGCAAGGATTGAAACAGTAATCAAAAATCTCCCCAAAAAATAAACTCCCTGGGCCAGATGGCTCCCCTGGTGAACTCTAACAAGTAAAGAACTCAAACCAATATTTCACAAACATTAAAAAAAATAGACAAGACAGGAACACTTCCTAAATCATCCCATGAGGCTACATTACCCTCATGGCAAAGCCAGATAAAGGCGTCACAAGAAAAGAAATTATGGAACAGTATTTCTTATGAATGTAGATGCAAAAAACTTCAACAAAATACTAGCACACTTAATTCAGGAGCATATTGCAAAGATGATATGCTATAATCAAGTAAGATTTACTCTTGGAATGCAAGGATGGTTCATTATATGAAAAACAATCAATGCAATGTACATTGATTATACATTTAATGAAATGCATTAATGAAATGAAGGGGAAAATTGACTGATTTCAGTTTATGTAGGAAAAGCATTTGACAAATTCCAACATCCATTCATAATAAATACGCTCTAGAAACCTGAAAAAGTGGGAACTTCCTCAATTTAATAAAGGTCAGATGTTACAAGCAACCTAAGCTAGCATCATACTTGATGGTGAAAAACTGAAAGATTCTTCCCTAAGATCAGGAACAAAACTGACTTTTGCCACTGTTATTCACCATTTTCCTGGAATTCTACCAAAAGTACCTGGCAATAAAGGTAATAAAAATTATCCAAATTTTAAAGGAAAAAAATGAAATTATGTCTGCAAAAGACCTAATCTTACAAATAGAAAACTCTAAGAATTTCACCAAAAAAAATCTATTAGAAGTAGTAAACGAATTCAGTAAAGTTGCAGAATACAAAACTAACATGCAAAAATCAGTTGCTTAAAAAGTGGCTAATGAGAATATGAAAAAGAATTTTAAAAGACAATTTACAATATTATCAAAATAATAAAACACCTAGGAATAAATTTAACTAGAGGTGAAAGATTCAGTTATTTATTTACACATGAAAACTCAAAGCATTGTAGAAAAAGAAATCAATTATTTTTGACGAGGTGCCTATATTATTTTATGGGAAAGAGTCTCTTCAACAAATGGTGCTAGGAAAACTGGATACCAACCTGCAAAAGAAAAGAGTTAGAAGCACCTGGGTGGCTCAGTCGGTTAAATGTCTGACTCCTGGTTTCAGCTCGGGTCAGGGTCTCACGGTTTAGTGAGTTCGAGCCCTGCATCAGGCTCTGTGCTGGCAGTGTGGAGCCTGCTTGGTATTCTCTCTCTCTCTCCCTTGATCTCTGCCCTTCCCTGACCCACACTGTTTCTGTCTCTCTCAAAATAAATAAATAAACTTAAAAAAAAAGAATACAGTTAAACGCAAACTATACAAAAATAATCTCAGAATGGATTCATGACCTAAATAGAAGAGCTAAAACCATAAAACTCTTGGAAGAAAATACAGAGGTTACTCTTCATGACATTGGATTCTTAGAAATAACACCAAAAGCAAAAACAGCAAAAGAATACACACATAAATTGAAGTTAATCCAAACTAAAAAACTTCTATGCTTCAAAAGACATTATCAAGAGAGTGAAAAGAAAAACTACAAAATAGGATAAAATTATTTAAACATCATATTTCTAGAATCATAAAATCAAGATTCTAGTCTCCAGCATATATGCAGAAATCTTACTAGGTCAACAACAAAAAAAACCAACCCAACCGAAAAATAAGGAAAATGTTTGTATAGACACTTGCCCAAAGATAGGCAAACAACCAGAAACCACATGAAAAAATACTCGATCTCATTAATCATTAGGAAATGCAAATCAAAATAACAATAAAGTAACACTTCACACACACTAGGAAGACGAAGATCGAAACACCAGAAAATAACAAGCATTGCCCAGGATGTGCTGAAATAGAAACTTCATATATTGCCGAAGGTACTGTAAAATGGTTCACTGTGGAAAACAGCTCGGTAGTTCCTCAAAACGTTAAATATCCAATTACCACATGACCCCCCAATTACACAGTTACATACCTGAAATAACTGAAAGCAGCTACTCAAACAAGTGCCCACACACACTCATATAGCAGCGCTAATCGTAGTAGTCAAACACGGAAACTGCCCAAATGTCTATCAACAGATGAATGCATAAATTGCGATATATACATTTGATGGAATATTATTTAGACATAAAAAGGTACTGATGCATGTTACAATGTGGATGAACCTCAAAAACATGAAAAATGGAGGAAGCCGGATACACAAGGTAACATAATGTATGATTCCATTTATATGAAATATCAAGAATACCTAAATCCATAGAGACAGAAAACAAACAAATTGGTAGTTGCTAGGGGCAGAGGAGAGCAGGAAATAGGGAAAAACTATAAAATGGATAGTGGGTTCTACTTTGGCTTGATGGAGATGTTTTGGAACGATTTAAAGATGGTGACTGTAGAACATTTTACGAATGTTGAATCAATATCACTTAATTAAATGGTTAATTCTATGTTAGGTGAATTTTACTCCCATAAATTAGATTTTAAGAAAGAATAATCCATGGGGCGCCTGGGTGGCTCAGTTGGTTGGGCATCCGACTTCAGCTCAGGTCATGATGTCGGGGTCCCTGAGTTCGAGCCCCGCGTCGGGCTCTGTGCTGACAGCTCAGAGCCTGGAGCCTGTTTTGGATTCTGTGCCTCCCTCTCTCTCTGCCCCTTCCCTATTCATGCTCTGTCTCTCTCTGTCTCAAAAAATAAATAAACGTTAAAAAAAATTTAAGAAAGAATAATCCAGAAACTTTTAAAGTATTATTAAAATATTTTACAACAAATTTTAATAATATTTTAATATATTCTTAATATTTGTTGTGGCAAAAACCCCACAAGACTCTCTCTAAATTATCTAACTAATGTACTCTTTCCTAATATGTATAAAAAAACCAATTTTTGTTGCTCTTCCTTTAATTATCTGAGATTTCTTATTGGTTGTCAGTTTTCATTTGTTTTTTATTATTATTGTAACTGTGGTAAGAATGTTAACATGAATTATACCTTCTTAGGACACAATACAGTATTGTTAACTATCGGCACAATGTTGTACAGAAGATACCTAGAACTTACTCATCTTGTATAGTTGAAACTTTATACCTGAACTGAAATTTCCCGTTTCCCCCTCCCCCTAACCCCTGGTAACCATCAGTCTATTCTTTCTCCATGGCTACAAATTTGACTATTTTTTTTCTCTCTTTTGATGTTTTCTTTAAGTTTTTTTTTTAATATGAAATTTATTGTCAAATTGGTTTCCATACAACACCCAGTGCTCATCCCAACAGGCACCCTCCTCAATACCCATCACCCACCCTCCCCTCCCTCCCACCCCCCATCAACCCTCAGTTTGTTCTCAGTTTTTAGAGTTAAGTGAAATAAGTCATACAGAGAAATTTGACTATTTTAGATACATTATACAAGTGGGATCATGAAATATTTTTCCTTTTGTGACTGGCTTCTTTAACTTGGCATATTGCCCTCATGGTACTTCCACACTGTTACCAATGGCAAGATTCCCTTCCTTCTCATGACCGAATAATATCCCATTGTATATACACACCACACCTTCTTGACCCATTTATTGTTGTTTTCACATCTTGACTATTGTGCTACACTGCACTAAACATGGGAGTGCATTGAGATCTTGATTTTAGTTCTTTTAGCCATATACTCAGAAGTGGATTTGCTGGATCATATGGTAGCCCTATTTTTATTTTTTATTTATTTATTTTTTTTAATGTTTATTTATTTTTGAGACAGAGAGAGACAGAGCATGAACGGGGGAGGGGCAGAGAGAGAGGGAGACACAGAATCGGAAACAGGCTCCAGGCTCCGAGCTGTCAGCCCAGAGCCCGACGGGGGGCTCGAACCCACGGACCATGAGATCATGACCTGAGCCGAAGTCAGACGCTTAACCGACCGAGCCACCCAGGCGCCCCCTTATTTTTATTTTTTTAGGAATCGCCACACTGTTTTTTCCATAGTGGTTGCACCATTTTACATTCCCACCAAGACAACATACAAGAGTTCCAGTTTCTCCTTATCATCACCAATACGTCGTACATTTTTTTAAATAATGACAGCTGTGAGGCGACATCTCATTTTGGTTTTGATTTGCATTTCCCTGACAATTACTGATGTTGAACATCTTTTCACGTACATCTTTCATGAACATCTTTTCATCTTTGCATGTCCAATTTTGAGAAATGTCTATTCAAGTCCTTTGCCCATTTTTAAATAAAATTATTTGGTGCTTTGTTTTGTTTTTGCTATCGAGTTGTAGGAGTTCCTTATATATTTTGGATATTAACCCCTCGTCAGGTATATGATCTGCAAATATTTCCCCCCATTTCATAGGTTGCCTTTTCACCTTGTCGATTTGTTTCCTTTGCTGTGCAGAAGCTTTTTAGTTTGATATAATTCCATTTACCTAATTTTGCTGTTGTTGCCTCTTCTTTCAGTGTCATAACTAATAGCTTATTGCCTGGACCAGTGTCATGAAGCTTTTTACCCTCTTTTTTCTTCTAGGAGTTTTACAGTTTTAAGTCTCATCTTTAAATTTTTCATCCATTTTATTTTTTTTTATGGTATAAGATAAGGGTCCACTGCCATTCATTTGCATGCAGACACCCAGTTTTCTAAATACCATTTATTAAGGAGACTACCTCCTTGTGTATTCTTAGCACTCTTGTCAAAACTCAATTGACCATGTATGTGTGTGTTTGTTTGTGGACTTGTGTTTTATTGGTCTTTATGTTTGCTTGTTTGTGTTCCCAGTATCCTACTGCTTTAATAACTGGAGGCTTCTACATAGTTTGAAATCAGAAAGTGTGGTGCTTCAAGCTCTGCTATTCCTTTTCAATATTTCTTTCTCTAGCTAGGGACTTCTGTGATTCCATACGAATTTTAGGACGGGTTTTACTACTTCCGCAAAAGAAAATGTCATTAGGATTTTGATAAGGATCACTTTCAATCTACAGATCACTTTAGGTAGTATGGGCATTTTAACATTATTAAGCCTTCCAACCCATGCATGGGGTGTCTTTCCCATTATTTGTGTCTCCTTTAATTTCTTTCATCAGTGGTTTGTGGTTTTCAGTGCATAAATCTTTCATCTACTTGGTTGAGTTTATCCCTAAGTATTTTACTATTTTTGATGCTATCATAAATGAGATTGTTTTCTTGATTTGTTTTGTTGGGTAATTAGTCATTAGTGTATAGAAACACAACTGGTTTTTTGCATGTCAACTTTATATTATGCAACTTTACTAAATTTATTGATTGATTCTAACAGTTTTTGCGGTGTCTACATATAAGATCATCACCTATGAACAAAGATAATTTTACTTCTTCCTTTCTAATTTTGGTGCCTCATAGTTTCATTCCTTGACTGCTGGTTCTGCCTAAGATTTCTAGTACTACGTTTAATAGCGGTAGTGAGATCAGTCATCCTTGTCTTGCTCCTTATCCTAGGGGAAATGTTTTCAGTTTTTCACCACTGAGACCATATTAGATGTGGTATTTTCATATGTGGTCTTTCTTATGATGAGGAAAATTCATTTTATACATAGTTTGTTGAGAGTTTTTATCATAAGAGCATTGAATTTTGTCAAATGTCTTTTCTGCATCAGTTGAGATGATCATGTGATTTTACCCTTCATTATGTTAATATAATGTGTCACATTAATTGATTTTCACATTTTGAATTATCTGTCCATCCCAGGGACAAATCCTACATGGTAATGGTGTATGTTTCTTTTAATGCACTGTTGAGTTCAGTTTGCTAGCATTTTCTTGACAATTTTTGCATTTATGTTCATCAAAGATATTGGCCTACAGTTTTCTTTTTTTGTATAGTCTTGTCAGGCTTTGGCCTCAAGGTAATGCTGGCCTCATAAAATGAATTTGGAAATGTTCTCTCTTCTTCAATATTTTGGAAGAACCAAAGAAAGATTGGTGTAAATTTTTCTGGAACAACACTACAGGCCAAACAGACCTGTAGACATATAAAGCATTCCACCCAACAACAACAGAATACACATTCTTCTCAAGAACACATGGTACATAGTACAAGATAGATGACTCTTTAATTCACAAAATAAGTCTCAATAAATTTAAGAAGATTAAAATAATACCAAGTATCTTTCCCAACCACAATAGAATGAAACTAAAAGTCATTAATAGAAGGAAAACTGGGAAGTTTACAGATATATGGAAATTAAACAACTAAATCCTGAACAACCACACAGCCAAGGAAAGAATCAGAGGGAGATTAGAAAATGTCTCGAGACAAATGAAAATTAAAGCATAATATACCAAAACATATGGGATCCATCAAAAAGCAGGTTAAGAGGGAAGTTTAAGGCAATAAATATCCACATTAAAAAAGGAAGAAAGACCTCAAACAAACAACTTAATTTTATAACTCAAGAAACTAGAAAAAGAACAAACGAAGCCCCACGTTAGCAGAAGGAAGAAAGTAATAAAGATTCAAGCAGAAATAAAGCCTAAAATAGAAAAAACAATAGGAGAAAAATGAATGAAACAGAATTGATTTTTTGAAAAGATAAACAAAATTGACAAACCCTTATCTAGTGTAACAAAGAGAAAAGAAGACTCAAATAAAATTGGAACTGGAAGAGGAAACATTACAAATGATGCCACAGAAATAAAAAGGATCATAAGAGACAATTATGAACAATTGTATACAAAAAAGTGGATAACTTAGAGAAATGAATGCATTCCTAGAAACATACAACCTACCAAGAATGAATCAGGAAGAAACATATAATCTGAACAGACCAATAACAAGTAAGAATATTGAATAAGTAATTAAAACCTCCCCCAAAAGAAAAGTCCAGAACCAAATGGCCTTGCTGATGAGATCTTCATTGGTTTTTAACATAAAATTAACACCCTTCACAATCAAATGCAATTATTTTTGCAACATTTTATATTTGCAGTAGTCATATACATTTATACTTCAACTAAATGAAATTGTGTATAAAGAAGGCAGAAAAATGTCCACTTTAAGTTACAAGTAGAAGTCCTCCTATATCTGAAAAAGAATATTTGGACATTAGTAAATTTAAATTGTCTGCGTTAGTACAGATGACTTTATTATATTTAGATTGATTGTAATCTGTCTGATCACGGAGTCATCAAAATCATATTGCAGTAGACGTTCAGCCTTTTGAAAACTGATGTAGAAATCAAAGACCTGATTTGGGTCAAACATAAGGCCAGTGCCAGGCTTCAATGCATTCCGAGTGTGTGTTTATTTATATACATTGCAAAGATTAGTGCAGAAATTCTTCTGTGAGTTGTATATCTTAAACCTGAGCCAAACTCTTGACTTAAAACTGATTTGAGTAAAAATGTCTATATATTATTTTCTTCAAATAGATTTTTTTGGTTTTTTTTTAGTTAAGCAGTTTCTTTGTTTGTTTCTTTGTTTGTTTTCTTTTTTTTTTTTTCCAAGAACATTTTCCCTATACTCAGAGATTGATATACTGGACTAAATAATATCAGGAATCCATAGACTAAAAGCAATTTCTTTGAAATAGTAGAGATTTTTAAAAAAAAATTGAAATCACAACATTGCAGAACGTATAAATTTATAGACTGCTTTGTAAAAGATGGCTTGGCTTATAAATTTTAAAAGAAATTTCAGTTAAGCGCCAAATCAGTAATATAGCCAAAGAGATCGACAATGGTTTTCAAATATTTGCTTGTCAATCTCTTTTGCTTTTAGTTTTAATGCCTCTGCTGATAGCAAGAATTGTGCTCAACTGCATGGAGAAGAGTTGGTGTTCTCTGTAGCCTAAGATATCATGTGTTTAAAGCTATGGGTTTTTTTCCTTTAAATAAAAAGTATACTGAAAGAATTCAATTGTCCTGGAATGAATGATGCTCGAACTGTGTGTCAGCCGTGCTTTAGCAAGGTGGCCAGGATTTTGAAAAGAGAAAAGAAAAGGAAGGAAGAGAAAATAAAAACAAAACACTTTATACGCTTACTCACAAGTGCATTTCAATTTTAAAAGGTCTTCCCTTTCATTGTCTACCCGAGTATGACAACCAAAACTCTACCCACCAATCCACCAGAGTCTTTCAACCTTGCTGTGACGGCCTTCAATCAATGACATTGAAGGCCAAGTATATGAAAAATAAGAACACCTTTCACCATGCAGATCTGATGACCAGTCACCAAGTTCCTGGATCATAGGGTCATTAATGGTGAATGTGAAATAAGTTATTTGGGGCAAGCCATTAAAACAATCATTTGCCCCAAACTTCCCGAAGTTATGTTTAACATCTAGGCTCAGCATATAAAGACATATTTTTTGAAGCTTCGAATACATTGAACATAAAAACCTTGCAGACAAATACCAATACCTTTGCTCATTATGATATACTTCAACCATTTATAGCCAAAATATATCTTTGGACGCTGAGAAGTGGTACTAAAACATCTCTTCATCTTCTCAGATTGATGACACTCTCAAGGACAAACCTCTTTAAAATGAGTGGAAGGAAAGTATCAAATCTCATCTACTTTATCTGCAGAAGATATTTTCTTGACATTGGAGCCAAAAACGTCTGCTAACCACATGAATGAAACCCTCTTCTTGGCTATAATAACGGGTGATATTATTATCACATATTTAGTATGTGTAAGACATGAGTACCTGCCATTAGTCACCTGGGTCTTCAAAACCTATAGGTGTCTTACACGTATTATCTCACTTAATTCTCGCAATATCACTATGATGGCAAGACTAGTGTTGCTTTTCTTCATGGGAAGAAATGAAACAGGTTAGGGAATTTGCCAGAAAGCACTCAGCCTAGAAGGTGTAGAGCCAGGACTTGAACCACTGTAGTCTGATTTCACAATATAGAGGAGGTATATCTATACCACCTATAATTAAGCCGCTTTGCTTAATTAGCCACTGCTCGGTCTTTGGCAGAGAATTTGAGGGAAGCTTTTGGAAAGATTTGATTCCATTGTCCCTCATTCTTCCACATGCATGTTTGAGGCCATTCTTTGCACTGGTGAGGACTCTAAGAAGCACCCCAAATTTGACCAGGTGAGCAGCAAAGTAACCTTTGTTTAGTTAAATCACAAAGGTCCTTCTTCCTCCCTCTCTCCCTCTCCCTCCCAGGAAAGGAAATCTCTCTCTCACACACACACACACACACGCACGCACACACGCATGCCTGCACGTGCACACACACACACACACACACACACACACACACAGGCTCTTCTCACCCCTGACAACTTCTCTGACCATCTCTCCTTCTACTCTGCTGACACTCACCCTGCATAACTCCAGGATAACTGGACATCTTGCTATTTCTTGACTCACCAGGAGTGATCCTACATTAGGGTTTGCTGTGCCTGGAAGGCTCTTCCCCAGATATCCCCATAGATATCTTCTCGACCTCTTTCAAATCTTTGTTCAAATATTACCTTCTTAATAAAGCCAGTGCTAACCTCTGTCTTTAAAACTGCAACACCAGGGGCGCCTGGGTGGCTCAGTCGGTTGAACATCCAACTCTTGATTTCTGCTCAGGTCAGGATCCCAGGGACATGGGATCGAGCCCCACGTCAGGCTCCATGCTGAGCGTGGAGGCTGCTTAAGATTCTGTCTTTTCCTCTGGCCCCCACTCATGCTTTCTGGCTCTTGCTCTCTCTGTCTCTCGAAAAATAAAACAATGAAACAATAAAAATAAAAATTGCAACTCCACCCTGATCCAACCCTCCTATCTTCCTTAATCTCTTCTACTTTTTCCATAGTACTTATCACCTTAGAATGTATTATATATTTAGTTATTCAATGCGTTCACTTATCGCCTTAGAATATATTATACACTTAATTATTCAATGTGCTTGTGAATATTATCTATCTGAAACTTCTAGAACATAAACTCCATTTCAGGTTTTTTAACCTGCTGTATTCATTGATAATATCCCAAATAAGGTCACTGATGCTTGATATTCAGTAAATATTTGTTAAATAAATACATGACAACACAGAGGTTCATCCTTGTCTCTCTGTTGCCATTATATGGACCAAGAAAGGCCCCTGTGCTTCCCTAGATCAAACTTAACTTATTCTACAAATATCATTGTTTTTTCATTTTAGAAAATTACAAAATTTCAATTGATTTTAAAAGAAAGTATTATATTAATGTTCGGTGAAAGGAAGTATAATATAAGAGATTGAGAAATCCTGCCGTAAGTCCTCTGGCATACTTCTGGCCACGTAGCAAGCGTTCAATAAATTCTGGTTGGATGAGTGCTCATTAAGTACCATGGGGTGCAGAGATTAGGAGCCCCATGTTGAATAGTAATCACTGACAAAAGTTCACATTAAATTCCATGTAGGAAAATTGTGTTTATTGGAGCAAGTCATAAATAAAATAAGCTAAGGCTTCCAAATGACTGATGACGACCATTTGGGATCCAGACGTGCCGAAGCAGAACTCCAACGTACTAGTAAGTTTGCAGAAGCCGTTAAGAAAGATGATGTCATTTGAAGGTTTGCTAGGAAATCTGCAATCATTGAAAGGTTAGAAAACCACACTTTTCTGAAGAATCGAAAGCCATCCTGCTCTAGCCCCAAATTCATGGTCTTTAGCTTTTTTTTTTTCCATCACTTCATCCTCACACAGTACTTTTCAGGTATTTTTCCAAAATACTCAAATGTAGTTTGTTCTCTCAGATCTGTGCGTTAACCCCGGTAAGGCATTGCACTTTGCTGAGATGATGTCCTAGGCAGAGCATCCTCCTGGGAGACTGACCTCAAAGTTCACTTGTTCTGCCGTGTTTTCCATGACCCCTCATCTGATCTAGGTTAGGTGTCTCTCCTCTTTGTTCCCACGGCACCTGTCCTATCATTTATCCCAAGAAACTGTAACTGTCTCTTTACCTGTATGTCTCAGCACCACAGGACTATGAATTCCCCAGACATGGTTGTGGATTTTATTTCTACGCCCTCAAAGCAGAGTATAAGACCAGACACACAGTCTGTGCTCTCTAAATGGACCTCGATTTTTTTTTCCGTCTACAACTACATTATAAGCACCTTGAGGACTGGACTCTGTCTCTGGCACCTTTGTATCTACCACCATACTTTCCACAGGCTCTGATCTACATTCAGTGCTCAAAAAAATTTTGTAGGCATTATTAGTAATTGATCGGTGTAAGACAGCATTTATGAGGATTATATTCCATACAGCTGCCAAGGATTGGTTTAGAAGGAACAGGACACAAAGTGCTTAAAAAATATTACCTAATGTTTTGGGGCCCTCTCCTACTTTTCCTGAGTAACTCTTACTTGTTAAGATTCAAGCCTAGAATCACTTCTTCCCGAAAGCCTTCAGGGACTCACCTTTATTTTGCTTCCTAGATTCACTGCATATCTGTGCTCCTAAGCTTCCTCCTGCATGCTTTTAAACCTGTTCTAGTAAAGGTTAACCATGAATATTGATGCGCTCACTGTTAACAGAATTACTTGCCTTCATTTTATACAGTAAACAATTTCCAAATTCTTAAAATCCCCTATCATGCTGGCTTCCTTAACACTGTTCTAACTTGGTTCAGCCCTAGATCTATGACTTTGCGTCCTAGGGTTCTATTTCTCTCAACTGTATTCTTTCATTAACTGCAAAACGGTTTATTGACGCCTTATACATGACAGACATTAAGCCCAACTGAACATTTCTCTGTGCTCCATCCTTTTAACAGCCCAATAAGAATGTATTTTACCGGAGAGCCCAACTTTGAGCCCTGCCCTCTATTACCCAGGCATGCTTCACTCTTGGAGAATGTGTCCACTCCGATGATATTAAAACTCACTTACATATGGAAGACGGCTGAGTTCATAATCAGCCTTGATCGCTGTCCTCAGCTTTGACTCTGCAGCTCAATTGTAAAAAAAAAAAAAAAAAAAAAAAAAAAAAAAAAAAAAATTGCATGAAGACGATTCTCTGTCACACCAAATTCAAAGTATTGTTAGCTGCCCACATGATGCCAGGACACAATAGCCTCAAGCTGTTTTTAAAAGAATTGTGGCTTCGATGTTTCTTCGCATAGAATGTCAGGAGGAAGACTTGATAACAAAAAACAAGATTACCCGTTTTTAATATATTTCTTAATCACAACCTGTCATCCATACCCAAAGAGTTCACATAGTCACATAAATATAAATACACATACGCGCGTGCACACACACTCACACACACACACACCACAAGTCACCAAAGATTAGTAAGTTGACCCAGTGTCCCAACGTGATTGGAAGAGAAGCAAAAGACAGTTTCCGTTCAATATGGATAGAGTTTTTATTGACCTTTAACATCATTCCACGAGTGCTGTGTCCACCCCTCTTGTATAGGAGAATATTTGGGGTTGCAGGAACACTTGCGTTGTTTTGCAGATTTTCAGACCTCTTTGTTATCTGTCCATGCCGAATGGAAAATTTCATCTTCCACTCACTCCCTAATTAAACTCATTCTTATTTATGGCTTTCAACACCATATTTTAACTCCAGCTTCAATGTCCCTTCTGAGCATTGGAGTCCTTTTTCTATCTGCCTATGCTGTGTCTCACCTAAGCATCTGAACTACACTGCAAACTTAAATATCTCAAGAACAGAACTCTTTGTTTCCTATCTCCTCTCTCAACATGGTCCTTCTCCAGTCTTCCTCATCTCAATAAATTAAGTCAAAGCCCAAGAGCACGATCAAGGCTGAATATGATTTTAGGTGTCTTCCATATATAAATGAGTTTTAAAACCATGAGAGAGGACACATTTTCCAAGAGCAAAGCATGGCCAGAGAACAGAGGACAGGGCCCAAAGTTGGGTCTTCCTATAAAGTTGAACCAACTGTTCCATCTAATAGCCTAGGAGATGTCCTTGATTTCCCCCTTTCTTTCACATCTCATTTTTGGATCCATTAGCTCATGTTGACTGTGTCCTCAAATACACCTCAAATTAATTCTCTTCCCAGAACTTCCTCTATTAGCACCCCAGTACCAACCAGTATCTTCTCATCTCAACCATTGAGAAAGTCTCCAAAAAGGTTCCCCAGAGTTCATGTTTGGCTTCCTACCGTCTCTTGTCTACCCTGAAGCCAGTATGATACTTTGGAAATACAAACCAGTTTATGTGGCTCTCTTAACCATCCTACCCCCTGCTTTAAACAGTAGTAGCTGGAATAAAGCCCAGCCTCTCTAGTCTCAGCTCTGTCCATGGCTCAATAAATAGCATTCACACTTCTCTTCCTGTTGTGACTCAGATGCCAAGTTCATCTTATCGAAGGGTTTTTCACTTGTTCTTCTGTCTATAATATCGTTCCCAGGTGCATGACAAGGTATATCTATGCTCCAATGTCACCCCTTTAGAATTTGTCCCTGACCATCCTGTCAAAAATAACACGAGCTTCGCCTCTTCCCTTCATTTTCTAAAATTGTACTTACGCATTTGTGTGTTATCTTTTGATCCACTACTAAGCACGTGCTTTACGAAGTGTTATCTTTATCACCCATACCTAAAGCAATGCTTGCTCTGTTACTCTTACAAGAAGTAAATTTTTGTCAAATAAATGTGCAAAGGAATAACGTAACCCCATGACATCAAAACTCACATATGGAGCCAGAGGAAGTATCCGGAAGTATCTGGAAAAGCCAGAGAAAGTGTCTGGAAGGTGGAAAAGACCAGGAGGATGCTAAGAAACCTGAACTACCCCAGGTGGAGCAGAGACATCTGTCAGATCAATGTCATGTGTCTTACAGAATCAACACTAAGAAAGCTTCTTCATGTCCTAAATGCAAACACTGGAAACAGCTAGCGTGTATATAAAGACAAAGGGACAAAAAGAAAGGGTTCAAGAAGATTTCTGCACACATTATTTTGGCCTCTGTGCTATATATTGGCATCGGTCCCAGACCAAGGTACAAAATAAGGTCACACCAAAATGCCTCGTCACTTGATCCCCCCAAGACATGTTGGTCAATCACTTCTTACTGGCTGAAGGAGTCCTCTCAGTTCCAGAGCATCATCCTTGAGTTAGATCTTCTGCTGAAATATTTGGCTTGTTCCCTTTCATACACAATATCTGTCTCATTCAACTCAGTTGTTCCAATGTCTTCCCTCATTCATTTTTTAACATAAAATAATTTCTAACACAGCATTAGAATGACATTCAGCTTGGCAATTATGGTTTGTTTCTATCACTCAATAAATACCTCTAGGTTGAGGAGATCTTAGGCAAATGCTCACAGGTCTCTGAGCGCTGGCTGCTTTAAAAGTCTGAGCAGTCACATGTGGTCACGTATGTTACCATGTCATTTCTTCCTTAGACACCTGCATCAATTTCCTAGGACTTCCATACCAAATCACCACAAGTTTGGTGGCTCAAAAAAAACAGAAGTTTATTCTCTCGCAGTTTGGGAGGTTAAGGTGTTTGGTCGGTTCCTTCTAGAGACTCTGAAGGGAAGTCTGTTCTGTGACTCTCTGAGCTTCTGGTGACTGCTAGCCGTCCTCGGGGTTCCTTGGCTTGTAGCTGCATAATTCCCAGTCTCTGCTTCCGTCATCACATGCCCTTCTTTTCTATGTGTCTGTGTCTGTTTTTCCTCCTCTTATAAGGAGTTCTCATTGGATTTAAGGCCCACTCTAATAAGGGATGATCTCAACTCAAGATCCTTAACTACATCTGAAAAGACATTTTTTTTTTCCTAAATAAGGTCATATTCACAGGTCTTAAGGTTAGGACATAGACATATCATTTGGGAAGGGATGGGGATCACTATTCAACCCACTAGAGCACCCTAAATGCCCAAATGCTAAATCCAAACTTCTTCCCACGACTTTAGCTTTCTGTCCCAGCCTCATTTCCTGGTGTCCATGATATCCATAGCCGGGTGTATGGGCAGCACACAGAGCTCTACTATCCCTTCATCGAAACCGTTTGCTGCGTCATTGCAAATTGCTCAAGCGACCTTTTCCAAGAAGGAGATTAACGTTTGAACTGATGATCCCCCATTAACACGATGTCTTTTTGTCTCTATTACTGTGGTTAAGTCCAAGCCTTGTTCTTCCACGCACTATTCGCTAAGTCCCCCTAATCAGATTCAAGCTCCAATGCCTACCAGACTCCTCAAAATATTTCTGAAATTTAAACTTTAAGAAGAGTAAAATCCCCGTGTTATGTATTCAACCACGTACACGGAACAGTCCCTTTACCTTCTATTATACAGACCTGGTTCTTCCCCGAGGTCATACTTCTCTTGCAGTCCTCTCAAGAGGCGATCGCGTTCTTATGTTTCTGAGCCTAAGATAAATGTCCTCCTTGATCTCCGTTGCCAGTTCCAGAAAATTGCTCTTTCCTCCTCCCTAAACTTCTCAGTCTTTTGATGCATATACTCTCAAATTTTAGCATGCACTATTTTTCTTTGTTGCAATTTTCTATCTTTCTGATCAGTCCTTCTCATTTTTGAAAGGTTTCAGCACCTGAATTACTTCTTGGTTCTTCCACTACTATTCCTGTTATCATTCTTGGTCACTAAAAATCCATCTGATACTCTGGCTTCCAGTACCTTTGTCCCTTTCTCCTCCAAGCATCTTGTCTTACACCCCACCTGTCTTCCCTAGCCATTCCCATCCCCCTAACTCTTTTTCAGACTTTGTCCTTACCAGCAACAGAACACCACAGACATTCCAGTCAAGCCCCCAGGCTTTGGGGTAACACCACTCACTCCCCCACCCTCTCCTTCTAGCTCTCCCACTCTACCTCTTCAAGAAGGACCTTGACTGCATCAACACTTCCATCATTTACCCATCTTCCTTGAGGCTGTCACTTCTTTCTCATCCAGTTTACAGCCTCTGGTCTCTTGTTATCATCATCACTCCTTGGATATGCCATTCTCTTCCTGGCTTGTTATTCCCTCCATCAGAATCACCTGAAAAACCCACCATCATTTAAATCCAACTCGGGTTCCCCTCTCCTGCACTCATGCAAATGACTGAGGCTGGAGAAAATCGCAATACATGCGGGCTGGACTTATTTTAAATTTATAATCTAGGGGCGCCTGGGTGGCTCAGTCGGTTGAGCGCCCGACTGCAGCTCAGGTCATGATCTCGCGGTCCGTGAGTTCAAGCCCCGCCTCCCGCTCTGTGCTGACACCTGGGAGCCTGGAGCCTGCTTCAGATTCTGGGTCTCCCTCTGTCTCTGTCCCTCCCCCGCTCATGCTCTGTCTCTCTCTGTCTCTCTCTCTCTGTCAAAAATAAATAAACATTAAAATAAATAAATAAATAAATAAATTTATAATCTAAACTCTGTCCAAGAAGCCTATTATGTTTGCCCTGCCAGTTCGTTCGCTCTCCCACTCTCTAAAACAACCATTTCTCAACTTTCCTTCACTCCTCCAAATTCCAAATGCCTTCCCCCATCCTCATTTTCAGCTCGTGACCTTGTTTCTCATTTTTTGGAGAAAATAGATGCAGTCAGAGAACGTCTTCAATCTCATGGCACCAAATCTATTAACCGCATCTTTCCTCATACATTCCGTAGCATATGAACTCCTCAGACCCCCCAGCTAAGCAGACCTCCCACTTGTGGCCTGGATGCCATTTATTCTTACCTCTAAAGTGTTTTACTCCTATAATTTCCCATTTTCTTTCTTTTTTTTTTTCATCCTGATACTTTTTATTCATAGTCCTGATGATTATCTCTTTTGTCCTCATTCCAGATGTCATTCGTTATTGATGGCCTTCTTTAAAACAGCTGTTTTAGGGTTCAGACAACCAATGAATACAAATTTAAAGGTACCTGCTTTGTCCTATTTGTTATGAAGCTTTATTTATTTTTTTTATTTTTTAATATATGAAATTTACTGTCAAATTGGTTTCCATACAACACCCAGTGCTCATCCCAAAAGGTGCCCTCCTCAATACCCATCACCCACCCTGCCCTCCCTCCCACCCCCCATCAACCCTCAGTTTGTTCTCAGTTTTCAACAGTCTCTTATGCTTTGGCTCTCTCCCACTCTAACCTCTTTTTTTTTTTTTCCTTCCCCTCCCCCATGGGTTTCTGTTACGTTTCTCAGGATCCACATAAGAGTGAAACCATATGGTATCTGTCTTTCTCTGTATGGCTTATTTCACTTAGCATCACACTCTCCAGTTCTATCCACGTTGCTACAAAAGGCCATATTTCATTCTTTCTCATTGCCACGTAGTATTCCATTGTGTATATAAACCACAATTTCTTTATCCATTCATCAGTTGATGGACATTTAGGCTCTTTCCATAATTTGGCTATTGTTGAGAGTGCTGCTATAAACATTGGGGTACAAGTGCCCCTATGCATCAGTACTCCTGTATCCCTTGGATAAATTCCTAGTAGTGCTATTGCTGGGTCATAGGGTAGGTCTATTTTTAATTTTCTGAGGAACCTCCACACTGCTTTCCAGAGCGGCTGCACCAATTTGCATTCCCACCAACAGTGCAAGAGGGTCCCGTTTCTCCACATCCTCTCCAGCATCTATAGTCTCCTGATATCTTCATTTTGGCCACTCTGATTGGCGTGAGGTGATATCTGAGTGTGGTTTTGATTTGTATTTCCCTGATAAGGAGCGACGTTGAACATCTTTTCATGTGCCTGTTGGCCATCCGGATGTCTTCTTTAGAGAAGTGTCTATTCATGTTTTCTGCCCATTTCTTCACTGCGTTATTTGTTTTTCGGGTGTGGAGTTTGATGAGCTCTTTATAGATTTTGGATACTAGCCCTTTGTCCGATGTGTCATTTGCAAATATCTTTTCCCATTCCGTTGGTTGCCTTTTAGTTTTGTTGGTTGTTTCCTTTGCTGTGCAGAAGCTTTTTATCTTCATAAGGTCCCAGTAATTCACTTTTGCTTTTAATTCCCTTGCCTTTGGGGATGTGCCGAGTAAGAGATTGCTACGGCTGAGGTCAGAGAGGTCTTTTCCTGCTTTCTCCTCTAAGGTTTTGATGGTTTCCTGTCTCACATTCAGGTCCTTTATCCATTTTGAGTTTATTTTTGTGAATGGTGTGAGAAAGTGGTCTAGTTTCAACCTTCTGCATGTTGCTGTCCAATTCTCCCAGCACCATTTGTTAAAGAGACTGTCTTTTTTCCATTGGATGTTATTTCCTGCTTTGTCAAAGATGAGTTGGCCATATGTTTGTGGGTCTAGTTCTGGGGTTTCTATTCGATTCCATTGGTCTATGTGTCTGTTTTTATGCCAATACCATGCTGTCTTGATGATGACAGCTTTGTAGTAGAGGCTAAAGTCTGGGATTGTGATGCCTCCTGCTTTGGTCTTCTTCTTCAAAATTACTTTGGCTATTCGGGGCCTTTTGTGGTTCCATATGAATTTTAGGATTGCTTGTTCTAGTTTCGAGAAGAATGCTGGTGCAATTTTGATTGGGATTGCATTGAATGTGTAGATAGCTTTGGGTAGTATTGACATTTTGACAATATTTATTCTTCCAATCCATGAGCAGGGAATGTCTTTCCATTTCTTTATATCTTCTTCAATTACCTGCATAAGCTTTCTATAGTTTTCAGCATACAGATCTTTTACATCTTTGGTTAGATTTATTCCTAGGTATTTTATGCTTCTTGGTGCAATTGTGAATGGGATCAGTTTCTTTATTTGTCTTTCTGTTGCTTCATTGTTAGTGTATAAGAATGCGACTGATTTCTGTACATTGATTTTGTATCCTGCAACTTTGCTGAATTCATGTATCAGTTCTAGCAGACTTTTGGTGGAGTCTATCGGATTTTCCATGTATAATATCATGTCATCTGCAAAAAGCGAAAGCTTGACTTCATCTTTGCCAATTTGGATGCCTTTGATTTCCTTTTGTTGTCTGATTGCTGATGCTAGAACTTCCAGCACTATGTTAAACAACAGCAGTGAGAGTGGGCATCCCTGTCGTGTTCCTGATCTCAGGGAAAAAGCTCTCAGTTTTTCCCCATTGAGGATGATGTTAGCTGTGGGCTTTTCATAAATGGCTTTTATGATCTTTAAGTATGTTCCTTCTATCCCGACTTTCTCCAGGGTTTTTATTAAGAAAGGGTGCTGGATTTTGTCAAAGGCCTTTTCTGCATCGATTGACAGGATCATATGGTTCTTCTCTTTTTTTTTATTAATGTGATGTATCACGTTGATCGATTTGCGAATGTTGAACCAGCCCTGCATCCCAGGAATGAATCCCACTTGATCATGGTGAATAATTCTTTTTATATGCTGTTGAATTCGATTTGCTAGTATTTTATTGAGAATTTTTGCATCCATATTCATCAGAGATATTGGCCTGTAGTTCTCTTTTTTTACTGGGTCTCTGTCTGGTTTAGGAATCAAAGTAATACTGGCTTCATAGAATGAGTCTGGAAGTTTTCCTTCCCTTTCTATTTCTTGGAATAGCTTGAGAAGGATAGGTATTATCTCTGCTTTAAACGTCTGGTAGAACTCCCCTGGGAAGCCATCTGGTCCTGGACTCTTATTTGTTGGGAGATTTTTGATAACCGATTCAATTTCTTCGCTGGTTATGGGTCTGTTCAAGCTTTCTATTTCCTCCTGATTGAGTTTTGGAAGCGTGTGGGTGTTTAGGAATTTGTCCATTTCTTCCAGGTTGTCCAATTTGTTGGCTTATAATTTTTCATAGTATTCCCTGATAATTGTTTGTATCTCTGAGGGATTGGTTGTAATAATTCCATTTTCATTCATGATTTTATCTATTTGGGTCATCTCCCTTTTCTTTTTGAGAAGCCTGGCTAGAGGTTTGTCAATTTTGTTTATTTTTTCAAAAAACCAACTCTTGGTTTCGTTGATCTGCTCCACAGTTTTTTTAGATTCTATGTTGTTTATTTCTGCTCTGATCTTTATGATTTCTCTTCTTCTGCTGGGTTTAGGCTGCCTTTGCTGTTCTGCTTCTATTTCCTTTAGGTGTGCTGTTAGATTTTGTATTTGGGATTTTTCTTGTTTCTTGAGATAGGCCTGGATTGCAATGTATTTTCCTCTCAGGACTGCCTTCGCTGCGTCCCAAAGCGTTTGGATTGTTGTATTTTCATTTTCGTTTGTTTCCATATATTTTTTAATTTCTTCTCTAATTGCCTGGTTGACCCACTCATTCGTTAGTAGGGTGTTCTTTAACCTCCATGCTTTTGGAGGTTTTCCAGACTTTTTCCTGTGGTTGATTTCAAGCTTCATAGCATTGTGGTCTGAAAGTATGCATGGTATAATTTCAATTCTTGTAAACTTATGAACGGCTGTTTTGTGACCCAGTATATGATCTATCTTGGAGAATGTTCCATGTGCACTCGAGAAGAAAGTATATTCTGTTGCTTTGGGATGCAGAGTTCTAAATATATCTGTCAAGTCCATCTGATCCAATGTATCATTCAGGGCCCTTGTTTCTTTATTGACTGTGTGTCTAGATGATCTATCCATTTCTGTAAGTGGGGTGTTAAAGTCCCCTGCAATGACCACATTCTTATCAATAAGGTTGCTTATGTTTATGAGTAATTGTTTTATATATCTGGGGGCTCCGGTATTTGGCGCATAGACATTTATAATTGTTAGCTCTTCCTGATGGATAGACCCTGTAATTATTATATAATGCCCTTCTTCATCTCTTGTTACAGCCTTTAATTTAAAGTCTGGTTTGTCTGATATAAGTATGGCTACTCCAGCTTTCTTTTGGCTTCCAGTAGCATGATGAATAGTTCTCCATCCCCTCACTCTCAGTCTAAAGGTGTCCTCAGGTCTAAAATGAGTCTCTTGTAGACAGCAAATAGATGGGTCTTGTTTTTTTATCCATTCTGATACCCTATGTCTTTTGGTTGGCGCATTTAATCCATTTACATTCAGTGTTATTATAGAAAGATACGGGTTTAGAGTCATTGTGATGTCTGTATGTTTTATGCTTGTAGTGATGTCTCTGGTATTTTGTCTCACAGGATCCCCCTTAGGATCTCTTGTAGGGCTGGTTTCATGGTGACAAATTCCTTCAGTTTTTGTTTGTTTGGGAAGACCTTTATCTCTCCTTCTATTCTAAATGACAGACTTGCTGGATAAAGGATTCTCGGCTGCATATTTTTTCTGTTTAGCACACTGAAGATATCGTGCCAAGCCTTTCTGGCCTGCCAAGTTTCAAAGGAGAGATCAGTCACGAGTCTTATAGGTCTCCCTTTATATGTGAGGGCACGTTTATCCCTTGCTGCTTTCCCCAGCACCACATAATTTTCTCTTTATCCTTGTATTTTGCCAGTTTCACTATGATATGTCGTGCAGAAGATCGATTCAAGTTACGTCTGAAGGGAGTTCTCTGTGCCTCTTGGATTTCAATGCCTTTTTCCTTCCCCAGTTCAGGGAAGTTCTCAGCTATAATTTCTTCAAGTACCCCTTCAGCACCTTTCCCTCTCTCTTCCTCCTCTGGGATACCAATTATGCGTATATTATTTCTTTTTAGTGTATCACTTAGTTCTCTAATTTTCCCCTCATACTCCTGGATTTTTTTATCTCTCTTTCTTTCAGCTTCCTCTTTCTCCATAACTTTATCTTCTAGTTCACCTATTCTCTCCTCTGCCTCTTCAATCCGAGCCGTCGTCGTTTCCATTTTGTTTTGCATTTCGTTTAAAGCGTTTTTCAGCTCCTCGTGATTGTTCCTTAGTCCCTTGATCTCTGTGGCAAGAGATTCTCTGCTGTCCTGTATACTGTTTTCAAGCCCAGCGATTAATTTTATGACTATTATTCTAAATTCACTTTCTGTTATATTATTTAAATCCTTTTTGATCAGTTCATTAGCTGTTGTTATTTCCTGGAGATTCTTCTGAGGGGAATTCTTCCGTTTGGTCATTTTGGATAGTCCCTGGAGTGGTGAGGACCCGCAGGGCACTTCCCCCGTGCTGTGGTGTATAACTGGAGTTGGTGGGCGGGGCCGCAGTCAGACCTGATGTCTGCCCCCAGCCCACCGCTGGGGCCACAGTCAGACTGGTGTGTGCCTTCTCTTCCCCTCTCCTAGGGGCGGGATTCACTGTGGGTTGGCGTGGCCCGTCTGGGCTACTTGCACACTGCCAGGCTTGTGGTGCTGGGGATCTGGCGTATTAGCTGGGGTGGGTAGGCAAGGTGCACGGGGGCAGGAGGGGCAGGCTTGGCTCGCTCTTCCTTTGGTGATCCACTTCAGGAGGGGCCCTGTGGCAGCAGGAGGGAGTCAGATCCGCTGCCGGAGGTTTGGCTCCGCAAAAGCACAGAGTTGGGTGTTTGCGCGGAGCGAGCAAGTTCCCTGGCAGGAACTGGTTCTCTTTGGGATTTTGGCTGGGGGATGGGCGGGGGAGATGGCGATGGAGAGTGCCTTTGTTCCTTGCCAAGCTGAGCTCTGCCGTCCGGGGCTCAGCAGCTCTCCCTCCCTTTGTCCTCCAGCCTTCCCGCTTTCTGAGCAGAGCTGTTAACTTATGACCTCCCAGACGCTAAGTCGCGCTTGCTGTCGGAACACAGTCCGTCCGGCCCCTCCGCTTTTGCCAGCCAGACTCGGGGGCTCTGCTTGGCCGGCGAGCCGCCCCTCCGCCCCGGCTCCCTCCCGCCAGTCCGTGGAGCGCGCACCGCCTCGCCGCCCTTCCTACCCTCTTCCGTGGGCCTCTCGTCTGGGCTTGGCTCCGGAGACTCCGTTCTGCTAATCCTCTGGCAGTTTTCTGGGTTATTTAGGCAGGTGTAGGTGGAATCTAAGTGATCAGCAGGACGCGCGGTGAGCCCAGCGTCCTCCTATGCCGCCATCTTCCGGAACTCCCCATTTTCTTTCATCCTATCAGCTAATCTTTCTCTAGTGAACCATTCTCGTCAACTTGAAATTCTGTTTCATAAATACCAACTTGATCTCGCATCACCTCCACCAGTGACCTGAGCATTTGCTTCCTCTTTTTGACAAAGTTCACAGCAACTGTTGTTACGCTTACTGTTTCCACCTTCTTCCCCTTCCATCCCTCTTGAACTCAGTCCAGTTAGGCCTTTCTTCCCATTGTTCCTCTAAATTACCTCAGTCAGAGGAGCTAATTCAGCGGTCAACCGCCAGCCCTGATCTTGGTTAACCGACTCTTCATAGATTTGACCCAGCTGCTCTCTTTCTCCATTTGAAAACAATTTCTGCACTTGGCTGCTGAAATACAAATCACTCCTGCTTTTACTTTCACCTCTCCGGAAGGTTTATTTGCTAAATTTTCTTCTTTCTGACTGATGTCAAAGGTCCACAGGGCTCAGCATTCAGACACCTCTAACCTACAATCACTTGTATGTAAGTCCACCATCTTGCTGGAAAAACGATCCATGTAAAATAATGACTCCTAAGTGTTTATTTCAGCTCATTTTGCCCTGGCACTCCAAAATCATCTACTCAATGATCTATTTTGCATCTCTGATTATAGGCCTAAAATGCATCTCAAGCTTCATGTGTTCAAACTTTAAATTCTTGGTTTACCTCTCAAATCTGTTGTTCCCCACGTCTTCCTCAACTTAGTAAGTGGTACCATCACCCATCTAATCGCTCAAAGAATTTTGGAAGCATCCTTAAATTTCTCTTTTTCCTTCATCCCGTCTAATGCCTCAGTTTCTTCGGTACATATCCAAATCTTGACCGCTTCTCATTAATGTCGTCACTACCATTGTGGCTCAGGTAACCATCACCATCTACCAGCTGCACTGTAGAAAGTTCCTGTTTCCACTCTGTTGTCTACTCTGTCATCCACCAACAGTCAAACCTTAAGACTATATAAGGCAAACCGTATAACACTGTTCAATCTTATTCGATTGAATAAGAATGAGGAGAAGAAGAAGGAATAATTCCAATTCCCTACAATGTCCCCTAAAATTTTACATAATCTAGACTCAGCTCCCTCTCCAACCTCATCATGTGACACTCCCACTAGCTCACTGCACTCTATCCAAATGTGCCTGTGTCCTGTTCTTTAATTCCACTGTTTTCTTTTTTATTTCTAGAAGGTGTGAGAGCAGGGGAAAGAGGCAGAGGGAGAGGCAGAGGATCTTAAGCAGGCTCCATGCTCCTTAAGATTCATGGGGCCCAATCCAACGACCCAGGGATCATGACCTGAGCCCAAATCCAGAGCTGGATACTCAATCAAATTAGCCACACAGGCACCCCAATAAACTTTGTTTTTATAGTCTTAAATCATTTTTATTGTTGGAGGGTCCCTTTTCTTACATTCCTTTTTCAGTATAACTTTCATGGCTAGTTCTGCCTTCCATAGCAGCACAGAATCAGTCCGTGCCTCTTACAATGTATCCATATTTTTTAGACAAGTCCACAAGCAGCTACTCAGTTCATTCGGAGATACAGATCCTTATTAGAGTGAAAAGAAGCCTCAAAGGTCATCTATTCCAGTCTTCTCGTTTTGTAAATCAAGAAAAACTTGGTCCAAGAACAAGACAGTCCCCAGCTCCCCGCCGCCACCCTCCATGGCATACATACTAAGTGGCAGTGCTGAATGGATAAATCAAATCTCCACCTCTCAAATCACCTCTTTCCAGCCTGCTGTTTTCTCTTCTCCACCACAAATCTTCCTAGCTCCTCCAAAAATTGGTCGTTCAAGACTCTTCCCATCCCTTCTGGGTCCGAGTCGCTTTCTCTCAATTAGTCCCAGCAATGTTTCCGTTCGCTTGCGTTCATTTATACAAAAAATGGAATGTCAACATTTCTCATTATTGTTTTACATAACACAGCTCAGGGAACTCTCAAGATCTCCTATTAAATGACAAAAATTCAACTGTGTAATTTAAAAAATCAAATTGAACAATTCACAAATCAGGCAGCCTCCCTCCTGGCAAATGGAAAGGAGCTCTGTCCAGCCATAGAAAAGGAAAGTTCTTTACATGCAGAGAGGAAGTGGAAAAAGGAAATTAGAAAAGAATGCATTTTTTAAAGCAAGGTCCCCTTCCTAAGGGCAAAAGAAAGGGTCTATCAGTAAATTTCCTAGTGCTAGCCAGGAAATTCATCTTGACGGGTTAGAAGTCACATTCCTGGGAGGTTAAAAAGTGCAGTTAGTTTAGGGATTAAAAGTCTTATTTTGCTGCGGTGGGGCCTTAACGTAAGTGACTCTATTTGGGGCCTGGAATTTCTAACACTCCTGTTTCAGGGTTTATCATCCTTTCTCCACGGACCAGAACACTGAGGCTCTGAGAGAGGCAGGCCCTCGCACAGTATTACGAAGATGGTAAACCATGAAAATGGGATTTAGCTTCAACTTTGCCTTTAATTCCTTTGATTCAGATTACATTTGTCCTACTTTGTTTTTGCTTTGTTTAAGAATTCTCTAATTGTTGCCCCACTGATTTATGGTAGAACAGTTAGGTAGAATCCGGGTCTCCTGGTTTTAGTCACTGTTCCCCCGTTTTTAGCCACATTCCGATACCACATGTAAGTCATCAGCCAAAAGTGCGATCTCAATCATGGTACATGGTCAGATTACAGCCATCCTTTAAATTCTGCCGTTAGCCATCAGCATGACACCAGATACGTGTATCTAGATATGTGTCCCTCAAAGGTAAAAAGTCTGCAGTTTTAGCCTGCATGTTATTCCTTAGAAATTCCTTTGTTTTCCTACTGCCTTGTTGAACCAGGTGACAAAGCTCGCCCAGGGCCCCCTCTTAACACCAGACTTCCAAACAGTCTCAACAGGGAGACGACAAAGGGTTAAGCAGCAGATTTGTTTAATCACTGGATAAACACTAGATTTGTTTGACTTTTCAATTAGAAAGTGTTGTCAGCCTCAAACCTAAAAGTATCCTGAGATGTTTGGTCAAATGGTAATGTATTACTGATTATTTTAATTCAAAAGAAAGCCACGGTCTGTAATTCAATGTTCTCTGCTTCACACATTTTCCCACTGGCTTGCTCCTTAAAAATAAACAAGAAAAAAATAAAGGGGACAGGAGATTGCAGACCTTCCAAAGACCACGGAGACCGAACTCACAGACTTCTTGCCAACAGTGCCCATTCAGAAAGCTCTAAAATTTTGTGCCCTTCTTCCCCCCACGCACAGAGACAAGGGCGGGTTCCGTTCATATTTGAAAGTATTTCTAAAGTCACAGAAAAAAAGACACTGATGTTCACAAATATAACGCAGGCAAGATATGCATTATGTATATAACCATTGAGTAGAAAGTACAAATATGATCGCGATTCATTTCTAGTCAAGTTTCAAAATGGAATCTACTTAACCTTGAATCTCACGCATCATGGCTCTGGGGTTTAAAGAAGCAGTTTGGTGCAGGGGAAAACAGAAGCCAGGATGAAGGTAGTGAAGGTGTGACAACAAAATAAATGCCGATCCCAGGCACATGGCAAGATCGAGGCACAGGCCACACACGGATTGTGTCCCAGGCTGCCTCAGGTTAGTATGAGACTTGGTCACTGATTACTTCATTCAGTCTCTCCTGAATGTCAGACCCTCTCTGGCCCCAAAGACAGTGAACAAGACAGTCCCAATCCTGCCTGCAAGTGGCTAACATTCTAGAAGAGGGAAGGTAGAGAAGAAATGAGAACTGAAACAATGAAGCTCTTTTCAAATAGTGTGGATTACTGTGAACACCAGACAACAGGCTGATAAGACAGGACGTGATTTATGAGGCCTGCGCTATTAATGACTGTGATAAACATAAAGAAAGGATTGCTGTTAGTTTTTTTGTTTTATTCCAGAACGGGGTATATGAGAACTTTAGTGGAAAAAGCAACACATTAGCTGTCCTTTGAATGATGGGTTTTGTGGGATTTTGTTTACGTAGAGACAGGGGCAGTAAATTGCACTGGATCACTGGGGGTGGCTGTTCTATTTTGTAGGGCAAAGGCATCTGGGTCTCATTGCAAATCCATAAAATGGAGATTTGGGTGGCTTTGCTTAACTTGGAGATGTCACAGAAACGAAATGACGTTCTTTTCCAGGGTCTTACAGATTCTGAAGAATGCGCCTCTCTTCTCTCTTATAATATGATTACAACAACCACCTTCTAACTGGTCTCCCTGCATTCAGCTGCCCATAAGGTCTTTCTAAAACATCTCAAATTATTCTGACCTCAAATGACTTTGACCAGCACCCACATTTCACAAAGCAACCCTTGTACTGCTTGCAACACCTTTGAATATTTTCTTTTCCATTCTCCTTGATTCTATTTCGTTAAGAAAAACACGCTGGTCTGGAGCATCTAATTTAATGTCATGATCCTCGTAGGTTCCAAAGCCTTGTGTGTAACCCCCTGCTCTAAAGCAAAGGAGTATAAGAGTTCCCCATTTAGTCCTCTGTGGCTCCTTATTGCCTTCAGGATAGACTTCTGAGCAGGATTTAAGATTTTGATATTCCAGCCCTGGTCTTCTTCCTCCACATCACCCCTCACTGTTTCCAGTCTCATTACTTCTATTCCTGCCATGTTGAATTAGCTTGCAGTTTCTCAGTCCAGCCACCTGGTGGCTCTGTATACGCGATCGCTCTCCATGATGCAACCCCAGTTCAGCTCCAGTACCAGCCCTCTAATGACTGTCTTTGGGCTTCTTGGCTTAGTCGTACTCCTACTTCAAGCCTGAGGTCAAATGGAACTCTTGAACGCAAAAAAAGTCTTCTTTAGGCGCCTTGGTGGCTCAGGTTAAGTGTCCGATACTTGATTTCAGCTCAGGTCGTGATCTCACCATATCTTGGGTTCAAATCCTGCGTGGGACTCTGTTCACTGACAGCGTGGGCGCTGCTTGGGATTCTCTGTCTCTCTCTATCTCTGCCCCTCCCTTGATCGCACTCTCTCTGTCTCTCTCAAGTTCAATAAACTGAAAAAAAAATTATATATATACGTATATGTATATATATATATATATATATATGTATATATATATATACTTCCTATCTGCCGGTCTGGGTTTGGTTTCTAGGGCCTATCCTTCCATATTTCTCTGAGTGCGCTTCTAGGAAAGCCTTCATATGATCGCATTACAAATGTGTTTACTTTTCCGTATATCTGTACAGCCAACACAGGGTCTGAGTTTTCAACTTACGTTTTCTTCGTTCCTGGAGCCCAATAAGCACTCAGTAAATATTTGATGATTGAAAAAACAAACAAACAAAAACACTTTATTAAAGGGCAAACACATGTAATAAATTCCTCCCAAGGTACCTGCTACCTCTTTATATCCAGAAATCTTTTCTAGTTAGTTGTGAATCATCTAGAGATTTTGTTTCCCTTAGTGTTTTCTCTGCTCCCTGCGAGCTGACACTGGCAGGCACATGTGAAGAATTTGCTGATCAGTGGGTGCTGGCTGAGTATGTCCTCTTTGACTCTATGGTGGTAAGTTAGCGGAAGACCTTATCTCCTGCCTCTGCGACTGGCTAACCCATGTTGCCTTGTACGGTGTTAAATATTGAAGAAAGTTAACCTGAATGTGCCCGCTACAAAATATTTTAGAAGCTTCATGTGTCAGTGACAATTACCGGAAGGGTTTTCGAGTCCCTGATACAGCTAAGAGGTAGGCCTGTTCCTGCTCATTCAATAATTGATACAAGGCATCCTGTAGGATTTTTGAATGAGCAGTTCTTAGCCAAGGAAGGTTGTATAACAGTAGTGTGTCTGTGAGATTTACGTATCCTGGAAATATGTGTGCTGATTTCCCGAAACGTGGATAAAAATCACAAAATGCTTATATGAAAACCCAAGTCACTGCTTTCTCGGAAATAAGATTATGCAAAAAGGCACCTTTGTTCTCACGTGTGCATGATCATCTGTACTAATATGCGAATTCATAGCTGAAATTGTTGTTTTCCTTTATTACAAACTGACCAAGAAGTCTGTTTGGGACTTTCCTAGTGGAAGAGATGGATAAAATGGCGAAAATATTCTAAACTCTCTGCTTACAAACTGTGGAGCACAGAGGAATTTTACTCTTTGAGCTTTGAGATCGGCTCATCGGGGAGGGTTAAAAACTAAGCCATACAACGCAAAGCGTGTCACTCTTGCGTCTTTGGGAGAAAAAGAAAGGCAGTTCTGGGGATGAGAATGACTCTCAACCAGGCTCCGTTTTTTGCTCATCAAAGCTGAGAACAACCGAGACATTCTCTGCAGTAGCCGGCCTTCAGAGAGATAATGCCCTTGGACACTGGGACATTCGCCTTCCTGGCGGCAAGAGCCTCAGCAACCATGAATGAGAAGAATTGGGGAAAGTGTTATTTTCTTATGCCACCTGGGTGGCTCAGTCGGTTGAGCATCAGGCTCTTGACTTCAGCTCAGGTCATGATCCCAGGGTCCTGAGATCGAGCCCCACCTGGGGCTCTGTGCTGACCATGGAGCCTGCTTAAAATACTCTCTCTCTTGTGGCGTTTGGGTGGCTCAGTCAGTTAAGCATCCGACCTTGGCTCAGGTCATGATCCCCCAGTTTGTGGGTTCGAGCCCCGCCTCAGCATCTGTGCTGACAACTCAGAGCCTGCTTCAGATTCTGTCTCCCTCCCTCTTTACCCCTTCCCAGCTCACGCTCTGTCTCTCCCTCTCTCTCTCTCTCTCTCTCTCTCTCTCAAAAATAAATAAACATTAAAAAAAAAAAGATATTCTCTCTCTCCCTCTGCCCCTCCCCCACTCACAGGGCTGTCTGTCCCTCTCTAAAAAAAAATAATAATAATAATTTAAAAAAATGAAACAACTAACACAAAACCACCCCAATCTGTGGGACTTCATAATTCTAGGTTATTCCTCCCACGAAAGAATCGTGTGTGATTTTTTTTTTAGATTATTAAAAAGTTATGGTGGCAATAGGAGAGTAAAAATTGCATTAGCTTTAAATTTATGGATCTATACCAAATGTGTTTCTGTGCACTGAATACAAAGGAAATGTCAGTGGGTTTATGCACTGCCACTGCTTCTTTTCCCGTGAAGATGAGGCCACTTCTCCTAACATCAGGAACACGCTTAGAGATCTGTTTGTATATCTCTTGCAGCAGCTAGCTCAAGTCAGGTAATCAAGCATGGTTGTTTTTTGTTTTTGTTTTTGTTTTTGAGCACAGTGGACTCTGGTGGACACTGTGGGTGTTTTCCTCTCACTCCCCCTTCAGAGGCTCACAACCAAGGAAGGATTGATGTAGGAGAACGGGGGTCTGGCCATCTCAGTCCCACTCCGATGAGCCATTAGAGCTCCCAAGCTTCCTCCAAGATCGGCCAATGCTGTCATAGGGCCTGTGTTTCTACGAACTTCTCCTGTCCCCACTTCCTTTTCTTTCCAATCCCTTTCACAAGGGGTGCCCTCAAAGGCCTTTCCAGAGAACCCAACCTACAACGTGGAAGCATGGCAACCGTGGGTGGGATGGTGATCATATGGCGAAATGGCGACCTGAACAGATTTTCTTAGTTGAACATAAATGTACTTTCTAGTAGCTCAGAAAGTGTTAAACTTCTTACCAATTAACCCATTGACAGCAGTGGGAGTTTGAATTGTATGCCTAGATCTTTTGATATAGTTTGGAGCTATAAAATCAAATAGAAGCCATACGAGTGGGACTCAGGATAAGGCTATGATTAAATACACAGGAGTCAGACAGCCTAGATACAGGTCTCTTCTCCTACCTTCTCTGTGACCTTGGGTGAGTTACTCAGCTTCCTTAACACCAAGAGTGCTCCCTAATGAAATAAGGATCTCGATAATACTGTCTTCACATGGGGATCTTGGGGGAACTAAATAATACAGATACAGATAAAAGGTTTACCACAGCGCACAGCATAGCATGAGCATTCGATGTGTCCTCTCTTAAACCCACCTTGTCATGCAGAGTAAAACCCCAAGCCCTCAGTGCCCAAAGGCTTTAAATGAGCCAACTTCCCATTGTATCTCCAACCTTGTCCTCCCTACCACCCTTCCCTCACTACTGTTTCCCCTAGACTGGACTCTGATGCTTTTTCTTTCTTTCCTTTTTTTGGTTTTAATGTTTATTTATTTTGAAAGAAAGAGAGAGAGAGAGCACATGCATGCTACTGGAGGAGGGGCAGAGAAAGAGGAAGAGAAAAAACCCAAGCAGGTTCTGCGCTGTCAGGGCAGAGCCTGACGCAGGGCTTGATCTCATGAACCTCGAGATCATGACCTGAGCCAAAATCAAGTGTTGGAAGCTCAACCGACTGAGCCACCCAGATGCCCCCTGTTACAGTCCTCCCTTATGACTTCTGCGTTGGTTGTTTCTTTAACTGGAGTGGTTATCCCTCACCTCAACTTTTCCAGGTCTTTGCTCAAATACTACCTTCTCAATAAGACTCACTTTTACCATCCTATAAAAAATTACAACCTAGCCCCCACATCCCACCCCAACAGTCCTGATACTCTTTACCCTGCTCAACAATTTCTTTTCTTCATTGTCATATCTAACAGATCATACATATATATATAAACACGTTTATGCATGTGTATATATACACGCACCCACATATACATATATACACACATATGTAAATGTGTATGTACATATGTACACATATACAAAATTTATTATTTTTGTTTTGCTCATCTAGGAAGGCCAGAGCCTTTGTCTGTTTTGTATACTGTCTCTTTCTGACTACCTAAAAGAGAGCCAGGTACATAAGTGCCCAATAAGCGGTCAATAATTGTTTCTTAATTAAAAGAATAAAACAAATGCTTCTAGTTTATATCGTACCTGTTATTAACGGACAAGGGGGCTTGCAACCAGGTGAGTTTGCAAAAGCACGTGTTGGCATAGTCTGTCTGAAATGGACACTTGTTAGTTAAAGGGAACATGGAAGGGAAGAAGAATGGCTTTGTACCCAGGACGTCTTGTTCTTTACCATCAAGGAAGTTTTTCCTGCCGTCCTCGGAAATTTTCCCTGTCACTCCAGTGTAGGAATTGCATTTACTTGTGGGCAGTTGTCTTGCCCGAGGCCATGTCCCCTTCCTGGGCGCAACCTGCATCCAATGACTGACCCTGAGACTATTAGGGGACTATAAAAACTGAGGTCCACTCTGAAAGACCATCTCAGTTTCAGAGCCCCCGATAAGATGGACTGGAGCATAACCCAAATTTCTCTGTAGTCAATCTTGCTTCCTTTCCTCTTCCAGCGCTGCTAATGCTAAGAGCTTCCCCAATCAATTTCCGCATGCGAATCTCCATTCCAAAAGCTGCTTCCCAAGAAACCCAAACTTCAACACTCATAATTATATTCATCTCTCTGTTGCTGGGTAACAAATCACCACAAGTGGTTTGGAAGAAGACAAATTGATAACCTCACAGTTTCTGTGGGTCAGGAGTCTGGCATGTTTCCGCTTGGTCCTCCACTCAGGATCTCCCAAGGCTGACATCTAGAAGGCCTGCCACATTCTCATCTGGAGTCTTTCCTACAGAGGTGGCCTATGTACAAACTCCCAGCATGTCACCAGAATCCATTTCCTTGTGGCATCGGACAGAGGTCCCACTGTCTTGGTAGCTGCCCGTCAGGGGCTGCTCCCAGCTCCTAGAGTACACAGGCTTGCCCTGTGCCCCCCACTCTAGAAGCCCTTTCACACCCTCAACAATTTTTTAGTGCTTATTTTTATGAGCGAGAACCTGCTTTAAGCACATGCAAGTGAAAAGAGCAGAGGAGGGGCAGAGAGAGAGGAGGAGAGAGGATCCGAAGTGGGCTCCACACTGACAGCAGAAAGTCCGATGCAGGGCTCAAACTCGTGAACCACGAGATCATGACCTGAGCCCAAGTTGGATGCTTAACTGACTGAGGCACCCACATCCTCCACTTTAGTGTCTCTGACTTATGCAAGGGCCCAGTGCCTTTTAAGGATTCTTGTTATGAAATCAGACCCACTCAGGCAAACTCCTCTTTAATTAACTCAGAGTCAGTTTATTTGTAATCTAATCATGGAAGTAACACCCATCATATTCCCAGTTCTCACCCACATTCAAGGGGAGATTATATACCAGGGGGTGGGAATCTTGGTAGCCATCTGAAAATTCTGTCTCCCACACGTACACTAGTAGAAGAGAGAAATAATTATATGGTGATCTGTGCTCTGAGGAAAATTCATAGTACAGAAGCAGTACAGTGATAAACTTAGAGTTGAACAAACTTCTCTGCAAGGAAAGATGGTATTTGATTAAGAAAGTTATGGTGAAGGGGATAGCGTGAGCCAAAGCCTAGATACAGCATGATATGCCCAGGCCTCTACCAAAAATTTTTTTTTAATTTTTTTAACGTTTATTTATTTTTGAGACAGAGAGAGACAGAGCATGAACAGGGGAGGGGCAGAGAGAGAGGGAGACACAGAATCGGAAGCAGGCTCCAGGCTCGGAGCCATCAGCCCAGAGCCCGACGCGGGGCTCGAAGCCACGGACCTCGAACTCACGGACCGCGAGATGGTGACCTGAGCTGAAGTCGGACGCCCAACCGACTGAGCCACCCAGGCGCCCCTCTACCAAGAATTTAGAACCCACTGAACATCTGGCGTGTTTTGGCCTGCAGTTATGTATCATGAAATAAAATACTAGGAAATGTAAGACCTCAAGAGGTTTCACATTTAAATTCCGCATGATTCCTGAAAAAAAAAAAAAAAAAAAAGATCAAAGCTATAAGCAACCACTGTAGCCCAGTCAGTATGAATTCACAAAGGAAATCAGTTCCTTGGGGATCTCAGAGGTCAGAGAAAACCTTATCCTTTGAATCTGCAATAGAGGAAATATTTGTATAATGGTGGCTTGCAAGAGGGCGGTGGGTCTGCCTTTGAGGCTGAGCTAAAACCAGGAGCAAATTCAGGAGATAAAAAGATGAAAGGCAATAGTCTGGAAGGAGCAGGAAAGCCAAATGGTTATCAGCTTAATTATAACCGAGATTCGTCCTGAGACAAGAAGAGTAACAGAATTTTTATGAACATTGGACCGTATCCTAGAAGACTTTAAATGTCAGACGGAAGAGCTAGTATGTGATGGCAAGATATATACAGAGAGGTCCTCTAAAAGTCTGGAAAAGGGAATTTATAGGATAAAAACTACATTTGCACAATGAGTCTGGTGGAGCTGGGATGGGTCATTCATTCAGCGAGCCTGTTGGGTTTAGCAGTCATCTAATTTCATGTGTTTTTAACAGTTTGAAAATTTGTACACTAGCTTGGGATGCTGGAGGCTTTC
The DNA here is from genome assembly GCF_028018385.1 of Neofelis nebulosa. Taxonomy (NCBI): domain Eukaryota; kingdom Metazoa; phylum Chordata; class Mammalia; order Carnivora; family Felidae; genus Neofelis; species Neofelis nebulosa. Next base: position 106,125,701 of record NC_080783.1, on the reverse strand, counting down.
TTCCTAGTTATATGACACTGCCACATCGCTTGTGGTTTATTGCTATTATTGTACCCCTTCTGTCATTTCAATGGGATTTTTGGAAGAAAGAGAGGTAAACACACATGTTTAGTAGGCTTCTTGAGCCATAAACTCCGTAGTTTTTACATAGTTAAGGTTATTCTCTGTATATATTTCTTAACATTTCACATTTTAATTTGAGCGTTCCCTATGCTGTATTTTAAAAATCCCCATAAATATGTTTTTAATGGTTGTATGCTGTTTCATAATATAGTTGTACCACAATTTACTTAGCTTCTCATGGAACATTTCAGTTGTTTTATCCACCTATCTATCCATCCATCTATCTATCTGTTAATTTACTTATTTGCTTTTATACAGAAAACTGCAACTCATGGGCAAATATTGAAGAATGAAACTATCACAGAAACTCTTCCTATTACAAAATAAATTTTAGAGAAATGTTGGTGGTAAATACTAACTAAGAAAGGGTCTGCAATATTATCTTTTAAACTTTAAGATTTTATGAAGAAAGAGACACAAGTGAGAGTGAGGCTTGACAGAGAGCTTAGTACCACCTCCATTTCTGGAAGATTATTGTGGAAAGAAGAGACATCTGACAAAGCCTGAGTGATTTGACCAAGAGCTCCAATTTGGGGAGAACTAAACTGAAGAACGTAAGAAAACAACTCGGAGAAAATCTGAAAAGTTTCTTAATATGGTAAACCCTTCTAATTGGCCCATCATTTCATCAAAAGTGGGGAAAATGGCAGTGAGTTGTTGTTGTCGGTTTTAATTACTTTCTAGAGCCCCATGCTGGACTGAGAGAACTAAGCAAAGTCTGGGTTAGAACCTTACCATGCACACTCACACATACATATAAGGACACACACCCACTTGTACACATATGCATATACAGACGTGCATACACATCCCTAAGTAGAGTGAATCACCATGCAGACATCTAGCAAAATTACATGAACAGAATCCAAATTCTCCAGTGAATGTGGATTTAAGTATAGCTACACCCTCCCTACACCACACTCCAACCCCCTGATGCATTTATAACAAAAAGTGTATGGGATGAAATATGAATTATAGCTGAGAATGAAAGATAAAAGGGTGACATTAACAGAGCTCCTAGAAGGTAAAATTGCTCATTCGAAGCCTTAATGAAAAAGAAAATAAAAAAACTAAGCAAACCTAATATGGAAAAAATTAAGTCAAAAAAGAGAAGAAAAGGAACATAGGCTACAAAAATAAATGACAAGCCCAATCTAGGTGAAAGCCTAATGCAACAAATTAAAGACAATTTCCAAATAGGGCTTTAAGCTATAAGTGAACTTCATGAAAATAATTAAATGGAATAAGATCTAAAATACGAAACAATAAATAATAATGTCTACTTCGGCCTTGTATTCCTGAATAATATCTACTATTCTATTTTCCTCATTACCCACAATAAACTATTCATAAGCCAACAACAACAAAAAAAAGGTAACATGTATATAAACGTTACATAAGTAAAAGAGAAATGAAATGCTTTTGATGTTACATAAAACCAAACTTCTGAACATACAAACTACAGATTAAACTGCGTTCTGCAATTATTGTCAAACAGAACATTTTCTTAGCTTAAAACATCTGCATTTGGTTAATGGTGACTTATGAGTTTTCCTTGAATAAAATGGTATTTTATTTCTTTTTCTATCTAAAGTGTCCTTTCGGTGACTTTTCTACAGCAGAAGGAAGGAAGGAAGGAAGGGAGGAAAGAAGGAAGGAAGGAAGGAAGGAAGGAAGGAAGGAAGGAAGGAAGGGAGGAAAGGAGGAAGGATGGAAGGGAGGGAGGGAGGGAGAGAGGGAGGGAGGGAGGAAGGAAGGAAGGGCTCCTAAGTTTTATGGAAGAATTCAAAAACTCTAGAACTTCTAGAAGATGGACCAACAAGAGTCCGGTATTTCTCATTACTTATTCCATATGTCAGAATTATTGACTTTTTTTTCTATTTCTAACCTATGGATTGAGTAAATAAAGAGTCTCTTTCCTTCTGTCTACCCGCAAAGAGTTCTTATTTGAGGACAAGTTACAAGGAGCAAGTTCATCGTGATGTATGGAGTTCAAAGGCCTATTCTAAGTTGTGTACTTGCCCCAAGTTTGGGAATTTCTAGCATGCCTAAAAGGCAGTGGGGCAAGACACTAGAGACCGATGTGCAGGAGAAAATAAGACTTCCCCTGGAAGTGAATTCAGCAGTGGGAAGTTAGAGTTTGGAAATGCAGACCTGACTATGGGTCAGGGTCAGTAGGGAAACTTTAATGTACAATATGTTGTCACATTGACCAGATTGGTCTTTTTCCCAACTTCTGCAGATCTCCACTAGAAGACTATAGTGAGAGGAGCAGCACAAAGCTATGTGGAAACTGTAAAGGTCTTTTGTTGTAATACTTTATAAGCTCTGAGAACACGTGATTGTGTTGCATGTAAATCAAGATGGCGCCCCCCACGAGGACATGACAACTTTCTCCCATAAATAGGGGATTTTGCAGCATGTGGACATATGGCATAGGACCAGAAAACTTAGTCATGAGTTGATGTCAGAGGACAGCAGGCATTTGAATATCAATGCATAGGCCGGAGGAAGGATATAGCGGGAGACATCTGGATGGCAGCTACAACAAAAAAGGGAAAATATGAGGAACGCATGGTTGAGGGAAGAATATTCTCAAAGACACACTGATATTGCTTGGAGACATCTGCAACCAAAGAAGACTGAGATGCTGCAGCATGAAGGAAGGTAGAGACCAAGTTTTATCTTGTTACCATTTTTGACCCTTTTCATCCCCAAGTGAGGGCAGCATAGAAAATATGCATTTCAATAATTTATTGCTCTCCATTTTCTTTGTATGCGGACTTGCCCTTTGAAACTAAACAGCCTCCTTTAAAAAAAAAACTGAAGGAAATTAGTTCATCTGTAGCAGGGCTTTAGGTGGCTCGGATCATGGAAGATGGTTGGTCTTCGGAGGCAACTCTCCATGTAATCTCTTCATGAAAGATATTTCAAAACACCTTTAATCTGGTTCCACTTTGAGAGGCACAAAATGTGACCTCAACACAAACATCGTGCTGGATTTTCCTGCTTGCAAATAGGTGGCAACTGCGAAGGTCCACACCCTCTCAACCCAACCACACTTTCTGGGAAAAAGTTCCACCTCAACAACATCTCCTTCCTCGGAGCAGGATGTAGAAAACAATCATCTGTTTTCATTCCTGATCTAGAGAGACATACGGGGAAAATGAGCCAATTTATTACTGCAAAACATACATGCCCATCCAACCATTTTGATTCCTTTCCTCTCTCCTTCTCTCTCTCATACATAATCCTCATGGGGCTTGAATCACAGCTCACTATAACATCTTTTCTGGACTAGTCCAGCCCAAATTGGCCTGGCTCTCATAGGAACACTAATAGCCCCTCATTTGTTCCAGCTGTGACCCTGATTACATCCATCATCTATTAATTTGCATCTAAAATTGTTCTTATTTTACTGTTAACTCCTCAATATTAAGGGCTGTGCCTACTAATTCCCCAAAGTCCCGTGTTCAAGAATAAATGGTGATTCATCATTAGTCAGATTAATAAATGGGCTTCAGCGTTAGCGCAAACGTAAAAATGAACAAACTCCTAAATACAGACTTCGTACAAAGGCTCTAAAAGACTCAACCAGGAGCCAACTTCTCCTCCACGGTTCTAACCACTTACAACTGGCCTCTTCAAATTCTAACTTGCCTCAAACTTTGTGTTCAATGCTTTTTAATTATTGCTCTGAATCCTTTGGTTTCTCACTTAGCATTCAACAATGGGGCATGGGATAAGGAAATGCCCCTCCCTGCCAGCTTCTCTCAGATTTTCTTCAGCTTTCAGTATTCACTACTGCAGAGAACCCAGAGCTACTCCTATTAACACGTCAACGACATCAAACAAAGAGCTTCCTAAGTAGACACTTCGGGGAGATTTCTTGTGAAGGGAAAATTGCCATAATGTTGGTAAGTGGGTGAACTGCCACGGTGGAGGGGAGGGAATTATGGGTGAAAGGATGTGCCTGACTAAATGCAAAATCCATTAAGGTGTGTTGCAATTAAAGACTATTTCTTGAAGTGTTCCCTTTGAAGATGGGCCTGGGGAGGGTGACTGAGCCAAGCACCCCATCTTGTTCCTGGAGAGCGATGAAGGACCACCACCGGATGGGAAGAAAAGGAAGCAAAGGCCACCACCCTTTGAAAGTGAGTGAAATTCTGGCTCCTGGCTTCTCTCCTCTCCTTTCCTTTAGGCCCCTTTGTCCCTCTCCGCCTACTTGATTCCAGTACAATCAGTCCCAATACTCCCCTTCACCCGCTCATAGGGGGAAGGTACGTATTTGCGCTTTTGTTCACGTCCCCTGAAATAAGGTTTAAATGCCTCGACCATCTTCTTCTGTGTTGTTAGTTTCAGTTCCTGTCTAGTTTCTGGATCCAAACCTGTGTTCCTGAAGGAAAATTAGTGGGGAGGGAGAGACTAGTGTTTATCATCTGCTCTGGGATGGGTATTAAACTAAATGCTTTATGTGTAATCGTGTCTAATTCCAGCAAGAAATGTATGTCTCCCCTCCAGAGGAAGCAAAGGGATTGATTTTAGCCTTCATATCTTTCTATTTTGTGTTCCCAAATGCGTCCCTGGCAGGCTTTTCTATAAGCTAGTTAAGGTTTTCTGTAGGACCCTCCTCATCCTCTTACCTCTATTAAGTACCCTGCAATGTCCTCTGTATCCCTCTCAGCTTTTGAGAGGGCTGCAGGTCCCGGTGTGGCCTCATTGTTCCTATCTGAAGCATAACATCCTCCAATCTCCGTTTTCTTCCCAACACCCATCAGTTGGATTTTCAGTCAATGAAAACGTATTGAACAACCGCTAGGTCTTATTACATTAGGTGCTGGAAATATTAGGAAGAATCGGATTTATTCCTGACCACCCATCAGACAACAGAGACAGTCAGGTAAAAGATGACAAGTAAGTACAATGACAGAAACAAAGGCAGGTGTAGGTCCTGTAGGGCCAGAAGCAAAATAATTTCAGGTATACTCTCCAAAAATAATTTGAGGTATACTCTCCAACAAAAAGAATACGAAATTGCAAACACAAAGTGAGATTTGAATACCAATGACAAAAATACGAATACGAATTATAAAAAAAAATAAATGGAAATGATAAAATATAGAAAAAGAATATCCTGACGTATTTCTATAATAAGTTTTGTCTACATTTTGAGCTGCAAATGCTCTGATTGCCTTTTTTGCATAACGTCGATTTTGTAACACAATTATCCATAAAGAGAACAGAAAGGTAATTTGATATTTCTTCTAGCAACTTGATCCAGGTTACTTTTTCTTATTGTTTGATAGTTTAAAAGAGTTTCTTCTTTTGCTGCTCCCATTGTTATTGGTAATACCAAGTGGGTTTATAGGACTGCTTTCAAGTGTAGGGAAAATATATTAGGCTTATTTGCTATATGAACTATGCAATATCCCTAAACTAGCTTCCAGCTCCTCACTTATAAAACCTTATTTCTGCTTAGCTACATACATGCTTTTTTTTTCCGGCACTAAATCACACATTCATTTTGTGACACACCATGGACCTTGCACCTTTTTGCTGTGATGCCATTTGATTCGGCATGGTAAGCTATTGGACTTTCTTTCTTTTCTTTTTTTTAAATGTTTATTTATTTTTGAGACAGAGACAGACAGAGCATGAACGGAGGCGGGTCAGAGAGAGAGGGAGACACAGAATCCAAAGCAGCCTCCAGGCTCTGAGCTGTCAGCACAGAGCCCGACACAGGGCTCTAACTCCCCAACCGCGAGATCATGACCTGAGCGGAAGTCGGAGGTTCAACCGACTGAGCCACCCAGGCACCCCTCTTTTTTTTTTTAAGTTTATTTATTTATTTTGAAAGAGACAGAGAGAGAGCATGCCTCATGGGAGGGACAGAGAGATAGCAAGAGAGAGAGAATCCCAAGCAGATTCCTCACTCTTAGCAGAGCCTGATTAGGGGCTCAAACTCACTACCCGTGAGATCGTGACCTAGGGCAAAGTCAGGAGTTGGGCACTTAATTGACTGAGCCCCCCAGGTACCCCAACGATGTTTCTATGCTACTAAAATGGCAGGTGAACAATTATAAATATACCACACTAAGTATATTTCCCCTTAGTTAGATCCTAGAAATGCCCAAGCCACTCCAACATCACCCAAGAAGTGGGGAACAATGACAGGGGTAGCTGGAATGCCAACAAGTAAAAAAAGAGTTTTAACTACCTCCATCCTGACTTCAGTCTGTAGTTTCCACTTGATGAAGTTCTTCTTTACAGCTCATCTCTGAACTCAAGCAAAAGACCCTGCGGGCAAAGCATCCCTTGATGGGAACCGAAACTACCCTCTCAAGCAATATGGGCTGCCCTGAGCCATCTAGACGCCGCATGACTGACCCCAAGACAGTGATCTATGTGACCTTCACTGCCCACCTGCAGGTACCCATCAACCTTTGCCCCACATTTTCCTTATATAAACCTGGAAGTATTGGAGGCACTTTTTGAGATAGTTTTTGAGATGCTATAGTCCGCTGGCTTCTTGGTGTTGGCTTCTCTGAAATAAATCCCTTTCTTGTGTCACCACGGCTCATTTCTCCGCCTTTGGATCTGGGCAGCAGCGAGTGGCCAAATCTGGTCTGCTTGGGACCCCCAGAGCCAGATGCCCTTGTACCCCTGCACCCCGCTACAGGGACATAACGCTCTGGAAAAGTACAGCATAGGGAACATGGTCGATAATATTGTAATAATGTTTGCTGAACTGGTGCCCACAGGCATCTTGGTGAGCAGCGTCATGTACAGAACGGTTGGATCAGAATGTTGTGCACCTGAACAACTAATGTAACGTTGTATGTTAATTACACTTCATTTAAAAAGAGAAACTCACCTGACTTGTGTGCATTAACAAAAGTATTCATCGTGGCTCCTGGTGTGCTGGGGCTACTTCTCTACTGGCAGCAGCGCCCTCTAAGGGAGCCCACGGCAGCGTGTTTGGAGTCAGGGCAAGCGGGTGGGCGACCACATTGGTGGCCCTGCTACCGCAGGGGTAGGAAGGTGGCTTTGGGTTCACGCCTCAGTGGCGGGGTTAAAGCTGAGACCCAGCTGACAGGGCCTCTGCTGTTCATCTCCACATTCTCCTCTCTTTCCTTAACCAGTGGCTCTGCAGGCTGTGATTTCTTGCTTGAGCTCCTGGGAAGTTCTCGAAGCACACGCTCCCAGCTGGTGTGTCCAACAAAATGGAAAACACACAGTCCCCCAGCTCCCTTCTGCTCTCTCACTATGTTTCTTTCTCATTACGGTAGCGTTTTCTAATATTGTTCTTTGATTTGTGGCTCCGGTCTGCCTTCCTTCTGAGGATTACAGCTGCCTTTGCAAGTGTTCTCAGTTTGAGTTTTAATTCTTGCTGCATTGGGAGGAATTTCCCTAAGGATCAGTTTCTGCAGCCAGTTTGGAGGTTTGACCTTTCTTTCAGATACTGTTCTCTCTTAACACTAACAGGAAGTTGAGGAATTTCTGTGTCTTTGTGGCCTTTTTGACTGTATTCTAGGCTTACTCCCTCCCTCCCCAGGCACCCGGCTTCATTGTGGGCAAGTGACTGTTTCCCTTTGGAAATTCAAATTCAGAAGAATAATGAAAAGGAAAAATGGAACAAAACAAAAGGGAATAAGAGGGTCATTCCGAAATCAATAAAAACAGTAACAAAAAGTTGGAAATTTAAAGATTCAATTCTTGGACTACTTCTTTGTTGCTTTGTTCATCTTTAAATGTCTCCGACCCACTCCCCACCCCCCACCCCCAGCACAGGAGCTCTCCTGAGTATCTTTCTCTGAGTACACAAGTGATGCTAGGAGGCACGTTAGAACACTGCCAATTTTTCAGCAAATAACAGTCACTAAAGGAAAGGAAGGAATTCCCACTCTTAGCTCTAGCAGGTATTGAGACAGAAAGTCACTGCATCTATTCAGGTCTAGAAGACAGGACTAAGACCAACCAGTAAACTAATGAAAAAATGCTCTGGGTTATCTATGCTAGCAATACGCTCCCAGGCACTAGAAGTGATCAAGCAGCACCTGGGTGCTACCCGTCAGAGCACTGTAGAAGGAATTTCTGAGGGTGGAGGTCTGGACTCGATGATAGGTAGGGTCTATTCTAACGTAAAAAATGATTCTCATTTTCAGGTGTCTTGAAATCAAACAGAAATATGCAAGAAACTCTCAAACAAAAATCTTTTATTTTCTAAACTACAACCAAACCCTAATAAGTTTGTTTTATTCAACAATTTAAAAATTGTTACTGGGGCACCTGGGTGCCTCAGTTGGTTAAGCATCCTACTCTTGGTTTTGGCTCAGGTCATGATCTCACGGTTCATGAGATTGAGCCCCACATAGGGCTCCAGGTTGAGTGTGAAGTCTCCTTGACATTCTCTGTCTCTCCCTCTGCCTCTCCCCTCCTTCTTGAGCCCTCTCCCTCTCTCCCTCAACATAAGTAAATATACTTTAAAAATTGTTGTTAAACACTCACACATAGATCGACTAAATAGTAAGTTGGGATTGGAATAAAACTCCATCTTGTCTTAAATGATTAAATTAAATGACAAATTCACATAAAAGCCTTAATATTCACTAAACTCAATCTGAATTACATTAATACCCTCTATTAAATCTTCAGTTACTATTTAAAAAAGATACTAAGACTTATATGATGTCATAGTTCTTATTAAGTGGGATTAAGTATGTGAAAGTTTCTGACAAAAGGCCAGGTGCAAAGAAAGAGCACAATTAAAATTACTTCCCGTCTCCTCCCACTTCCTTGATTGATTTCTCGGGATATGAGTTCGTTGGGTCTGATCTCAGTCAATGGGTAGGGTGTTTCTGTAATTCTGTTTGTCCATCTGGTCTACTTTGGAATGGTGTTTCTTCTAGTCACAGATAAAGTTTCTTCAGAGATTTGAGCTCTTTACGTAGAAAATCTATCCTGAAAATGCTAGCTTATCATTTGATGGAAATACCTTCTCCACTCAGGCTACATATATTCAGAACTTGCAAGTGTATTTGGCTGGCTTTCCTGTAGCTCACATTGTTGGAAGCCTACTGAGACCATGTCGAGAGAGACAGAATTGTTTGGGCAGAAATGGATAGGTTATAAAACATAAATCGTTGGACAAAGGGGAAAAATAAATTTCTGCACAGCACAAGCCTACAACAACCACAAAAGGTGTGCACAATACTCACCCATAGCACCTGTCCTCAGACCTGGGCTCTGTGTGGTGCCTGCCATGGCTGCCGGGGTCTCCTACAGCATTCCTGTGCATTCCTTCAGCATAAACGTTGCTGGAGCACCCGGGTGACTGATGGTTCAGAGGATAGAGGATGTCTCTGTTGACCCCTGATTCGGTAGTAGTAAGGGTGAGATACACAATAGTTAATATGTGCCAATCACAGTGTTCAGCTCCTTCCATGCATCATAGCCTTTCAGTCGTTGGCCTCATTGTTGTCCCATTTACACATAAGCACCCTGAGCCTCAGAATTCTCAAGTGATTTGCCTGAATATTGCCATAAATGGCAGCACCAGAGGTCAAATTCAAGTCACTATGACTCAAAACTATTCCATGAGGCCATGTTCTCCATGGGAAAATTAGTACATCCAGCCTTTGAGCCTCAGCCCTGAGAATTCCTTACCAGAATTCTACCATGTTGATTTACTTCCAGTTAACTTTTCCCTACAGTGGACCTTTCATTATCTGTGCAAATCACAAACTATCCTAACACTGCACTTAGAAGGCTGCTGTCTCAACTGAGTGATTCTCCCCAAGAGGAGGCAACCTCGAAATTTTGATCTTCTGCAAAACAATAAATAAAATTTGGCTAATTTGCTTGTGTGGTGCTAACTACTAGAAGGCTTTTCATTTTTATTATTTTGCCTTTTTCTCTAAAATATTTTATGCAAAATTATCATATAAGGAGATAATTGGAACAGCAGCAGAAATAACTTGAAACGTAGCTTGGAATTCCTTTTTGGTACACAATTATGATAATAATCATACCACCTAAGCAAACACCTAAAGAATGCTTAATAAATGGAACCTGATCATAGGTAAACATTATTTTCATTGAAATATGACATCATTTTGCTAAACATACGGTTTTTATAACTTTGCTTTAGTGAATGGAAAATAAACATTAGTAAATGGTTAGCGTTTTCTTGCCTTTGTTTCCAGCTTGATGCCCCTTTCCTTTATTTGCTGACCCCAACTTTCTCCCACCACAAGCATCCGCAGGTACATGCGGAATCCGATAAGGGGAGCCAAGAGATCTAGGCTCTGTGTTTTCACTCCACCATTCACTGTCTTTTTAACTATTTAAGTCACTTCAGTTCTCCGTGACATAGTTACTCTTTGCTCAATGGCGGTCTATTTCCTGTCATAACTCAACCAGGGTTATTACGAGGATCAACCGAAATGAAAGTGACTTTCCAATTTAAAGGAAATATACTGATAGAAGGTATCGTTCTTAAGCAAAATAAATGAGCAAAGACGAAGGACATAGCCATGTATTTCTAACCTGTGCTCTCCAGCTATATGTAATGGTTATGAATAATTCAACCGGCCCAAAATTGTTATATTATTTACTCCAATATAATAGAGTGTAGAATAAGAATAAGGTCATCTTTTATTTGTTCTTGTAAATAAATGGAATTCATACTTCCAGTTGATCGTTTCAGGGGAGTGCTCCATTAAATGTCTATGGGCCCACAAATCCACTTAGACATTCAAGCAAGATGACAGATTTATAGCTTTAAAAACAATCTCATTTGGGCAATTAGAAACTATATGGAAGGCTAAGTGAAACATCAAGGTTTGAACATTTCTTTCCGAAGAGTGGGACCATCAGTTATTTAAAAGCATCTAATCATAAAATGCAGATAGGAATCTGCTATGTGTCACCGCTGGGCCTTGGAACAGGTGTAAGGGGAAAGAGTGAAGAGCAAAAATTGTTCCTGGTCCCATAGGGCTTATGTCTAGTGGGCAACATAGACATTAATCATGTACTCTTACATATTGAGGTAAAAATCACAATAAAAAATTTGCTATGGGGGGGGGTGCATGGTATCATGAGAGAGACCATTTAATTGGAAGATTTGACTTAGTTGGAAAGATCAGGGAGCCTCTCTGAAGAAGTGACAATGGATTCAAAGTCTGACGAAAGGACTAGGATTAACTAGATATTGAAAGGGGAAGAAAAGAGCGTATACAAAGCTCAGGTAATAGGTGAGAAGGTGGGTCTGAGGATTTCCTGGAGCTGAAAATCAATATGCCTGGAATAAAGAGATAGAGAGACTAACGTCTAAAATGAGGCTGGAGACAAAACAGAAGACCGGATTATACAGAGCCGTGTCGGTTATACTAAGTATTCGGACTTTATCCTAAATACAAAGGGAAGTCATTGGATTCAGGAAAGGGATATTAGCTGAGGGATGGCATGATCGGATTTGCATCTTTAAAAGTATACATCCAGCAGTCTCACTCCTGGATTGGAGGAGAGCAAGTATGTGTACAGGAGACCAATTTGGATACTATGGCAGCTGCCTGGACTTCAAATGATGGTACTCTGGAGGGGGGGGGGGGGGTTGTACCAGTTAAGAATGGTTTATGTGGAGGGGCACCTGGGTGGCTCAGTCGGTTAAGCGTCCGACTTCAGCTCAGGTCACGATCTCGCGGTCCGTGAGTTCGAGCCCCGCGTCGGGCTCTGGGCTGATGGCTCAGAGCCTGGAGCCTGTTTCCGATTCTGTGTCTCCCTCTCTCTCTGCCCCTCCCCCGTTCATGCTCTGTCTCTCTCTGTCCCAAAAATAAAAAAAAAAAAAAAAAAAAAAAAAAAAACGTTGATAAAAATGTATCTGTGAAGGGGCGCCTGGGTGGCTCAGTCAGTTAAGCGTCTGACTTCAGCTCAGGTCACGATCTCGCGGTCCGTGAGTTCGAGCCCCGCGTCGGGCTCTGGGCTGATGGCTCGGAGCCTGGAGCCTGTTTCCGATTCTGTGTCTCCCTCTCTCTCTGCCCCTCCCCCGTTCATGCTCTGTCTCTGTCTCAAAAATAAATAAACGTTAAAAAAAAAAAAAAAGAATGGTTTATGTGGAAATAACAAACACCCCCCAAATTACAAGGGCATCAAAAAATCGCACAAAGGTTTATGTGTAGTTTATGCAGTGTCTCCCATGGGCCAGGCGACTGCCCAAGGCAGATGTCCCCCAGGCACAGTATTTCAGATTGCTCTGACCTTGTGGCAACTCTAAGTACTTCCATAAATTCTCAGCAGAAGAGAGAGACCGGAGAACTGTACGCTCCCTCGTGGAAGCTACTGCGTAAGTCCTGCTCACATGTCATTGGGAAAAAAATTATGTCATGCCTTGTGTCATGCCTTACTTCATGGGGGTGGGGGATACATCATGCTGGAAGGAAGAAGCTGGCGGGCCATCTGCAGCCTGCCGTCTCTCCCAGTGGTTCTCAACTGGGTGCAGTTTGGCCCCCAAAGGGACATTTTGCAATTTGGGAACCAGTAGGAGTGGTTACCGTGGGGTGGTTGCTACTGGCATCTAGTGGGGGGAGACCGGAGATCCTGCTAAACATCCGACAAGGCATAACGCAGCCCCCGCCCCCCCCACCCCGAGCAAACAATTACCTGGCCCGAATGCCAGCAGGGCTGAGTTTGAGGAATCCCGCTGTAGATTCACAGGTAACTGCAAGTTTGATGCGTGATAATACCTTCCTTACAAATGAAGCTCAAGGAATGTAGAGAAGTATATGGTACCTTGCTGAGCTTGCTAAGTACTAAAGCAAGCCTCTGCGTCTAGGATGGCCCACTGAGTAAACCCTACATGATGAGATGTAGCTGTACTGGGCGCTAGTCACTTATTCCTGACAGAGCTATGCGCTTTGCAAGGCATGAAATGTTAAAGACACCACGGTTGATGGCTTCTTTAAGGTGATGGTGTCCATACCGTCTCACCATCTTGCATCATGAAACACTCACACCAAGCATGGCGCAACGTTGAGAAATTGGAAAGCTGCCTGGAGGTTATGATCCATATGTGTTTGTTAAACACGCTGTATTTTTCCTGTCTCATATATATATATTTCTTAATGCCATGTAAATTTCATGCAGAGTGAAGCCCATTACATCTTGTGACTGCGGTTATCTTTCCAAGCCCAAGACCACTGTCCCCTGCTGGGAGGGCACATCGCAAGAGAACCCCAACTCTTGACAAGGGCAACAATGTCTCTCTGTGCCAAGTGATCGTCATCGGGATGAAAAGAACGATCAGTTTCGAAAGACATTTAGGAGAGGACGCAAACACGTTTGCTCTTTCTCTACATCTAGTTTTCACCATTGTCTTTGCCATCACAAGCTGGATTTGGATCAGGTACCTTTCCTCTTCTGGGCTTCCGGGTAAGCTGGTTCCAGTTCCCTTGCCAGTACTTATTTAGGCATGGGCATGTAATATAATTCAGGCAAATGATATGTAAGGGAGAAGCCGCTGTGAGGCTTTGGGGGAAATGTTTCTGCATTCTTAAAGAGAGGTACTTAAGAAAAGATGGCCTTTTTGTTCCCACTGGGCATTGTTGAATTTATATGTGAAACTGAGATGTGCTTCAGAGATCTCGCAACTATAATAGAAATAGTCTGAGGACAGGGCAGATGCGCTAATGACAGCAGAGAGAAAAGTGAAGAAAAATAGTGGTTCTTGACGATTCACCTCTGACTTCACCAGCCCTGGAGTGCTCTCATACCGGGCTCCATATTAGTTGACATTTAAAAAAAAAAAAAGTCTTTCATTTTAAATAATACTAAATAATTTTAAAATGATATATTTTTGTGGTAGGTGTAGCGAAAGCATCTGAGAGTGATACCGAATTTAAAATCTACGGGAATATAGGGGCGCCTGGATGGCTCAGTCGTTGGGCATCTGACTTGGGCTCAGGTCATGATCTCGCGGTCCATGAGTTCAAGCCCCGCGTCGGGCTCTGGGCTGACAGCTCAGAGCCTGGAGCCTGTTTCTGCTTTCTGTCTCCCTCTCTCTCTGCCCCTAACCCACTCGCATTCTGTCTCTGTCTCTCTCAAAAATAAATAAACATTTAAAAAATTAAAAAAAATAAAAAATAAATAAATAAAATCTACAGGAATATAATGGACTGGAGATGAGGGGATAGGAACAGAATACTTGGATTTCGGGGTGGTGACAGGGGGAATATGGTTGCCTTAGTAGACCCATAAGCCCTGGAAGAATATATGGGTTAATATACACCATCAATTTACTTTTGGATATTTTGAGTTTTAGGTGCCTTGAATAATATAAGAAGAGATTTCAAGAGGGCAATCATTTTTATTTAATTTTATTTTTTAAATATAATTTATTGTCAAATTGGTATCCCTTTGTAAGTTATCTGATAATTTGTGGGTATGGGTGGGCTAACCCAGAGAAAATGCACAGGTATAACAGCCCCAAGCCAAACCTTGAGAACTTCAATGTTGAACCAGGGTCCATGTAGAGAAGGATGAGCCTGGGAACGTGGCTAGGAGGAACAATGGAGGAGCAGAAGGAAACCAGGGCACATTGTGCCACAGATATTCAGAGAAGAGAAAGTTTCAAAAAAGAGGGAGAGGTTGGGGTACCTGGGTGGCTCAGTCGGTTGGGCATCCGACTTCGGCTCAGGTCATGATCTCGCGGTCCGTGAGTTCAAGCCCCGCGTCGGGCTCTGTGCTGACAGCTCGGAGCCTGGAGCCCACTTCAGATTCTATGTCTCCTTTTGTCTCTCTCTGCTCCTCCCCAGCTCACACTCTGTCTCTTTCTTTCTCCCTCTTTCTGTCAAAAATAAATAAACATTTTTAAAAAAATAAGAGGGATAGTTTGACAACAGCAAATTCTGTAAGAAATAAAAAGATTAAGATTCAAACATTTCTCCTTAGAAATATTGAAAAAAAGAATGTGATTTATAAAACTCATCATGTTTATGTAGCATAAACGTTTTTCACATGCATTGTCTCTTTTGAGTCTTGCGGCAAAGGTTAGAAATGGACAGAACTGTTACTGTGAAATTAGCCTTACACCAGGACGGTAACACTTAGATACACTAAGTGATTTGATCCATGTGGTAATGGAGCAGCCAGATCGAAGTCAAACGCACACCTGACTCACTCCTGGTCCAGGGCTTTATCCATACTTCCCCCCAATTTTACTACAATATACTCTGTTGCCAACAATGTGAATGAATTCTGAGCTCCCTCCTAGGGAAAGAGAGACAGACAGGCAGGAAGGCAGGCAGAAAAGTAGGTAGACATTAAGCACGGAGGAGTCTCCACACTCTAGGATCTGTATTACATGAAGAACACGTACCCCTGAGCCTTTCAACCATACGCCTGCCACATAGTCGGCTGTGTAGAGGGACAGCCAGCAGCCAGACAGGGTAAGACTTCCAGAGATTGGGAGTTAAGCCCAGGGGCAGATGGAACGAGATGTGTCTACCATTTGCAGTGGGAGCAGGGACTTCTAATTGTTTAGTGAATTACATCGTCCCGTTTGGAAACAGAGCTCAAAACAACTATGTGAAACAAGGAATCGATACACGTATTAGTTCGCTAGGGCTGCCCCCACACAGTACCACAAATGAAGTCCCTTAAACAAAGTTTAAACAAAGTGTGTGTGTGTGTGTGTGTGTGTGTGTGTGTGTGTGTAAGACCACAAGACTCCCAGTTCAGCGCAACCCAGAAACACATGGTTTATTACTCACATGAAAAAGTAGCCAAAGCAACATCTTGCCGAGGCTCCCCAAGCCCCGATCCCTTCGTGGTGCCATATTAAGGGCAGAATCTTAGCTGTGCATGCAGACTCCCCAGGAAAGGAACCAGACCATGAACCATACTCGGAGCTCTGAAAGTGCTCCTTACGCTTGCCCATCCGACACTCAGGAGAGACATTACTCATTATCCTGAAATAGAAACAATTCTCCACCAGGAGAGAAGGAAAAGGCATCCCTCAGGTTCTTATCCTGGAACATAAGCAAATGTCTCTGGAGAGGGGAAGGAGAGGGTTTTACGCATGCTACCCTGGGACTTTTGCAGGCAGAGAGAGTCTCTGGGTCTCTCTGGAGGGATACAGCTTCTCTCGTTTGCAAGGATATTTGCTATTCAAATATGCCTTGTGCCCAAAAGACCTGGACTCTGCAGAAACTCGAGAAAACCGATAGGAATTGTGTAGCACCAGTTCACCATCGGGGTTCAGTTGTAAAGTTGATGAAACTAACAGGTAAGATGATGTTCCTGTTGAATTTTACATGCATCTTTAACATAGTGCATTTTAATAGCTTATTTACATATCTGCCTCCCTATTTGATTACAAACTTTTTGAAATCCTAGCCCAGGGATTCCATCTTAATATCCGCAATGACTAACAGAGTGCTTGGTGTTTATAAGCATCCGTTAAATTATTCTTTAATTAATATCTGAAGCAGAACTTTTCACGTATTTTGCGCTATAACTTAACACGTATTTGTTGTCACACTTTGACCTTTCTTGCCTGAAAGTTTAAAATGTAATAACTTACCCATCATTTGTCTTCCTTCAATGGCTTTATCATTTCACTAATTCAAATATTCCTAAGACTTTTTAATCTTCAAGTTTCTTTCTTTATTTACTTTTCTTCCTACATCGGCTCTGTTTCTTTATCTTCTTTTTTATTCCTCTCTAATCTCCTAGGCCAAACATTCATGTTATTATTACAACTGTTCCAGGTGCTTAAAATTAAGCTAAATGAATTATTTCTTATTGAAGAAAATGGTATTTTTCAAAATCCAATTAACCTGCTCACTTAAATGGCTCTTGAATATGAAGAGATACGTTTCTCTTCCAAATTAAAAAGAATCGGAATTCTATTTTAACGCTATAGCAAGCTTTAAGTGACACCTTGAGAAATCTCATTTTTATTCATATTTCGGCCGCTTCTAAGGTATTTATGAGCTGTAATCTTGAAAAATATTTCGTGTCTATGGAAGTCTATATAGAAGTGACTGTCGCTTGATTAAATAAGTAGTTATTGGACAGAGCTGCTTGGACTGAATCAGCAACCCACTTACCAGATAACAGCCTGTGTGTGCTGACTTTCTTTGTATGGTCATGGTGCATTGCATGGAGAGACAAGAAATGGAGAGATAAGATTTCACCCTTGCGAATGCAAAGATGCTTATTTATTTTGAAAATCTATCCTTTCTTTATATTTCAGGTTTGGGGACTTCAAAAGATCTAAATGTTTCTCATTTTTTAAAGGACTATTATAGCGTTCTAACAAATGTAATTGAAAAGATAAAGCCAACAAGAACTACTCTAGAGTGACTTACAAGCTAGTCAAAAGAGGATTAAAAAATAAAAGTAAAAGTGAAGAAGGTTTATAGGAGCTAATATGCCAATGCCTCAGTCTCAAATAGCATATCTGAAGGAATAAAGAAAAACGATGTATTGTTTTGGGGTTCAACTTACTTAGCTTTTTAATTTACAGTTATTCACTTACCTTCCCCAAAAACATTGTATCAGTTCATGCATAAGACGGATTTTTATTCCTTAATTATAATTGGAAGAAGAACAAAGTAGGGCGCCCAGGTGGCTCTGTTGGTTAAGAGTCCAACTTTGGCTCAGGTCATGATCTCACGGTTCGTGAGTTCGAGCCCAGCATCAGGCTCTGTGCTGACAGCTCAGAGCCTGGAGCCTGCTTCGGATTCTTTGTATCCCTCCCTTTCTGCTGTCCTCTGCTTGTGGTCTCTCTCTCTCTTTCTCAAAATTAAACATTAAAAATTAAAAAAAAAAAAAAAAGAAGAAGGACAAAGTAGAACATTTCCTCTACAGGGTCAGTAATTTTCACTCTGGTTCGAAGGCAGGGTTTGGGGTTCAACTCTAGTGTCTTCCTTGGAGAGATACCATTGGATATTGCGTTGAACAGCTGCAAGAGACAGATACACTTCCATCTGATGGAAATAATGATTTCTACCTTTCGGATTTCGTAGGTATTCACAGGTAATTCAAGTAAGTGTCTGGCATAATGCCTAGCACATTGGAGCTATATATGTTTGGTGGCCACGACTAGTTGATCTGGATAGAAGTAGGCTGGCATGTCGCCCCAATCCTTGCACTTCTGTCCTCCACATAAAATCAGTATAATGAGCCTGGTCTTTGTCAGGCACAAATTCAGTAGCAGCACAAGTACAGGCGTTTTGTTGCTGTAGGAATGCCTTTCTCACCGCTTCCTCCTCCTGGTGGTGAAGTCTCAGTTAAAGAAAAAGACTGGAGGGCATTATGCTGAGTGAAAGGAGTCCAACGGTGAGGGACAAATACCGTTTGATTTCATTGACCTGTGGAATCTACAAACCAAAACAGATGAATAAACAAACAGAAAAAGGAGAATCAGACCTATAATACCGAGAACCAACCTGGTCACTGAAAATGGGCAGTTGGTGAGGGGGATGGGCAAAATGGGGGAAGAAGAATGAGAGAGACAGGCTTCCAGTTATGAAACGAATAAGGCACAGGGACAAAAGGTACAGCATAGTGAATATAATCAATGATATCGTGGTACGTTGTGTGGTGACGGATGGTAGCCACATCTGTGGTGAGCACAGCATAACCGTAAGAGATGTTGAATCACTATGTTGCAGACCTGAAACTAATTTGACATCGTGTGTCAATTATCCTCAAATAAAACAAAAAAACTAAAAAGGCTAAGACTTTTATTCTACAGAGATAAGGTTGAAAATATGTCCTCCCTGGGAGCCTGGGTGGCTCAGTCGGTTAAGCATCTGACTCTTGATTTGGGCTCAGGTCATGATCTCATGGTTAGTGAGTTCAAGCCCCACACTGAGCCTGCTTGGGATTCTCTCTCTCCCTCTCTCTCTGCCAGTTCCCCACTCGCTCTCTCTGTCTCTCAAAATAAACTTAAAAAAATTAAAACAAGAAAAAGAAAAAGAACATGTCCTCCCTGGGAGAACAAAAGCCACTGAGACACAGGAAGGAGAGTTTGAAATCAATTTCAAAGGATGTTTGGAAGTTACCAGCCAGAAAAACAATCAAGTAACTTCACGTTGCTCATTCTATACTTTACTGGTCTTGATAACTAGTAGAACATGTTCCTGCACGTGGAGATTATGTGAAGTGCTTCTGTAATAAGCCATGAGGAGAACTAGAATTTTTAAGGAACTAGAATAAAATAAAATAGATTAGAAGTTATTAGATTTTAGTGCATGCAGTAAGCATGTATTATTTTATGTATTACATACACACATATATGTATATATACAGCCGAACCATGATCTAAGACGTATTCATTCTGTGTTTATCAAAAAGTTTGAAAGGCACTCGTCTAAGGGGCTCACATTAACTCAGAACAGAAGTTCTTGGAATAATTTGGAATTCCTTTTTGTTGTTGCTGTTGTTGGTAGCGGGGCTTCGTTTTAAAGGACACACAACTCCGGGCACTGGAGTGGCTTTGAAACGGGATCCTAAAATGCTGGATGGTTGTAACCTGATGATTAACTCTTCCAAAAGGATTCACATTTTCCATGGGCAATGTTGGTCCCTTCGGCAAGAATTACTCGCTCCCTCCAGAGGCAGTTGCCGTCCCGCTACTTCTTTAATGACATGTAATAGCCAGGGTTCACCCACGAAGAAGCCATGATGCTAGGAGTAAGTGACTGCTTCAGGGAGAACGCGGAGTTGGAATTACCCTACAACCACACTACTCTACTTCAAAGAGCCCTGGATTACATGAAACACACTTGGAAATACTTCAGCTCGTTCCTTGACCTTCATTTACAGGTGGACATACTAGACACCTAATAAAGTTAATCTCCAGGGCCATTTGCTTGATGAGCTACTTTCAAGGACTTGAGCGTAATTTTGAGTTTCTGACGTTTGTATTCTTGTTGTTAAAGGTGGTTCCAATTTTGAACAAGCTTCAGGCTTTACAAAATCTTGATCTACCTCTGCACTAAGACTAGCCAGCAGTATTAAATTTAAAAGATCTTGCCTCATACTTATTTGAAAGCCCCAATATCTATAGTATCAAGAATTTTATGGATACCTGGTAAAGAAAAGCCTTTTCAGAGACAGACTGACCTTGTTGATCTTGAGCAAGTCATTGATTTCTCTGAAAATCAATTTCCTTGACAGAAAAATAGAAATATAACACACAGAGTAATTTTAAGGGTTAAATGTTACCTCTCACAAATGTGATAGTGACCCTCTGTTAACATTTCCCTCCCAAATTTAGGCTGAAATAGGTCCATTGTAGATCTGAGTTGACTCACTGCTCCTCAACCCTCTTCTGCCAAGGGTCAGTAAAAGGGAGAACTGAGTGAGAAACGAATAAAGGAAGGAAGGAAGGAAGGAAGGAAGGAAGGAAGGAAGGAAGGAAAAGAAAAAAGAAAAGAAAAAAGAAAAGAAAAGAAAAGAAAAGAAAGGAAAGGAAAGGAAGAAAAAAAAAGAAGAGAAGAAAAAAGAAAAGAAAAAAGAAAAAAAGAAGAAAGTAAACGAACATGCATTACATTTTCCCTCCTTAATTCCTGGTGGTAAGATTCCTAATGCAAGGCTCAGTTTCTCTGCTAATATGAAGGCACCAGCAAATCTTGATAATTCTATGATATAGAAGTGTGTAAATGCATTATAGTGCCTGAAATTCAAAAATGCCCCATTAGCTATGTTGAGTTGCACCCACACATCTGGCCATTTTAATCCACATGGAAGGTCAGGCACCCAGGTGACTATACCATTATACAAAATGGATGCTGGGCACCACAAGGCTAAAACAACTCTGTGAGTGACTAAAATTCAATCTTGCCACGTATTTGTTTGGCCATCTGATCAACCTCAAAGTCCATCCTTTATATTACCAACATAAAAAAGACATCCTCCAAAACATTGGGGCCTTTCTTCCTGCAAAATTGGTTGCAGAACGCTAAGAAAATGGAAAGCAATAAGAAAATGAATGTTATTGTGATAGATTCGGAGGGGCAGGCTTTGTTCTTTCTCATACCTCCAAATCCATTCCAAAAAGCATGAAATGCTATCAGTTAAGGAAGGCGTGTTGAAGATGGCCACATTATAACTGATGAAGGGCTGCTAAATGTTTAGATAGTGATCGTCAATTTCCCATCATTGACAGACGTCTTCCCTGAGAGCCATTTCATAAATTCTCCAGCACACTGCAGCCTGAAGAAAGCTGCTTCTGGACAGCATTACAGATTGCCAGCTGTGAAGAGCTTGCCCCACCTCTTGTCACAGCTCAGGGAGTTTGCATGACAAAAGAATAATTGAATTGGTAATGCAACAGTACACGACATAGATCACCATTTTGCAACAGGAATGTTTAAGTCATGAATAATGAAGTGATTTCCTCCGGAGTAATTTATGGAACAGGTATATTAGTAAAGCGAGCTCCCCTAGGTGTGCAAATGCAACACACCCCCTGACCCAGGAGAGCTCAGTCAGGTCTCTTAGCTCATTTAAATCCCTTTCTTTGTGACTTCCATTTAGGGCAGGTAGCAGGTGGCAGGTGTGAAAAGGGGGGACATTTTTTTTATCATGTTTTATTGTTTTCTTGCTCTATGGCATCTGGCCACAAAAATAAGGGAGGGCTTTGCTAAAGCAGCTTAATATTGAACATCAAGCAGCTGCCAAGGAAGCATAACTTCTGATCATTTCTGACCTCTATTGAATTTGAATCATTACTTCTGGTCACGTTGCTGAAAGTGAACCACTCAACAGTGAGCGTTGCCAATAAGGTAGCTGTCGGGAAGCTGATCTGTGAAAAAATAGACTCCACTCCCCCTTCGGATATTGGAAAGATTGTTCTTTCTCATTGACCGAATACACACGTCTAAACTCTTCATAACAAAGATTTTACTTAAATAATAAGAATTCATGCCTGTTACAAAAGAAAGGTCCCAAGGAATTGCTAACTACTTTTACATCAATGGAAAAATGATATAGAAGACCAAGGGAGGGGTGCCTGGGTGGCTCAGTCGGTTAAGCGTTCGACTTTGGCTCAAGTCATGATGTCACAGTTCGTGAGTTTGACCCTCACTTCAGGCTCTGTGCTGACAGCTCGGAGCCTGGAGCCTGTTTCTGATTCTGTGCCTCCCTCTCTCTCTGCCCCTCCCCTACTCACGCTCTGTCTCTCTCTGTCTCTCTCTGTCTCTCTCTCTCTCAAAAATAAATAAACATTAAAAAAAAACTTTTTTAAAGAAGACCAGTGGAGAGGAAGAGAGAATGGCGTTGCCTTAAGAAGGAAAGATACTAATTACATCCGGACAAGAAGGTCTAGGAGAAAGTCCGTTGGATTCTCTTGCCAACTAAGCTGTGTTTGTATTAATGGTTGGGGTCCATTACAAGTCCACAACAAGTAGACTAATCAAAAGAAATCTTGGTCATTACCGCAATAATAGTAATAAGAGATGCTGTTTACTCAGTGTATCAAGGACTGTGCTAAGCATTTGTACACCTTTTCTTATTTAGTCTTACCAAAAGGTTCATTGAGTTGGTCATCTTTCTGTCTCCATTTGTCTTCCATTAATAAGGAACTAGAATATCAGAAAAATTAATTAACCTGATAAAAGTCAATCAGTGGTTGAGCTGGAAAGGAATCCCAGCTTGGTTTCATTCCAAACGATCAAAACATTATTTTTATCAAGCTGCATGAAAATCAAGTGAAATAGACTAAGGAGAAAATGATTTATTTTAGCAAGCCTAAAGGAAGATTCTTTCTGTATCAAGTACTACCCTAGTCACCTTCCAAAACAAAGACAAAAACACAGTCTCTGCGTTAAAATTCCTCATAATATAGTAAAGGAAGCAAATTGATGAACAAATCATTATAAGTACACTTTAATTTTCGTGCTCAGTGGATGACGTACCAACGTAGGTTCCTTAGGTGCAAGCAAACGCAATAGATGCTGGGTAATTAAAGCAGAAACGAAACAACTGAAAAAAGAGAAAGCCATTGTATCGGTTGGAGTAATTAGCACTAGATATTTCAAAAACAACCTCCCTAAATCACAGTGGCTAATCCTCCAAAGGATTGATTATTGCTTTTGTCACTCTAATACAGGCGGGGTATCCGCCAAATAGTGACCCAGGGATTTAAGCTCCTTTCATCCTGTAGGGGGTTTTTTTGTTTTGTTTTTTTAAAAACATTTTTTTAGTGTTTATTTGTTTTTGAAAGAGACAGAGACAGAATGCGAGTGGGTTAGGGGAGAGGGAAAGACAGACACAGAAGCAGAAGCAGGCTCCAGGCTCTGAGCTGTCAGCACAGAGCCCGACACAGGGCTCAAACTCAGGAACTGTGAGATCATGACCTGAGCCCAAGTCGGACGCTCAACCGACTGAGCCACCCTGGCGCCCCCATCCTGTAGTTTTCTCACAAACCGTCTTTAAAGAAAGAGAAGGGTAGAGGAGGCATACCGGTTCTTAACTGCTTGGCCTGGAAGCGTACCATGTCACTCCTGGTCATACTCTATTGGCCGGAAAATGTCACATGGAGTCTGGAGATAACACTGGGCAATAGCAGACCATGGTACCATTCGGTCATTCAACTCAATCAGCCTGTAAGAAAATGGGTGCAAACTGATGGACAGGACCCCAGGTCAGGGGACTGGATTATTCTCTGCACCACCGGAGTCATTTTGTTGTTCCCACAGCCTGAGGACTGGAAGGAAATCACAAGGAGACTGACACCCTTGCCCACTTTTTGCCAAAACACACTCATGCATTCACACATTCACATTGACACACACAGTGATGCACTCACAAGTGCCCCCCCCCCCACAGTCGGTTAGGCTCACACACACACACACACACACACAAACACACACACATCCATACACTCACATGCACCCCACACACTCCCACATTCATGTAATCACATATGCCCACACATGCACTCACACTCACAGATGCCCACGTGTCCCCATTTGCACACTCCCATATGTTCACACGTGCACACCTGCACACACTTATACGCTCACATATCCCAGCGCACACAAATCCACACACTACACAGTCACATATGCCCCCCCACACATGCCTGAAAGAAAATGTGGAAACAAAATAGGCATAAGAGTTCCTACATTCAAAATTTAATATGGACAACTGGGGGAAATTTAGAAAGATTTACATGGAGATGAAAATTACCCATCAAAGGAACGCAGAACAAAGTGACTCTGGAATCAGCATTTCATGACATAAAGGGATTGGGGGAAGGCCTTGAAATAACAATCAGCTACCTGGATCTTCTTCTATTACTACCTCGTGGTGTGACCTCTGGTGAGTTGATGGAATTTTCGAGGCTCATCGTTATCAATACGAGAACAATGTCTTTTTCTTGCTGTGAGCTCTAAATGAGTTTGTACGAAAGTAATTTAAAAATAATGTGCATTCCACTTCAAGCGGAATGGGACCCCCATCCATTTGTGCTGAAACCGAACATCAATTTCATAGACATGGTTCTGAGAGACGGGATGTGGGGAGAAGGGGCAGCCGAGAAGTTGAGAACTCAGAGAGCTCCTGTGCCTACTTCTGGGCTGGGTTCCTACTTAGCCGCGGCAGACCCCATAAGGTAGCAGTAATTGGCATTTTGTACTCAGAATGATCCGTAAGGATTCACTGAAACTAGAGCAAATCAATTTGTAAGCGTTTAGTTTCCGAAATGAAATTTCAAAGTGCAGTAATGGCCCTCACTAATGGCAAAGGCATAGTTAATTCAAACTAGTTTCGACCAGATCTGATGCACAGAAAAATACACAAATAAGAAGGACTGTTCAGCCCAAAGAAAATAATACAAAGTGTCAGTTATATAATTATCATTAGGTAAGGGACCTCTCCCTATGCTGAGCAACACACAAGAAACATACGTTTGCTTTACATTAAGAGAAATGACATTAGAAGAAAGTTTCAACAATCACTCATCGGAACAAATACTAAGGAGAAAGAAGGTGTCAGGTGAAAAATACTACCGACTTGGGGAAAGGAGGTTGTATTCTTATCCCACTAGTGGAAGGTGCGCCACTTGATAAGTTTTGGTCTCAAAACACTAAATAGTTATTTTTTTAATGTTTATTTATTTTTAATTTTAATTTTTTTTTCAACATTTTTTATTTATTTTTGGGACAGAGAGAGACAGAGCATGAACGGGGGAGGGGCAGAGAGAGAGGGAGACACAGAATCGGAAACAGGCTCCAGGCTCCGAGCCATCAGCCCAGAGCCTGACGCGGGACTCGAACTCACGGACCGCGAGATCGTGACCTGGCTGAAGTCGGACACTTAACCGACTGCGCCACCCAGGCGCCCTGTTTATTTATTTTTGAGAGAGAGAGGGAGAGAGCACAAGCGGGGGAGAACAGAGAGAAAGGGGTAGAGGGGATCTGAAGCAGGCTCCGCTCTGACATCAGAGAGCCTGATGCCATACCGAACCCACGAACCATGAGATTATGATTTGAGCTAAAGTCAGATGCTTAACAGACTGAACCACCCAGGCGCCCCTAAGTGCTATGTTAATAGCTCACCTCTTCTGCAAACCCATTCTTCATCCGGCATGTGTGACTTGCGTTGAATGCATGCCATCCTCCAACGCAGCCAGAATCAGACCTCCGAGCCACCATTACTTTCCATCCCTTCCCTGCTCTGGCCATCATCCTGTCAGTGTTCTGGCTCTCTCTCCTGATCCCTCTCCTCCATTCCTGCACTCTCACCTCCACTGGGGTTTTTATAACTTCCCATCTGGGCTGTAGCCAGTGTCTTGGGGCTGGTTTCCCTGTCTTGGATGGCTCTGCAGTTCAGTCTCTCTGGGTCACTGCCTTCTGGAAAGTTGTCCTAGTACAGAGCTGTGGCTATGTTCGGTTACACAAGAGGAGCTTTCTCTGGCTTTTCTTTCAAATAAAACATGCCTTTTCTATCGATAACTTCAAGACTAACTGAAAACTTGTTCTAAAATATCTTTCTACGAGTGTGTCTGAATTCCATCGCTTTTCTTTGCATATTCTATGATTCAATCAAATTGATATATTGCTTTCTTCCAAATATTCCCTTTACGTATCAAATTCTGGAAAAGATGGAATAACAGAGACCATATTTACCTTCCTGCCAGAGACAACGAAAACACTGAACACCATATGTGCAACAATGATTCCGGAGGCAGTAGAGACAAAGGTTAGTGATCTTTGAAAGCTGGAAAACAGATGAGATGGGCCAACACACATCCCAATTTACTGCCTGGAAAGAATCTCAAGGTCACAATACAGAGACAGGGAACTCAGGTGAAGCCTGGAAGCATCCTGGAAGTGAGATGAAGTTGGGAAGTGAGGCCGAGGCAGCTAGGGTACAAGGCAAGGACCAGAAAGGACAGAGCGGTACTCAGTGCTCCAGAAATGTTCAAGGGGTCACACTTAAGTCTTCAACTGCATACTGATCAGGTTATATGTGGGGAGAAACCACTGAGGCCAAAGGAATAACCACCCCTAAAAATTAAAGGAAGTAATACTTGGAGGTCACCCAAGGCTGGAAATAATTCCAGTTCCCATCTGCCAAAGTGGAATCATGATTCCAGAGGCAATGGGTCAAGTATTCAGAGAGCTTTTGCCTCAGGAGTGAGACAATGATTCCTAAACTAAATGCTTTTCTGCTCCTGCCAAACAAAGCTTATAAGTAAGATGTGCAAAGACAAAACTATGTCCAAGCCACATAACCGCATCCTAGAACAAGCCACGGACTATCTGCGGAAATGCAAGATACTCATCATCAAACAAGGTAAAATATACAATGTCTGGAATTCAATAAAAAATCACCAGGCATGTACAGAAGCAGGAAAAAATGATACACCATTGTGAATAAGATCAACCACTCAAAACTAATACTTTATTAGTATTTATTAGTATGATGGATTTAGTACCCGAGGACAGTAAAAGTTATAACTACATCGCATATACTCAGGAAGCTAGAGGAAATGTTAAATATGTTAAGAAAAGGCAGGACAAAACTTAAAAAATCAAATTTGAGCTTCTAGACGTGAGAACTATGGTGTCTGAGATCAAAAATACACTTGGTGCGTCAACAGCAGATTAGATATCACCAAACAGAAGACTGATAAATGTGAAGAGCTGTCAAGAGCAATTACTCAAAATGAAACAAAGACCAAAAAAACAAAAGAGACTGGAGGAAAAAAAACAACAAACAAAACACAGAGCATCAGTGAACTATGGGACAACTTCAAGCAACCTAATATACTCAGAGTCCCCAAAGGAGAGAAGAGCTGGAAGGAGACAGAAAAAAATATATATTGGCAAAAACGTTGGCTAAACATTTCCCCAATTTAATGAACACTGCAAGCCTATAGATCCAATAGTTCAACAAACCCCAAGCAAAAGAAACATGAAAAAAAAAAATTACACTATGGCATATCATAAAACAATTTGCTGAAAACCAATGATAAGGAGAAAAATCTTAAAATCCGGCAGAGGAAATTATGTGATACATACACGGAACAGATATAAGAATGACTCCTCACTCCTTTCCTCTGGACAATTCTGATGTCTTGCTTTAACTTCCAGTCCTGCGCTTGCCAAATAGCCCTTCTCTGTTCCCCCTCAGGCCCTTAAAAGCGAAGAGTAGAAATTACCCTCTTTTTGAGGGGTTGAAAGGAGGGCCAACCTTGTTTTCAAACCATGATGTAAAAGGATATATAATGATGGCAGAGTTTGCCTTACCTAGCATGACTTTTCTGTCAACCTTGGGATTTCCATTTACAATGGGTCTGGCTTCTCATGGCAATATTCAATCAATAGGTGTTTTATGAGTGCCTGTTCTGTGTAAGGGACTCATCTAGGGCCTATTATAATTTGCAGCTTAACCCGGAGGCAAGGCTACTATTGAGATGCTGAACACTGGGCAACGGATCACAGCTTTACACTTGTTTCTGCCTGTCACTTACAACTCACTTCCTGCCTATGTGGTTAATGAGCAAAGTGGAGCTGAGTGGGACCTGGGGTCCTCTGGCTACAAATATTTCACATGTACTGGCTTATATCTATCGCTTACTTTTTTGTTTCTTTGCTCTCTGAAGGTTTCTAAGTATGAGCTAAATGTGCATAGAACAGTGGCAATAATTTTTAAAACTTTGTTCAAAAGTTGCTCAGCCTCTACCTATATAAAATATGATTCTGATTGCTGGAATGCACAGATGAATGAGGCAAGGTGCTTCTCCCCAGGGAGCTCAGAGTTGGAAGAAAATGGTTTACCAATTGCAGAAGGAAATAAACAAAGCTGCTGGAACCTTGGAAACATGGAAAATAACTGAAATTAAAGGTAATTTTGGATTAGTCAAAGGAGACATCTTCCTATTTGTAAAAAACAGGTTTACATTTAGAAAGAATACCCTAGCTGCAGTGATCCTGAGCCGGAAAATAAAAGATTACTCAAACATGAGTCCCTGAGTTAAAGTTTTGGATTCAAGACCCAGTAAAAATCCAAAATTCAAACATATGATATTTGTTTCTCCAACCAGATGATATGATCATCTAGAAACATGGTAAATTATAAAACCGTATGAGAATTTCACATCCTTGGCACTGTTTCTATGTAACATTAAAAATCTAAAACTTTAGGGGTGCCTGGGTGGCTCAGTTGGTTAAGAGTCCAGCTTCAGCTGAGGTCATGATCTCACAGTTCGTGAGTCTGAGCCCCGTGTCAGGCTCTGTGCTGAGAGCTAAGAGCCTGGAGCCTGCTTCGGATTCTGTGTCTCCTTCTCTCTCTGCCCCTCACACTCTGTCTCTCTCTCTCAAAAATAAATAAGCAGTAAATTTTTTTTTAATCTAAACTTTAGGGGAACGTGGGTCGCTCTGTCAGTTAAGCATCTGACTTCAGCTCGAGGCGTGATCTCACGGTTTGTGAATTCAAGCCCCACATTAGGCTCTCTGCTGTCATCACGGAGCCTGCTTAGGATTCTCTGTCTCCCTCTCTCTTCCCTTCTTCCGCTCATGCTCTCTCTCCTTTTGCTGGTGCTCATGCTTCGGTGACTAATTCCCTTGCCAGATACAGCAGGCCACAATAAGCATTAATTAAACATCTGTTATGCACAAGGTACTGGGGCTACAAAGGTAAAACAGGTGTACTTGCAGAGTCTATCAAGGATGATACCCAAGTATTGCAATCCACTGATATAAAAACCAGGAAAGAAACAAGCACAGGCCCGTAACCTATTTGAAACCTGTAGATCAGATTTGTTTGGGAATGCAGAACTTTTCAATTTTAAGAAAAGACAACGCGATGCTTACATGACTTAAAGTGTATCACACCCTTTGTCTAAGGCAGCGCTCAATAAGCAACCACACCGATTGATTCTTCGGGGGACCTGTGAACATTCGCACTAAATTATGCCGGAGACTATAAATAGCATCACATCTGTTCAGGGCGTATCTGCTCCCCATAGAGTTCAGGTCAGCCCAGGTTTCACCACCAAATCAGTTAAGAGCATTGGGGATTTTAGAATTGAGGATAAAATTATGAAGGCCTGAATTAGAAAGTACGGTGGGAGGGACTGATTAACCCTGCTTGAGATTATTACAGGTTTTGCCTTCTGGAAAACTCCCTTGGATTTGTACCTTCATCTGCTCGTCTGCGTTGTAAATTCATCTGCACTGAGTTCCATTTTTCCTGCAACTTGCTCAGCAGAGAGAAATGGTCTAGAACACACTGGGTGCTTAATAATTTCTTAATTAACAATCTAACCAGACACCTGGCACAGTATCAGAAACCAGTGTTCATGAGGAACAGTTACTAAGGGAAAGTGAAAAGCCAGAAGGAGTTCCACATTTTATAGTATACTTAAGACTACTTAAAATGCATGGAAATATTCTGGAAAGAAGTACACAAAAGTCACAGGTAACTGCGGTGGTAGACCTATGAAAACTTTTCTACTCCTTTGGACGCTTGCTCCCAGGTTCTTTAATTAACATGCATTTTTAAATAAACTTGAGGGCGCCTGGGTGGCTCAGTTGGTTAAGCGGTTGACTCTTGATTTCAGCTCAAGTCACCAGCTCATGGTTCGTGAGTTCGAGCCCCTCATCGGGCTCTGCGCTGACAGCACAGAGCCCGTTTCGGAAACTTCCCTCCCCCTATCTTGCATGCATGTTCTCTCTCTCTCTCTCTCTCTCTCTCTACCTCTCTCAAAATATTAGGAAAAAATTCAGATTGAAAAAAATAATAAATACACTTGAAAAAATTCTGGAGTTTTACTGAACTCAGAAATGACTTTCCTTCTGTATGTCTCTGCCATGTTTTTCTTAAGCTGTATTTGGTGCTAGTAATTTGTTCTCAGGAATTTCCTATTTTCACTAAAGTGATGAAGAGTTTTTAAAGCCCTGTGCAAAATTTCTAGCTTCAGCATTAACAAGGCTTCTCGTGCTGTACTTCTGGCAACAGACAGCACGTTTCCCATGAGTTTCGTACCAGACAGAGTGATTAATGCTGTTTCTGGTAAGGCTGAAATGTGTGGCAACAGCCCAGATCTTTTCACTCTGCATAGTCCATGAAGTGAAAGGGGGGAGAAGTGTCTATTGATTCCCTTATTGAAGTGGTCACTAGCCTTGAATTTAGTGCAAAGCAAATGTATATCTTAACACAGTTAGGAGATTTATACCAGACACATGTTTAATGCCAAAAAAAAAGTCATATGAAAACTTTATGTGATAAGGTTTTATATGACAAACTTTTTATTGCAGTAAAATACACATAACATAAAATATACCAACCTAACCGCTGTTAAGTGCACAGTTCAGTAGCATTAATTACATTCACATTATTGTGAGACTATCACCACCATCCATCCCCAGAACTATTTTCTAAATTTCTTAAGTTTATTTATTTGCTTTGAGAACGAGAGAGAGAGAGCGCGCGCGATAAAGAAGGGCAGAAAGAGAGGGAGAGAGAGAGAATTCCAAGCAAGCTTTCCATCATCCACGCAGAGCCCTACATGGGGCTCAAACTCACCAACTGTGAGATCATGACCTGAGCGGAAATCAAGAGTCGGATGCTTGGGGCGCCTGGGTGGCGCAGTCGGTTGAAAAAAAAAAAAACGTTGAAAAAAAAAAAAAAGAGTCAGATGCTTAACGAACTGCCACCGAAAAGCCCCATCTGCAGAACTATATTCATCTTGCAAAACAGAATCACTGTACCCATTAAACATAACTCCAAATATTTATATTAATTTTTTTAACGTTTATTTATTTTATTTTTGAGACAGAGAGAGACAAAGCATGAACGGGGGAGGGTCAGAGAGAGGGAGACACAGAATCTGAAACAGGCTCCAGGCTCTGAGCTGTCAGCACAGAGCCCAATGCAGGGCTCGAACTCACGGACCCCGAGATCATGACCTGAGCCGAAGTCGGCCGCTTAACCGACTGAGCCACCCAGACGCCCCTATTTGTATTAATTTTTAAAAAGTTTTTGTACTGTGGCAAAATACATAAAATTTACCATCTCAATCATTTTTAAGTGCACAATTCAGTGCTATTAAGAACATTGATATTTTTATAAGTTTTTAAAATATTTTTATTTATTTTTGAGACAGAGAGAGACAAAGCATGAGCAGGGGAGGGGCAGAGGGAGGGGGAGACAGAATCTGAAGCAGGCTCCAGGCTCTGAGCCATCAGCACAGAACCCAACACGGGTCTTGAACTCACGGACCGCGAGATCGTGACCTGAGCTGAAGTTGGACGCTCAACCGACTGAGCCACCTAGGCGCCCTGAGAACATTGATATTATTGGGCAACCGTTATTGCCATCCATCTCCAAAATTCTGTTCATCTTGCAAAACTGATGCTCTAATACACATTAAACAATCGCCTTCTATTCTTTCCTCTTCACAGCCCCTGGAAACCACCATTCTACTTTCTGTCTGTATGAATTTAACTACTCAAAGTATCTCATATAAGTGGAATCACGTAACATTTGTCTTTTTGTGATTGGCTATTGCATTTTTCATGACATCCTCAAGATTCATCCGGTGGTAACA
Organism: Neofelis nebulosa; assembly: GCF_028018385.1. NCBI lineage: Eukaryota > Metazoa > Chordata > Mammalia > Carnivora > Felidae > Neofelis > Neofelis nebulosa. The sequence continues at coordinate 106,093,504 of NC_080783.1, read as the reverse complement.
GGTGTCAGAATTTACTTCCTTTTTTTAAGTTTTTATTTTAATTCCAGTTAGTTAATATACAGTTTTGTATTAGTTTCAGGTGTACAATATGGTGACTCAATGCTTCCATACAACACCCAGTGCTCATGACAAGTGTACTCCTTAATCCCCATCACCTATTCAAACCACCCCCACCGCCCCTCTATTAACCATCAGTTTATTCTCCACAATTAAGTCTGTTTCTTGGTTCATCTTTCTCTCTTTTTCCCTTTGTTCATTTGTTTTGTTTCTTAAACTCCACATATGAGTAAAATCATACGGTGTTTTTCTTTCTCTGACTGATTTATTTTGCTTAGCATTATACTCTCTAGCTCCAACCATGTTGTTGCAAATCGCAAGATTTTATTCCTTTTTTATGACTCAATAATACTTCATTGTATGTGTATACCACGTCTTTATACATTGACCAATCAACAGACACTTGGGCTGCTTCCATATATTGGCTATTGTAAATAATATCGCCATGAAAACAGGGGTCCATGTATCCCTTTGAACTAGTGTTTTTGTACTATTTGGGTAAATGGCCAGTAGTGTGATTGCCAGATAATAGGGTAGTTCTATTTTTAACCTCATGAAGAACCTCCGTACTGTTTTCCAGGGTGGTTGCCCCAGTTTGCATTTCTACCAACAGTGTAAGAGGGTTCCCCTTTCTCCACATCCTCCCCAACACCTGTTGTTTCCTGTGTTGTTGATTTCAGCCATTCTGACAGATGTGAGGTGACATCTCATTGTGGTTTTGATTTGCATGTTTCTGCTGGTAAGCGATGATGAACATCTTTTCATGTGTCTGTTGGCCATCTATACATCTTCTTTGGAGAAATGTCTGTTTTGTCTTCTACCCATTTTTAATTGGATTATTTGGTTTTTTGGGTGTGGAGTTTGATAAATTCTGTATATATTTTGGTTACTAACCCTTCATCAAATGTCATTTGTAAATATATTCTCTCATTCTGTATGTTGCCTTTTAATTTTGTTGATCGTTTCCTTTCCTTTGATGTAGCCCCAATAGTTTATTTTTGCTTGTGTTTCCCTTGTCTCAGGAGACATATCTAGAAAGAAGTTGCTACAGCTGATGTCAAAGAGGTTGGTGCCTGTGTTCTCTTATAGGATTTCTATGGTTTCGGGTCTCATGTTTTAGGTCTTTCATCCATTTTGAAATATATTTTTGGGTATGGTGTAAGAAAGTGGTCCAGTTTCATTCTTTTGCATTGCTTTCCAGAATTTACTTCCTTTTTAAGGCTAAATAATACTCCATTGTGTGTATATACCACACTTTGTTTATTCATTCATCCATTGATGGACATTTGGAGTACTTTCAGCCTTGGGCTATTGTGAATAATGCTACCATGAACATGGGCTCACATGTATCTATCTCTTCAACTCTATTTTCAGTTCTTTTGGGTATCTGGAAGTGGAATTTCTGGATCATATATGGTAAGTATATTTTTAATTTTAGAAAGGTTATCATACTATTTTCCACAGTGGCTGCACTATTTTACATTCCCACCAAGAGCATATAGGTGTTCCAATTTCTCCACATCCTCACCAGCACTTGTCATTTTCTCTCTTTCTTTCTTTCTTCCTTCCTTTCTTTCTTTCTTCCTTTCTTCCTTCCTTCCTTTTCTTTCTTTCTTTCCTTTTTTCTTTCTTTCTTTCTTTCCTTCTTTTTTTCTTTCTTTCTTTCCTTCCTTATTTCTTTTTTCTTTCCTTCTTTTTTCTTTCTTTCTTTCTTCCTTCCTTCCTTCCTTCCTTCCTTCTTTTTTTCTTTCTTTCTTTCCTTCCTTCTTTCTTTTTTCTTTCCTTCTTTTTTCTTTCTTTCCTTCCTTCTTTCTTTTTTCTTTCCTTCTTTTTTCTTTCTTTCCCTCCTTCTTTCTTTTTTTTCTTTCTTTCTTTCCTTCCTTCTTTTTTTCTTTCTTTCTTTCCTTCCTTATTTCTTTTTTCTTTCCTTCTTTTTTCTTCCTTCCTTCCTTCCTTCCTTCCTTCCTTCCTTTTTTCTTTTTTTCTTTCTTTCTTTCTTTCTTTCTTTCTTTCTTTCTTTCTTTCCTTCCTTCCTTCATGGGTATGAGAGGGTATCTCATGGTTTTGATTTGCATTTCAGTAATGATTAGTGGTGTTGAGAATCCTTTCATGAGCGTGTTGGACATTTGCATATCTTCTTTATGTAAATGTCTTTTCAAGTCCTTAGAGCATTTTAAAATTCAATGTATGGTTTTGAGTTTTAGGAGTTCTCTGCACGTTCTGGAAATCAATCCTTTCTGAGATACATGATTTGCAAATATTCCCTCCCATTCTGTGGGTTGCTGTCTTATTCCACTGATAGTTTCTCATGATGCACAAAAGTGTGTTTTTTCTTTTTTTTTTTTTTAATTTTCATGAAGTCCAGTTTATCCATTTTTCTTTTTTCTTGCCTGAGCCCTTCACCTCAGGAAGTCATTGTCAAATCCAATGTCATGAATCTTTTCCTGTGTTTTCTTGTAAACATTTATAGTTTTAGTCCTTATATTTAGGTATTTGTTCCACTCTGAGCTTATTTTTATATGATGTTAGGTAAAAGTCCAGCTTTATTGTTTTACAATGTGGATATCTAGTTTTCCCAGCACCATTTTTTGAAACCACTGCCTTTTCCATTGAATGGTTTGCTCTATAGTAAAAGAAAAAATTATTTGACTATATATGCAAGAATTTATTTCTGGATTCCTTATTTTATTTTATTGGTCTATATGACTATCTTTACCTTTATGCCTCTCTAACTTTGTGATAAGTTTTGCTAATCAGAAAGTGTAAATCCTTCTTTATTATTTTTTTTCAATATTTTGACTATTCAGTGTCCCTTGAGATTCTATATGAATTTCAGGATGGATTATTCTATTTCTGCAAACAAAAGCAAAAACAAAACCAAAACCTTTTGGGGGAAATTTTGAAAATAGACGGCCTTAAATCTGCAGGTTGCTTCAGATAGTATTAATCTAATGACATTAAGTCTTCCAATTCATTAACACGGGATATCGTTCCATTTATTTATGTCTTTAATTTCTTTCAGCAATGTTTTATAGTTTTCATTGTACAGTCGTTCACCTACTTGGTTAATTAATAGGTATTTTATGCTTTGTAATGCTATTGTCAATGAAGCTGTTTTCTTAATTTCCTTTTCAGATTGTTCACTGTTAGTGTATAGAAATGTAACTACTTTTTGCATGAGGTTTTGTATCCTGCTACTTTGCTAGATTAGTTTATTAGTTTTATCAGCTTTTTAAAGGTAGAATCTTTAGAATTTTCTACACACAAGGTTATATATCTATAAACAAACATTATTTTACTTCTTCCTTTCCAATTTGGATACCTTTCATTATTTTTGACTGATGGCTCTACCTAGGACTTCTAGTGCTATGTTAAATGGAAGTGACAAAAGCAGACATCCATGTCTTATTCCTGATCTTAGAGAAAAAGCTTTTAGTTTTTGTCCTTGAGTACAGTATTCACAGTGTTTTTTCATATGTGGATTTTATGACATTGAAGTAGAATTCCTTCTATTACTAGTCTATTGAGTGGGTATTTTTTTTTATCATGAAAGGGCATTGAATGCTCTCAAATGCTTTTTATGCATCACTTCTGATGGTCATATGTTTATTATTATTATTATTATTATTATTATTATTTTATGAACAGAAAGAACATTCTTTTAAGGTGGTATATTGCATTGATCAATTTTCACATGCTGAATTAGCCTTGCATTCTAGGAATAAATCCTACTGATCATACTATATAATCCTTGCAATAGACTCTTGAATTCAGTTTGCTAGCATTCTGTTAAGGATTTTGCCTCAGTGTTCCTAAGGGTTATTGTTCTACAGTCTTCCTGTAGTGTCTTTGTCTGGCTTTGGTATCAGGGCCAATGTTTGCTTCATAAAATGAATTAAAATGTATTATCTTCTTCAGTTTTTTGGAAAAGTTTCAGAATGATTGGTGTTAGTTCTTCTTTAAAGGTTTGGTAGAATTCAGCAGAGAAGCCATCAGGTCCAGGATATTTCTTTGTCAGAAGATTATTGATTACTGATTAAATCTCTTTAGCAGTTACATGTCTATTCAGATTTCTATTACTTTGAGGTGCAGGCTTTGGTAGGTTTTACATTTGTATTAATTTGTCCATTTCACCTAGATTATCCAGTCTGTTAGTATATAGTTGTTTATTGTATTCTTTTGCAACTTTTTTATTTCTGTAGAATCAGTAGTAATGTGCCCCCTTTCATTTCTGATTTTAATGAAGTGAGGCTTCTTTATTTTTTCTTGGCAAATCTAACTATAGACTTGTCAATTTTACTGATGTTTTTGGAGAACGAACTTTGGTTTTGTTGAATTTTGTTGTTTTCCTGCTCCATTTTATTTATTTCTGCTCTAATGTTTATTATTTCTTTCTTTTTACTAGTTTTGGGTTTAATTTGTTTTTCTCTCTCTAGTTTCTTAAATTCCAAAGTTATGCTGCTGATTTGAAATCTTTCCTGTTTTTTAATATGTTCTTATAGCTATAAAAAAAAGCATCCCATAAGTTTCAGTGTGCTATTTTTGTTTTCACTAATCTCTAAGTATTTTTAATTTTCCTTGAGATTTTTTTGATCCACCACTTGTTGTAAGAGTCTGCTTTTCTTATTTCCACAAAGATGTGAATGTTACAGTTTTCCTTTGTTATTAATTTCTAAATTCATCCAGTTAAGATATTTTGCATGATATCTATCTTTTTAACTGTTAAGACATAATTTGTGGCCTAACAGATAGTCCAGTCTGAGGATTTGGCATTTGCATTTGAGAATAATGTGTATTCTGTTGTTGGACAGTGTTCCGTATATGTCTTTGACATCCAGTTGATTTATCTATGGGTCAAGTCCTTACTTATCTTCTGCCTTGCTGTTCTTCCCATTATTGAGAGTGAGATATTGAAGTATCCAACTATTATTGAAGTATTTCAATAAGTACTTTTCCCTTCAATTCTGTCAACTTTTGCTTCATATATTTTGATGGTCTATTATTAGATAAGTACATGTTTGCAACTGTTGTATCTTCTTGTTGTATTGAATATTTTATTAATATATATTGTCCCACTTTGTCTCTTGTAACTTTTTTTATTTAGTTTAAATTCATTTTTTTTCTGATACCACTGTAGCTACCTCAGTTATCTTTTGGTTATTATTTGTATGGAATACCTTTTTCCATCATTTCACTTTCAACTTATTTGTATGTTTGGATGTAAAGTGAGTCACTTGTAGACAGTATTTGGTTGGATCATGTGTTTTTCAATACATATGACAATCTCTGTCTTTGGAGAATTTAATTCATTTACATTTAAAGTAATTATTGTTAGAAGAGATTTCTCTCATTTTGCTATTTTTTGTGTGTATGGCTTAAAGCTGTTTTGTCCCTTATTTCTTGTACTACTGTCTCCTGTGTTTAGTTTATTTATTGTAGTGAAACATATTGTTTTCTTATTTCTTTTTGTGTATATCCTATAACTATTTTCTTTGTGATTACTATGGGGATTACATGTAGCAACCTAAAATTATACCACTTTAATTTAACTCTATACCAACTTAACTTTTAAAACATGTAAAATCTTTGCTTGTATAAAGGTCCATCACCACATCCTTTTAGCTATGGATGTTACAAAATTATGTCTTTATACATTGTGTACCCAATAGCAAAGACAAATGATTGGATTTTGTATGCATTAGTCTCTTAAAACATTAGAAAACAAATTGTGGAATTACAAACTGAAAAACAATACTATTAGCTTTTATTATTGCCCATGCATTTACGTTTACTTAGATCTTTATTTTTTCATATGGCTTCAAGTTACTTTCTGAGTCCTTTTATTTCAACTTGTGGGATTCCTTTTATCATTTCTTGTAAGACAGCTCTGGTACTAACAAACTCTCAGACTTTATCTGGAAATGTCTTAACTTTTCCCACACTATTAAACGACGCTTTTGTTGGATATAGTAGTATTGCTTGGCAGGGTTTTTTTTTCTTTCAGAACTTTGACTATATCAGATCTCCAGAGTTTCAGATGAGAAATCTGATAACCTTATGAAGTATCTCTTGTATGTGACAAGTCACTTCTTTGCTGCTTTTAAGATTCTCTCTTTACAAACTGAGGGTTGATGGAGGGGAGGTGGTGGGGGATGGGCTGAATGGGTGATGGACATTAAAGAGGGCACTTGTTGGGATGAGCACTGGGTGTTTTGCTGTATATGAGTGATGAATCACTAAATTCTACTCCTGAAACCAGTACAACACTATATGTTAACTAACTTGAATATATAGAGAGATATAGATAGATGATATAGATATAGATATAGATATAGATATAGATGATATAGATATAGATGATATAGATATAAAAGGTTCTCCCTTTGTCTTTGGGTTTTGATAGTTTGATTATAATGTGTCTCAGTGTGGATCTCTTCAAATTCATACTAATTGGAGTTCATTGGACTTCTTGAAATTTTATATTTATTTCTTCATCAAATGATTTCTTAAGATAATCTCTCTGTCCCTTTCTCTATCTCTTCTCTTTGTACAACTCCCACAGTGTGTGCATTGAGCCACTTGATGGAGACATACTTAAAAAGAAAATATGCTATCTCCTTTTAGATTACAGATTTTCATCTATATCTGTAAGGTCTGCTCTAATTCGATTTTCTATATTCTTATTTTTTGTCCAGCTACTTCATTATGAATCAAAAGATTTTACTTATACAATTGTTTTTTCCCTTAATTTATCTTTGCCTCACTTATAGTGTGTGCATAAAATATTGATAAAACTACACTATTGGTGAATAAATAATTAACATTATGTAAATTTTTTTGTGAACTGAGTCCCATAATATAGTGAAATGCTTTTTGTTGTCTTAATTCTACCTTGTCTAAAATTTTATGATCCCAACTTACTTTCAAAAGGATTTTAACTGCCTTTTCTATTTTTATTTTTATTTTTTTAATTTTTTTTTCAACGTTTTTTATTTATTTTTGGGACAGAGAGAGACAGAGCATGAGAGGGGCAGAGAGAGAGGGAGACACAGAATCGGAAACATGCTCCAGGCTCCGAGCCATCAGCCCAGAGCCCGACGCGGGGCTCGAACTCACAGACCGCGAGATCGTGACCTGGCTGAAGTCGGACGCTTAACCGACTGCACCACCCAGGCGCCTCTGTATTTTTATTTTTAAATTTCACTTGCAAAATTTTACCTATCTTTATATTTTCAACGTTTCTGAATTATTTTTTAAAATTTCTATTACATAGCATATAATTAGGTTTTACTATGTGATGCAGTTTAAAAATATCTTTTAGTAGAGAGATTTAGCCATTTAAGCTTCTTGCTATGACAGATTTAGGAAATCTTTCTTCTATCATTATATTTTATATTATAATTTGATATTATAGAAATTATAATTGATATATTGTATATAATATATACATAATATGTCTATATAATATGTATTATTTCAAAATCTTGCCTCTTCTTTTTTTGAGAGGGACATATATTTCTAAGTTAAGGTTTGTGTGCTTGTCATAGTGATGATTTTTATAACAACAATTTCTTATATTCTTGTGATACAACATTAAATAACCTTCTCTGTGTCCATACTCTTGTGTGTTCCTTTCCAATGAGTCTGGCCATGTGTCTTATTCAGCTCTTAGGACATCAGCAAACATAAAGCAATCAGAGCCTTGAAAACCACTTGTATATTGATATATGACTTCCTTTTGTTAGGCAAAACTGTCATGTTAAGAAGCCTGGGACAGCTATGGGACACCTGGATGGCTCAGTCGGTTGAGCGGCCGACTTCGGCTCAGGTCACGATCTCACGGTTTGTGAGTTCGAGCCCCACATCGGGCTCTGTGCTGACAGCTCAAAGCCTGGAGCCTGCTTCCGATTCTGTGTCTCCCTCTCTCTCTGCCCCTCCCCCACTCATGCTCTGTGGCTCTGTCTCAGAAATAAATAAACATTAAAAAAATTTTTTTTAAAAAAAGAAACCTGGGACAGCTAAATGGAGGATATGATCGTATGGAATAGCTACCTGCACACACATAAGAGTCTCTGATTAAGACCAACAGAGGAACTACCTAGTTAATCCCAGCTCGAGTGGCTGACAAATCTGTGTGTAAATAAAAACCAAACGAGAAAATTATTATTTTTTTAGCACACTAAAGTATGGGGTGGATTTCTATGCAATGAATAAATTTATAAGCCTGTATTTCTTTAGACACATTTATTAATTTTCTAATATGAGATAAAATAAAATTAATATAGATCTTTTTCTTCCCTCTCTTCACCACCAAATGCTAATTATTTTAGTTTTCTAATTGTTTACTTTTAATATCAAATATATCTAAACTTCTATTACTATTATTGTGTACCTGAGTCTTTATTTATGTCTTGTTTTCTGCTTTTTGAGCCAAATAAGGTCCAAGAGATCTCCTGCCATCTGACCTTGTAAGCTTTTTGAGATTACTAGCATTGATAGAGACAATATATACTAGAAATGGAACAGTCTTGCCCCCTCTGCTTTCACCCACATGCACTTGTACTTGATCATCAATGATTTTACTTCATTGTTCTTCAATCTGTTTTGTGGTCTGAAATTTTAGCTCTTATAGTTAAAAAAAAAAAAGTAGAGCTTAATTCCGGTTTGTTGTCATCTACACAGCCTTTGGATGCGTCATTAACTAATTTTGTTTGTTTTAAATTTTCCATCAAGTTTTGAAAAAGAATGAATAACTATTGAAGAAATTGGTAAAAAAATAAATAAAGTTGTTACAATGTCAAGTCTGAACGATGAGATGTAAAAATTTCAAATACAAAGAAAAATGTACGCTTACTTTACATAGCTCCAAAAGATTTTGCACCGTTACTATTAACATATGTTTCAGAGTTTCTATTAGCTTGAATTTGCCTTTCATCTACACACACTGAACAAAACTATTGTTCAAAAACTATTTTTCTTCTCACATTCCAAAGAGTGATGACATTGGGGCCAGAGCGGTGGGGGTTTGGAGGAGGAATGTCCAAGGTGGTAAGACCCGAAGTGTTGAAATCCTTACAGCCACGGCTTCTGAAACAACAGAAAAGAGCATGATCAGCTGATCATGTTTGTGGTTCTGTTGGATAGTATTTGTACCCAGCTACAGTCTCAAAAGTGTTTTGCGAAATTGAAACAAGTGACAAGTATAAACCTGTAAAATTACTGTAGGGATAAAACAGATAGTGTTGGGGGCTGGGGTGGTAGGGGTGGGGGTAGGGTGGGGCGTGGGTTAGGTCAGAAGACTAGAGTTGACACAAGTGTAGACAGCATTTAGTCAATGGATATGCTGATTCATATTTACTAAGAAGCTTCAAATTTAGTCTCAGTTGGTCTTTCCATTTGGTTTCTATGCATAAAATAATCCTTTGGCCTGTAAGGGAGCTTAATTCCTCCTCTCTACAGTGAATCATTGTCTGTTAAGCGCCGACTGGTTTCTTCCCAGAATAACACCATATTTTTTGTTATTTGGACAAAATAACAAACACTTTGTTTGTTATTTGAAACACTTTGAAATAAGTGTTTTGTTTTCTTTTTACCTAAACACTATCTTTCTGGTCCTAATGCTTTTCCAATGGACTCATCTTACCCAGGCACTGTTCTAGGCTCTCATAGACAGTCTCGAGCAAATACACATAATCCCTGTCCTCAAGGAGTTTACGGTCTCCAAGAATGCTAACCACTGAACATACAATTATGTGTGGAAGGAGCAATGTTATAAGGTAAAATGTATGTGATGTTAGATCACAACTTGTAAATTCACCTCCATTACCTGCGTTTGTCTATTCAAGCTAATATTTTTCTGTTTTTTCTTCCCTGCTTCTCTCATTTCCAATTTTGTCTCAAAACCTTGTCCCTCAGTCTTCTTTGTTTGATGGATCCCTGATTTGGTTTTGTCTTCTTAACTCGATCAAAGGGTGTTCCGTCTAGCTTTCCCTGTCTAGCCCTACTCGTTACAACCACTTGATCCTTCAGACCACAGATTTGTTACTATAAGTTCCAGTGATATCAGGGATGGAGACTTAGAATGGACATAAAAGACACTGAGTAAAATGAAGACAATCTCAGGTGCCTGGGTGGCTCAATCAGTTAAGCCACTGACTTCAGCTCAGGTCATGATCTTGCAGTTTGTGGGTTTGAGCCTCACGTCGGGGCTGTGCTGATAGTTGGGAGCCTGGAACCTGCTTTGGATTCTGTGTTTCCCTCTCTCCCTGCCCTTCCCATGCTCCTGCTCTGTCTCTCTCTCTCTCTCTCAAAAATCAATAAACATTAAAATTTTTAAAAAGAATGAGGGCAATCTCACAATTACAATTGGAATGATCCAGAAAAGTTGCTGAGAAAGGAAGACATGTGAAGTTTCAGACATGACTAAGATGTAGATAAACACAACCAAAGTTTTTTTTTTCTTTTTTTTCAGCTCCAAACTCTCATTAGCAAATTAGTGGAGTGGGAAAGCACAAGTGAAAAAGTGAGAAAGCTAGTGAATAAACTAATTTGATAGAGTAAGCCTTCGTGTAAAAGAGTGTGTGATAAACTGCTAATGAGAAATGAAATAGAACAAATTAATTTATATGGCTTATTTTACACTGCCTGATATAATATCCTGTGTGTGTACACATATGTGAATGAGAACTAAAAAGAAAACTCACAAAATCTTGGACAAAATTACTGTAATACAGAAAGTCCTGCAAATCATACTATTAGCTCAACTAACGCTGCTTGTAGCTTCAACCCAAGTCGAAGTTGTACAACTTGAAAACCAAACAGACCTTGGTTTGCTGAAACCAAAAGCCATTGAATTCGTTGTCTATATCACATGTGCTTTCAGAGTTTACTTAAAGAACAGACATTAAGTGTCTGCAACAAGGAGAATAAATTTTTCCAAGTAAACCAACAATGGGAATAGGAAACCGCAACCCGTCATGATGAGGGTAACATTCTCTGGGATTACACGACTAGCATGTTAACTTTTCCTTTCTACAAATTTCAGTTCACTGTTGCGATGAAAGCTCTTTGACGATCTGTGCCCTTGTCAAATGTCCTTCAGAGTGCACCAGAAGAGCCTCCTGATTTTATTTAGTATTAAAATGGCCACTATAGACAACAAGAACAATTTTTACCAATAGATGTCATTATATGTTGTAGAAGCATGGTCTTACACACGCAAGTGCTATAGATATTCTCATATATTGTGATATGTGAGAGCTACATATATACCATAATAGATAGATAGATATAGATATAGAGGATATAGATATAGATATAGATATAGATATAGATATAGATATAGATATAGATAGATATGGACGATATAGATACCAAGTGTTTTTGTGCTTGAAATTTCATACCATATTTTTCCCTTTTTCTGACTAAATAAGTCTATCTAAATATTTTTTTAATTTTTTAATATTGATTTATTTTTGAGAGAGAGACAGAACGTGAGAGGAGGAGGGGCAAAGAGAGAGGAAGACACAGCATCTGAAGCAAGCTCCAGGCTACGAGCTGTTAGCACAGAGCCTGATGCGGGGCTCGAACCCACAAACCATGAGATCATGACCTGAGCTGCAATCAAGAGTCAGATGCTTAATTGAGCCACTCAGATGATGCTTTTTTAAAATAAGTCTTAGAACTGGCTAAATATAATTGGGAAATTAATATTTTTTGACAGTGAAGAACATTCATAAGGAAGACCTCCAACAACCCAGGATAAAAACTTCAGACAAAGTCAACATAATAGCTCGGGAGGTTAAAGGTAGCTTATATATGAAGCATGATAAAACTAGCTTTTCCCACTAGGAGATTATCTAGGTACTGATAATCATTAATAATGGGGAAAATCCGTACCCATACAGGCCTTAAAAATTAGGTGTTACTATCAAAAACTAGAATGTGTAACATGCAAATCAGCAGTAGAAAAAGAAAAAAAATGATCTATTTAACAATAATAAGAAAAAGAAATAAAACAAAACCAAAGCATGATAATTACAAAATATGAAGGAAGAGTGCAAAATAAGTTCACTTTTATCAGTCATTTTGGCATATATAACTCAATTTACCCCCTTATTAAAAGAATACATTCATAGGTTTTAATAAAATAAAACTAATAATATGTGTTTTTCTTTTCTTTTTAATTGATTAATTTATTTTTAAATTCACATCCAAGTTAGTTAAGCATATGGTGCAGCAATGATTTCATCAGTAGATTCCTTAGTGCCCCTTACCCATTTAGCCCAGCCCCCCTCCTACAGCCCCTCCAGCAACCCTCCGTTCTCTATATTTAAGAGTCTCTTATGTTTTGTCCCCCTCCCTGTTTTTAAACTGTTTTTGCTTTGCTTCCCTTATGTTAATCTGTTTTGTATCTTAAAGTCTTCATATGAGTCAAGTCATATGATATTTGTCTTTCTTTGACTGACTAATTTCGCTTAGCATAATATCCTCTAGTTCCATCCATGTAGTTGCAAATGGCAAAATTTCACTCTTTTTGATTGCTGACTAATACTCCACTGTATATATATATACCACATCTTCTTTATCCGTTCATCAGTTGATGGACATTTGGGCTCTTTCCATACTTTGGCTATTGTTGATAGTGCTGCTGTAAACATTGAGGTGCATGTGCCTCTTTGAAACAGCACACCTGTATCCCTTGGATAAATGCCTAGTAGTACAATTGCTGGGTCATAGGGTAGTTCTATTTTTAGTTTTTTGAGGAACCTCCATACTGTTTTCCAGTGTGGCTGCACCAGCTTGCATTCCTACCAACAATGCAAAAGAGATCCTCTTTCTCCGCATCCTCACCAACATCTGTTGTTGCCTGAGTTGTTAATGCGAGCCGTTCTGACAGGTGTGAGGTCGTATCTCATTGTGGTTTTGATTTTGAGTTCCCTGATGAGTGATGTTGAGCATCCTTTCAGATGTCTGTTACCCATCTGAATGTCTTCTTTGGAGAAGTGTCTATTCATGTCTTTTGCCCATTTCTTCACTGGATAATTTGTTTTTTGGGTGTTGAGTTTGATAAGTTCTTTATAGATTTTGGATACTAACCCTTTATCTGAAATGTCATTTGCAAATATCTTCTCCCGTTCCGTTGGTTGCCTTTTAGTTTTGCTGACTGTTTCCTTTGCTGAGAAGTTTTTTTATTCTGATGAGGTCCCAGTAGTTCATTTTTCTTCTGTTTCCTTAGCCTCCAGAGACATGTTGAGTGAGAAGTTGCTGCAGCCAAGGCCAAAGAGATTTTTACCTGCTTTCTCCTGTAGGATTTTGATGGCTTCCTGTCTTACGTTTAGGTATTTCATCCATTTGTAGTTTGTTTTTGTGTATAGTGTAAGAAAGTGGTCCAGGTTCATTTTCCTGCATGTCGCTGTCTGGTTTTTCCAGCACCATTTGCTGAAGAGACTGTCTTTATTCCATTGGATATTCTTTCCTGCTTTGTCAATGATTAGTTGCCCCTACATTTGTGGGTCCATTTCTGAGTTCTCTATTCCATTCCATCGAGCTGAACTTCTGTTTTTGTGCCATAATATGTGTTTTTAATAGTAAGAAAAAAGATCACAAGAAGATTGAAAACAGAAAGATGGGAAAACAAAGAGATAGCTACTAAATGTTAGCATAATGCAAGCTGATAATTTTTTAATGTTTATTTATTTGTTTTGAGAGAGAGAGAGAGAGAGAGAAGAGGAAGTGCAGATAGGGAGAGAAAGAATCCCAACTAGGCTCCACACTGTCAGTGCAGACAGCCTGACCATGGTGTTCAATCTCAAGAAATGTGAGATCGTGACTTGAGCCGAAACCAAGAGTCAGACGCTTAACTGACTGAGCCACCCAGGACCCCTCAAGCTGATAATTTTAATATGACAAAATAACATTCAAATAAAAATGAAAGTGTGAAAAAATGAAAATGAAAGTGTGCATACCGAGTAAAGGAAAAATCCATACCAAGTGGATACAATAACCATAATCATATATCACATAATTATAGAGCCTTGAGCCATATCATATATTATATGAAAAGCAATAGAAAAATACATAATGTACAAATGTAATTGGAATTCACACACACACAAATACACACATACACATGCATGCCTCAAAATACATTATCCTAGGTTATAAAGGAATTGAGTAGAATGCTTAACAAGTGCAATTTAATTGTTATGATTACAATTTTTGTGCCCTTCCTTAGGATTCTATATTTATCTCTCAAATATGTGGAATAGTGAAAAGGGCCATACAAGAAGTCTCAATACACTCCACACACAAACTATTTTCTGTCACCTCAAGCCAATCAATTAAAAAATGAGTATCAAAGAGAGAACTAAACACATTCTCAAATTTAGAAAACTTAAAAGCCTACTTCCACTTAACCAGTGATTTAAAGGTGAAATTATGAGGAAACTGTGAAGTACTGTTAAATAGCAATTAAATTTCAAAACACCAAAATGTTTACTTAGCAGGGGAAAATGATAACTTTAAGTGGCTTATTAGAAAAAAACAAATAACAAAAATGAATGAGCTTATGTATTTGCCTCAAGAAATTAAGTCATAAACATAAACTTACAGATGCAAGAAGAGGAATAAGAAAGACATTACAAATCTATGAAGTAGAGAACAAAAGAATAATTATAAATATATGATAAGATAAATTTCTGAAATGACGTATCAACGAAACACAAGTAAACATTAACAACAGAATGAGGGAGAAGTCACCAAAACAAGAAAGAAAAAAGAGGAGAGACAGAGAACTAACCACACATAAAGAAAAAATGTTAAAAATATTTTGGGGAAGGGGCACCTGGGTGGTTCAGTTGGTCAAGTGTCCATCTCGGTTTTGGCTCAGGTCGTGATCTCACGGTTTGTGGCTTTGAGCCCCACATCGGGCTGACAGCACAGATCCTGCTTGGGATTCTGTCTCTCCTTCTCTGCCCTGCCCCTCTTGTGTTGTCTCTGCCTCTCTCAAAATAAATAAATAAACTTAAAAAAATATTTTGGAAAAAAATAAGCTGCAAATGAAAAATCTTCTTAACATGGAAGAATACACAGGATAAGACACAACACTAGCTGCCAAAGTTGGCACAAGGGGTAGAAAAATTAAATAGAAAAATTACTATTAAAAACATGAAATTGTCAGCAGCCTCCCACCTCCCTAAATCTTCAAGCCTAAATGTGGATTTTCTCACACTTCAAAGAACAAAGTCATACAAATGGATTGTTCCCAAAACTAGAAAAAGGAGGGAGGTAGGGAGTTCCCAGATTTTTAGATAAAGTTGAAATTACACTGACACATAAGTCAGATAATAAATTCAAAGAGATTTTTTTAAAAAGTGGACTCATTTTTCTTTTGAGCAGAGATGCAAAAATATTAAATAATTTAAGGCTATTCAATCCAAGAGTATATTAAGCAAAACCTAATTTTATATTTGTGTAGGTTGTCTCAGGAATGTAAAACCACGGAAATAATTACATGACTATCTTTTTAGCTCACCAAATTAACAGACTTGAGAGAAACACCAAATCACAATTAGAGGGTAAAAAAGCATTTGGTAAAGTTAACACATAATCGCAAACTTAAACTATCTATAGGTAAGTAGAAAAAGAGGAGAATTTCTTTAATCTGACAAATCATATTTATAGGAACCTATGGTAAACATACTTAATACAGAAACTGAAGAAACATTTCATTTAAAATAATACAAAAAGGAGGGGCGCCTGGGTGGCGCAGTCGGTTAAGCGTCCGACTTCAGCCAGGTCACGATCTCGCGGTCCGTGAGTTCGAGCCCCGCGTCGGGCTCAGTGCTGACAGCTCAGAGCCTGGAGCCTGTTTCCGATTCTGTGTCTCCCTCTCTCTGCCCCTCCTCCGTTCATGCTCTGTCTCTCTCTGTCCCAAAAATAAAAAAAATAAAAAAAAAAATAAAAAAAATAATACAAAAAGGATGCCTACAATAAGAGAAAATAATTATTAAGATTTGGGAAAAAAAGATAAAGCTACTGTATGTGCAGATGATATAATGACCTCCAAAAAAGCAAAAGTGATAAAATATTAAAGCTAATTTTAAAAAATCAACCATGCTATAACAAAACATCAGAAGTATTTCTCAACTCCTATAAGAAAACAAAAGAAAAATCGGGAAAGAGTAATAGAATACCATATACAATACCAGCAATAAAATTAACAAGACAGTATTTAGAAATTAACCTCACAACAAGAAAAAAAGAGGATATGACTATATAAATTATTTTTGAAAGTTTATTTTTGAAAGAGGTAGAACACTAACAGAGGTAATGCAGAGAGAGGGAGACACAAAATCCGAAGCAGGCTTCAGGCTCTCAGCTCTCAGCACAGAGCCCAATGCGGGGCTAGAATCCACAAACTGCAATATCATAACCTGAGCCAAAGTCGATGTTTAACTGACTGAGCCACCCAGGCACCCCTATAAATAATTTTTGTTTCTAATTTTACTAAACAAAATTATTTATTAAATAATAAATATTAAAATTATATTTTAATATTTAATGTATATAATTTATATGATTTATATAAATTATAAAATATATAATATACAAATTTATGTAATTTATATATAAATAATTATTAGTATATAATAATTATTATATTAATACACAATTATATAATATAATTAATTATATATGATTAAAATATAATTTAATATTATAATTATTAAAACAAAAATTATTGAAATAAATTTAATGCTTTTTCAATAAAAAATTTTATGGGATGTACTGTAGATTTGAAAAATGTAATTTTGAAATATATATGTAATAATTGAACACACAAAAATAAAAAAGCAACATCTTTAGACTGGGTCTACCAAATAATCAGACATATTTCAGACCATAATTGAAACAATGTATTTTTGGCACACATACACACAAAAAGACAAAAGTAGCCAACCTGAAACAGATACATATGTTTGTATGAAAGCTTTATTATAAGTGTTGTATCAAAAATTAGTGAGGAAGACAGCTGCCTCTGTGTACTATGTATCAGGTAGATGAAAGCTATTATTTTGAGTGAAACAAAAACAAAACATAAAGTTCAGAAATATAAATTCATCTGTGTCAATAACAATATCACAAATGGAAGGATTAACTATTCCAATCAAAAGGTACATTGGGCAGAGGTGAGTTAAAAAACGATCCAGCAATATACCGTCTACAGGAGACACACTCTAGACGCAAATCTTACAAATAGATTGAAAGTCAAAGGATGGCAAAAATATGTCATGAAAATAGGAAACACGACCTCCCCCCGTCTTGTTTTCTGTGATTTCAGTTACCTGTGATAAACTGTGGTCCGGAATGATACGATCCTTCTTCTGACATGCCATCAGAAAATCAGTAGTAAGTTAACACTGCATCCCAACAGGTAGGTCAATCACCTTCCCTTATCTCATCACGTAGGCATTTTATCATCTCATATCATCACAGGAAGAAGGGCGAATACAGTGCAAGGGATTTTGAGAGAAAGAGAGAGATCACATTCACATAACTTTTATTACAGTACGTTGTTATCATTGTTCTATTGTATTATTATTGCTGTCAATCTCTCACTGTGCCTAATTTAGAAATTAAACTTTATCACAGGCATATATTTATAGGAGAAAACATAGTATATATAGGGTTCAGTACTATTCATGGTTTCAGGTACCCACGGGGGATCTTAGAACATACCTACCATGGGTAAGAGGGAAATACCGTACAATAAAGCTGGGGTAACTATAATAATTTCAGACAAATTAGATTTTAAGACAAAAAAATATGTTGCCAGAGATAAAGGGACATTTCATGGTGTTAAAGGGCCAGTTTACCAAGAAGATATAACAATTGTAAACACATACGCACCTAACAAGAGACCCCTGATATACATAATGAAAAAACGGAGAGAAATAAGTAATACATTGACAATTCAAAGGTAGTTGTACAGACTTTAAACCACATCTTCAGTAATGAAAAGAACAACTAAACTGTACATCAGAAATAAAATAGAGAAACAGAATAACACTGTAAACCAACTCTACTTTCATAGAAACTTCCAACCAATGTGCACAAGGTGCATTGTCCAGGGCAGACCATACGTTAGCCCATAAGACAAACCTCAATGCATTTAAAAAGATAAAGTTGAAACAAAACATGTTTTCTTACTACACTGGAATAAAATAAGAAATCAATAATGGAAGGAAATTTGAGAAACTAAAAAGCATGTATCAATTAAATGCTACACTCCAAATGAGCAATGAGGCAAAGAATAACTTCAATGGAAAAATGGAAAACACTTTGAGATAAATGATAATAAAATCACAACACATACGCATCAAATTTATGTGATGCAGCCAAAGCAGACTGACTGGTAAATTGACAGTTCAAAATATTTATGTTAAAAAATAAGAAAGAATATAAGCAATAATCTAACTTTACATTTTAAGACAGAGAAAAAGAGAAAAGCCTAAAACAAACAAAAAAAGAGAAAAAAGTTAATATAAATTAATAAAATAGATAATAGAAAAACAAGAGTTAATAGTTATAATAAAAAAAGTGATGGTTCTTTGAAAAAATCAACAAAATTGACAAAACTTTAGCTAAGTTGACCAAGAAAAGAAGTACAAAGACTCAAGTCACTAGAATCAGATATTAAAGAGGGGATGTTATGAACAACTTTGCAAAAATAAAAAGGATTATAAAGGAATGCTATGTTCAGTTTTATCCTTACGAATTGAATAACTTAGATAAAATTTATAAATTCCTAGACTGAGATAAACGACTGAAAGTGAATCAAGAAGAAAGAGCCAATGGGAAGAGACAATTTAAAAAAAAAACTGAATTAGTAATCAAAAGGATACCCCCAAAAAAGCCTAGGTACAGGTCGGGTTACTGGTACTTTCTACTTAATGCTTAAAGAATAATTAACAACAAGTTCTTCACCAATGCTTACAAAAAAGTAGTAGAGAAGGTAAATACTTCTCATATCATTCTACAAGGGCAGTACAGTCCTGATGCCGAAACCACCCAAAGACATCATGAAAAAAGAAAACTACAAACCAGTATCTCTTATGAAATATGGACCACAGAAATCTTTAGCAAGACCAGCATACCAAATCTGGCAATATATAAAAAGAATTATATGTTATGTTATCACCAAGTACAATTTATCCCAGGGACGATGCAAGCATGGTTTCACATCCAGAAATCATATCAATAGAATAAAAATCAAAAAGCATATAATCATCTCAATAAATGCAGAAAGCACATTGGCAAAATACACTGAAAAAAAAAAAAAACACTAAACAAACTAGGAATAGAAGGGAACATTCTCAGGGCGCCTGGGTGGCTCAGTCGGTTGAGTGTCCGGCTTCGGCTCAGGTCATGACCTCACAGCTTGTGAGTTCGAGTCCCACATCAGGCTCTGTGCTGACAGCTCAGAGCCTGGAGCCTGTTTCGGATTCTGTGTCTCCCTATCTCTCTCTACTCCTCCCCCACTCGTGCTCTGTCTCTCTCTCTCTCAAAAATAAAAACATTAAAAAAAATTTAAGAAGGGAACATTCTCAATCTGATAAAGGTCATCTATGAAAAATCTAGCTAAGGTCCTACTTTAAGGTGAGAGTCTTGATGCTTTTCCCATAAGATCAGGAGCAAGGCAAGAAAGTCTGTTATTGCCACCTGGGTTCAACCTTGTACTGGAGGCTCTAATTCAGGCAAGTAGTTCAGAAAAAGAATTAAAAGGCATCCAGATTGAAAAAGAAGATGCAACACTATCTCCATTCACAGATCACATGATGATGTTTGCAGAAAATTCTAAGGAATCCACTAAAAAAAATTAGAACTAAAGTGAGTTCATCAAGTTTACAAGATACAAGATCAACGTGTACAAATCAACAGGATTTCACTAACTTGCAATGAACAACCTAAAAATTATAGTAAGACAGTAATTCTATTTCCAATATAATCTAAAACCAAATACTTAGGAATAAAATTTTTAAAAGTGCAAGATCTGTAACTATAAACCATAAATGTTGCGGTAAGGAATTTTAAAAAGATCTAAATAAGCAGGAAAATATCTCATGTTCCTGGATGAAAAAAATTATAATAAGATGGCAATACTCCACAAATTTATCTACAGGTTTGATGCAATCCCTATCAGAATCCTAGCTGTCTTCTTTGTAGAAATTGCCAAGTTGATTCTAAAATTCATATAAAATTTCAAGGGATTCACAATTGCCAAAACAGCCTTGAAAAAGAAGTAAAATATGTCATAAAGGCAAAATAAATCAGGGAAGGGAAAATAGAAATATTTATTGAATACCTATGGAAATATTTGATGGTTTAGGAAGTAGAAAAGATACTAACCGAAGAGAGACTTTAGTCAAGGATGTGTAATACAATCTTTACAGTGAATATATGAATTATATGCTGGAATTATAAGATTAGCTAGAATTATAAAGCTAATTGCAGTGATAACATAAACTAATAAAAAAGTGGTTGAGCCATTTGACAAAAGTATAAATGAAGGCACAAAATATATATAGGACAAGTAAAGGACAATTAGTAAAATAGAAGACAACCCCAAATATTACGTAATTACACCAAATATTAATGGATTAAACCTTGCAAATGAAAGGACAAGATTTCCAGGCTGGAATAATGAAAAAGTACCCAATTCTATTTTGTTTACAAGAGACCCATGTTAAATATAAAGACAGAAGTGTGTTCAAAGTAAAAGGAAAGGATAGAAAACAAATACTGTGAAAATCCTAAGTGTACATGGCTGAGAAGAATGTGAAATGGTACAACCACTTAGGAAAACAGCTTAGCACTTTCTTTTCAGTTTAACATGCACCTACTATATTAACAAACCATTTCACTGCTAGGTATTACCCAAGAAAACTAAAAGCTTACGTCAATATCAATCTTATACAAATGTTTACAGCAGATTTTTGGTAAGAGTCAAAGCTTGGAAACAGCACAGATACGTAATCAGATGAAATGATACACAAATTGTAGTATATCAATACCATGGAATGTTGTTCCTCAATGAAAAGGAATAAATTATTGATACAGGCAATGACACGAATAAATTGCAAAGTAATTCAACCAAGTGAAAAAAGACACGAAAATCACACACACTGTATGATTCCACACATACTCTATGATTCCATTTATGTAAGTTTATATATTCTTCTAAAAAATGTAAAAAAAAAAATCTATAGGAGCAGAAAGCAAATCAGTGGTTGCCTGGATGCGGGATGCGGGCATAGGGGACAGAGAGATCCTGCAAGGAAAGGTTACAAAAAGGCTTGGGAAAACTTTGGGGAGTGAGGGATATATTAATCATCTTGATCATGGTGATAATTTCATGAGTGCATATATCCACCCCCTTCAATGAGACAACATTCATCAGATTGCATAATTTAATTATGTATAGTTTACTGATGTTAATCATACTTCAGTGCTACTGATAAAAAGGAAATGTCAAAAAAGGAAAAGTATTGCCAAATGTAAACACAGTTAAAGGAGAGATAAAAAGACAGTATTTACCATGTTTCCTACCGACCAATGAAAATAGGTGTCAGGTAGGAGCCTGTATGTGTATGTATGCCTTATAAATTATTTAGGAAGAACAAAGAAGTCAACCATATTTTTAAATTTTGGGACAAAGAAGGTAAATAAGCAATTCAACAGTGTTGAAACCCAAAAGGCTACCAACAGTATAAAAAAAAAAAAAAGTTCCACCTCACTAATTAAGAGAAAAAAATCCATTATCCATTTAAAAGGAATAATCAGTAATCAATGTGCAAGTAATCGGATTGGTAAAAAAAAAAAAATTACAAGTAAGATAATTTCAAATGGGACACCCATGATATGGGACACCTTCACCGATTGCTAATGGGAGTGAAACTGGCCATTTGGCAGGGAAATTTGGAAGTATTTGTTTAAATTATAAACATTGTCTTACAGCACTTCCACTCCTGGATATAGACCATTGTAAAACCTCCCATATGGTACATAGAGAAATATTTATGCAGAAATTTATCACGACCTGGTTTGTAATGACAATGAATGAAAAACAACTTAAATGGGAATGAGGGAATAACATTTTTAAATTATCGTATTCAATGGTGAGATGTAATACAATCTAAGTAAATAACTGGATCTAAATATATATTAAGATGGATAGATTTCAGAAACATTGCAGGTGAAAAAAATCAGAATTACAATACTCTTTAAGTAGATTAGCAAGAACACCTCCACCCCTAAAAAAAAATGCTGTATATAGTTTATACACAGAGAAGTCATTATATGGAAAATGGAATGGAAGGAAGGACATAGAGTGAATACGAACACTTGATGCCAATGCAGAAGAATATAAGAGGAGGAGTATAGAACTGGGAATAAAGAGCAGAGAGAACCAAAATTTTAAAAGAAAAAAAAGTAAATAAAATAGAAGAGAGTGTAAACTTGGACCAATGATGGTGATGAATCATAATGTGAGACCAAAAAATTCAATCTGCTGTGAGCCTGAGATCCGAAATGAGTTAAATAAACTTGCCAAAAACACTATGCTATATTATATATTTTCTTCCTTCTTTCCTTCCTTCCTTCCTCCCTTCCTTCCTTCCTTCCTTCTTTCCTTCCTTTTCTTCTTCCTTCCTTCTTTCCTTCCTTCCTCCCTTCCTTCCTTCCTTCTTTCCTTCCTTCCTTCCTTCCCTCTCTTCTTCCTTCCTTCCTTCCTTCTTTTCTTTCTTCCTTCCTTCCTTCCTCCCTTCTTTTCTTCCTTCCTTCCTTTCTTTCTTTTTTCCTCCCTTCCTCCCTTCCTTCTTTTCTTCTTCCTTCCTTCCTTTCTCCCTCCCTCCTTCCCTCCCTTCCTTCCTTCCTTCCCTCTCTTCTTCCTTCCTTCCTTCTTTTCTTTCTTCCTTCCTTCTTTCCTCCCTTCTTTTCTTTCTTCCTTCCTTTCTTTCTTTTTTCCTCCCTTCCTCCCTTCTTCCCTTCCTCTCTTCCCCTCTTCCTCTCTTTCTTTCTCTCTTTCTTCTTTCTTCACCCAGAATGAAGTGTGCGTTCTCTCAGTGTTACTATGTCAAAGATACAGTATGTATAAAGATGGCAAATAAATCAACAGGCAATGTAACAAGGCAATTAAAAGACTCCACTTTACTTAAGTAACTTCTTTCAATGTTCTTTTTTAAAGAGAACTTTTTTAAAATATTCATTTATTGTTGACAGAGAGACAAGGCACAAGTGAAGGAGGTGCAGAGAAAGAAGGAGATAGAGAATCCAAAGCAGGCTCTGCACTGACAGCTGAGAGCCCCATTTGGGGCTTGAACTCACAAACCATGAGATCATGACCTGAGCCGAAATCAGATGCTCAAATGACTGAGCTTCCCAGGCACCCCAAAACATTTTTAATAAGTAGCTCTCAAATTTATCTAGGTGACAGACCACCAATAAGCCAAACCACTTTTTGAAATATTATGAAATATTAAATTATTGAATTTCATCATGAAATTTAGAAAGTATTTCCAGAAGAAAATAAGAAAACTGACCTAGAAAGAGCTACTGGGATATTTGATTAGTATTTTCTAAGTGCTTTTTTATTACTATTTTGTATTAGATGCTAATTTGCTTATAAGCTGAACTGGATACCAATATATTATAAGGAAGTTAAAATTTAGAAAATATCCCTTCATTTGGTTATTTTCTCTAAGTGTGGAAAAGAATCTCTGTATTCCATGTGGGCAGATTCATTCATCTATCTGGCTCTAGACTACCTGTGATTTATGGATACACAATTGTGTGTTTTCTAGTGTATTACAGTCCTTGAAATAATTGCCAAGTTTCTAGTCCAAATTCAAATTCATGAATCACAATACATTTCTCAAAGGAGAAGATCTATTTGAATCAGGTCCTGGCACCCGACCCCCTGCCTGGAAAGTGGAAATACTCCAAATACTGTCCTTTGGAAAGGAGTAAGTTATTGTTTTAAGTTCACACCCATTTTCTACAGGTTCAAGTCCTAGGAGGAACTTAAATTTTATTTTGCATGAAATTTGAAATTCACGTACTTCTTACACATCATGAGGTATTGCTCTTATTTTTTATTTTTTTTCCCAGTCATCTAAAATTTTAAAACTAGCAGCACCTGGGTGGCTCAGTCAGTTAAGAGTCCGACTCTTGATTGCAGCTCAGGCCGTGAACCCAAGGTCTTGGGATTGAGCCCCACGTGGGGCTCTGAGCTGAGCGTGGAACTTGCTTGAGATTCTCTCTCTCCCTCTGCCCCTCTCCCTGTCTCTCACTCTTGCTCTCTCTTTCTCTCAAAAATAAAAATTAAAAAAAATATTAAAACTATTCATAGCCACTGGGACATACAAAAACCAATTATGAGTCAGAGTGACCCTTGGGCCAGAGCTTCCTGACCTCTGCATGGGACCATAGTGCTGTCCTATGGCTATTGCCTTTCACAGTGACTATGTATTCTATCTCTCTTCAACTTGTTTCCTTCCTGCTGTGGCAAAATCTCTTTGGTCTTTCAGATTCTAATCCCTCCACAGTCATATTTGTGTCCCTTCCCTCCCGTGTTAGCACTAAAATTTTGGCGTTCCACATCAGCACTCTCTTTATCTCTCTTCTCTCTCTCTCTCTCTCTCTCTCTCTGAACCTCTGTCGCTGTCTTCTCAGGTCTTTCTTACATCTTTGCTTCTGTGAGCACATTTCACAGATTCCCAGCAACTCCTTCTTACTCCATACCTCAATGGTTTCCTGTTAGGCAAAAGTGTTGTCTGCTCACATGATACTCGCTTGTGTTGGTCCTGCTCGGTAAGCTGCTCTTTTCACTTATTAAGATAACTTTCCTTTGTGCATACCCAGTTCCAGAGTTCAAAGGAGGGGGAAATATGTAATTATACCATGTCTGTCCCATCTCAGCAAGTCTTCTGATCTCCCGAGTTCATTTGTCATGTAGCCGGCTAGAGGGAAAGGTGTGCCTCCAGTACAGAGGCTTTGATAGATCTCAGCAGAAGAGTATATTCCTGGAGGCTCTGTTTCATCTCAAGTGTATGACTGAACTAATCCCCAGGTTATACCACAACTCTCCCTTTGACACTTGGGTATAAATATTACAAGACATACATTAAAAATAACTTTCCCTTTAGGCAAGGATATTTCTGACATCTGACTCAGATCTGCTTTCGTGCAGAAGGAACTGAATTTTAGGGAAGCCTTTTGTTCGAAACTTAAGGGCTGCGTGTTGTGCCTCTATCTTCTGGGCTCTTGCCCTGAATTGGATCTTGCTCTCTGAATAAATGCTTAATTATCTTTCTATGGAGCTGCAAGCTCATTAATAATCCACTCGTTTATGCAACCACTTAATTCCCTAAGGCTTTGGTTTCTTGAAAATGCACACCGAATACCTTAAGTATAATGTCTATAAAAGTAGATCATGCCAGGATATGAAAAAGCCATGGAATCAACTTTAATCCATCCGCGTAAAGACCTTGGAAATGTATCATATTTCGGATGAACAAGTGCACTGTGGTGTTCTAAAAGCTCAAATCATTTTTTAAATAATTTTATTTCTGTCTCACATACAAATATTGAGGAACTGCTGTTCTCCACACATTAAAGACTGAGGGAGGAAATATGAAAAGAGAAAGGTGGGTGTAACTGGGTGGACACAGGAGACTAAACAATGAGCACTGGTTTGTTCATAAAACCCACGTGACCGTTGTACAATCTGTGGAACTGTTGCCTGTTTTTACGTCAACGTCTGAAAACTTTTATCATAAGGCTAATAATTACCAAAGATGTGTTTTCTAGTGTATCACATGCCTTACAAAGCTGTCAATGTATTGTGATCAAATCAAACCAGATTTAGTTTATTCAATTTCCGAAAAATTCTAGTCCTCGTTGTCAGACCAATCAGTCAAAGGGGCTTAATTTCTGACAGAAAATCTCAAACTTAATTTTTTAAATTAAAAAAAAAAAAGTGTTCATACACACCCCCTCCATGAACTTCTCACTGCTGAGTTCTAATTCTGAGATGTTAACTAGCTGGCTGTAGGATATTGCCTTCTCTGGGTGCTTCCTAGCTGAAACAAAGCCCTCCCCCTCTGAGGGAAACAGTCTTGGGTGGTCTTTTTGTTGGGTGCCCAAGAGGTGTTTGCACCCCTGGTCACAGCACTTGAGTAAATTATGGAGAGCTGAGAGAGATGCTTGCCTTCCTGGCACCCGACCCCCTGCCAGGAAAGTGGAAAACTCAGAAAAAGAAAGTGGAGAAAGAACCGGCAGATGGAATCTCGGGCAAATTAATCCTAGAGAAGAGTACAGGTGGAAGGTGAAAATCTAGAACGTCATGCTGTTATAGCTATCCATACTCCCTGAAAAACATGCCTTGCCTGCAAGGATATGTGTGTCCAGTTTAAAGGTCAGCAGTCATAAATCTCTAAAGAAGACAGGAGAAGTAACAAAACAGCGAGACGCAAGACAAGATGACAGCCACCAGAGAAAATCACCAAGTTCCTTAGCCCCCTAGATGCATCAGAGAACTTCGGGGATGTGCAGGTTTCTGTATTTACTAGGCCTGGCAGACAGAATTGGCAGTGGGGTGGAAAGTTTCTCTCTAAGAAGGAGCAAAGATGCCTCCCCAAGTAACCAAGAGAACAAGGGTGCAGCCAGCAAGAAGCAAGCCCCTTGGGGGTAGAAGTGAGAACATGTTCCCAGGTTGTTCCCTGGACCGGCATTTCCAGCAGGCCCCAGAAAACCTAGGAATCTAAACCAAATAGAGAAAGTACCCTCAAACATGAACATGGTTGGGATGATCTGTTTTGCCCAGAAATTCTCTCTCTTTATGTTGACTAACTGCGGTTTGAAACATGTTTTAGGGTGTTTTGCCAAAGGCATATTGTGGGATTTCTCATGTTTCAGATATGCTTAGGAGCTCAGAGGAAGCTGAACAGGCCGCCTGGCAACGTTTCATGGCACTAATCAGCAAGGGGAAATACTGGAAAGACACTTGCATGGCAGTGTTGCAGCGACAAACTATGTGGTGGTCCTTTGGCTGTGAGGACTCCTTTCCTCTTCTGAACTCGCACACAACCCTGCGTACGTCTAAGGGCAGTCTCCAAATACTGTGCCTATTGGAGTTAACTGTGCGCTGTCTACTAACCCACCTAGACTCTGAGCATCTTGGGAAGACAGAATGCGTTGTTCTTTTCTCTGTATCCTCCGTGAAAACCACTAGAAGAAGTAAGCAAGAACTTAGGCTTGCGTGGTTCCAGAAAAGAAAACAAAGCAGCCCTGCTGACCCTTCTAACCTCCATCTATATCATCTGTCTGGTGGCCGCTAGGTTGAAGCCCCTGGGACTTTTGTTCAGACCCTTGAGCCCTGTTCAGACACACGTCGGTCAGAGAGCTTTTGCGATTGTGGTCCCCTCTGCCTGCAATGCTGGATGCTTGTTCTTCAGGAGTCCAAATCTCTTCCTTCCTTCAAATCTAAGCTCAGAAGTTACTTCCCAAATAACCATCCCCAACCACACTTGCCGATGGAGTCTCGCCCCCCATCCTGTCACTCTGTATATCTCCCACATCGTTTCTCTTGTTTACTTACTGCCCCCACCCCTTCTGCATACACACGTACCCTAGCATGTGAGCTCAGAGAGGAGGCCCCTGCTTGTCTGTTGTCCCAGGAACAAAGTAGGTGGTCAATAAATATTGTCAAGTGAATAAATAAGTCATCAAAAGCTGGGCAATCCCAGAATGATGTTTAGAATAAAAATATGAGCAAATAAAATTGTGTCCCAATTCCATCCTTTGTTCCAAAAAACCAAAAGCGTTTTTTGAAGAAGAAATTCTTTCCCTGGTTATCCACACTGTAGGTTATCGATGTAAAACCCAAAATCACCAGGTGGTGGGAACCTTTGGGGAAATGGAAGCTTCTCAGAAAATGAGCTTGAGACAAAATTTAATCTAAAATGGCATTAAAAACAAAGGTCACATTAAATTACTTTGGAACGCAGTATAACACATTATTCAGTAAAACTCCAGAACCTACTTAACAAAACATCAATGAATTGGAAACATAACCAGGTGTCATTTTAAGACTCATATGTGCTACTTACGAACTGAGCACGATCTTCCTTTGCCTTAAGAAGGTCAAATCCGTGAACAGACATTTGCAAAGCTCCAGCTGTGTGCCAGGCCCTAGACAAGGCATCAGTGGTACAAATACAAGGAAGAGACAATGCACAGTCAGGAAAGGAAGGGATGGCTAAGTATGGGGAACGGGGCTGTTGGGGGGACTTCACAGAGGAGATGATCCATATGTGTATGATGATCGACACTGGTAAAGATAAACAGGGGGACAGAAGGTAGACAGCACACAAGGCATGGGGAACAGGACTGCAAAGGAAGACTAATGAGGTCAGATTGCACTGGTACCAAAATACATTTATAGCAACACGCAAAGAGAACTAAAAATCTGAATGAATGAATGAATGAATGAAACAATATCTAAGACATTTGACTCTCACTTATAAAACAGTCAGATATAGTTAGCAGGTTAGAACAAAATCCCTACTGTTTGATTTAAGAGTTTCCAAAGCAAACATTGAAGGAAAGAACGTGTTTGAGTTCAGCCCAATTGGTTGGATATTTAGCCTAAGCTCCTACTCTTCAAGATAAAATGATATCATCAACTTTTTATTTTGGAATAATCTTAGGTTTACAGAAAATTTATAAAGACAGTACAGAGAGCTTGCTATATCCTTCACCCAGTGTAAACTAGTGTTAACCTCTTACGTTGGCACGGTATATTTGTCGAAACTAAGAAACCAGCATTGGTACGTTATTATAAAGGAAACTGTAGACTTTACTTTGGTTTCACCAGTTTTGCCACTATGGCCCTTTATGCATTCCTGAATCATATCCAGGAAACCACACTGCAAGTGGCCAACATTGCATTTTAAATTATAAGCTTGCTGTTAATAATGATAAGATTAATTACAGTTATAAATAAAAATTCTGAAAAAAATGGATGACATAGTACAATGAATAATAATCACCTGCTATATTTAGTTTTTAATAAAAATGGGATGTACTATACAAAACCCATTTCCCGGTAAAACATGACTGGAAAATTATATTTTGCTTATTAAATTAAATTTTATCGTTGACTTTCTTTATAATTTCAGAGTATTTTATCCTCCTTACTGAATGATCTTCAATAGACAGTGGTTCTTAACACTTAGCTTTAATTTCCCTCTTGTCATGCCCCTGAGCAGTTAATGTTCTATAAACATAACCTTACGTACATTCAGATGCTGATGTGGCCTCCACCTTTGGACTATTTTCTTAATCTATCACCGTCAGAAATTAGACAGCTGTTTATAAGGTTCTCTAAGAATGTGTTCTCAGAGGAGATATGTTGATATTATTTTTCATGCTTGATGGAATCTTCTCACCCTGTAAGATAAGCTCATTTTCCATGACTTGGGTGAGTTACTGAACCTCCTCACAGCTCATCCCAGAGAAAGAGAGAAGAGGGAACTCCCTGGAATAGTTCAACCATGTCATGGTGGCCACAGAGCAAAGGAGATGCAGAAGAAATGAAACAAACATGTAACATGAATATAATATCCTACTTAAATATATTTACCAAGTATAATAACTTCGATAACTTCACTCTCTTTATTGTCCTCTCCTTTTTTAAATAGAAGAAACGGGATGTAGTACATTCAAATCAAGTGCCTGTCATTGTCCTCCAGTGTCCTCTCTCCCACCGTCTGCACCCCCAGGACAGCTATTTGGATCTTTGCTTTTGGTATTATTATAGTCCTGAATTTTGATATTTTTATGTAATGCATGATGAAGGCAATTTAAGGCACCACACACACACACACACACTTTTCAGTTGGCTCAAGTGGCAGAGTTAACCCCAATGAGAGAGCATGTGCATGGAGGCTGCAGATGAGGTTTTTGTCCTTGCTCAATGACCTTGTTTGAAGCCCACTCGCGTGACCCTCAAGCTTTCACCTTCATGAAAATGACAAGGAAAGTAATGCACATCTAGCAAAAAGTTGGTGCTAAGTAGAGACTGCCTTCAATTACCCAACTGCCCTCTTCAAATTTCCTGCAAGAACACCCCGCCCACCAGCAAGGATGGTAATCTCACTTTGATCTATATTGCACAGAAAAGCTCGGTTTGCTCTCCATCCTGGGTCTAGATCCCTGCCTCAGGTGCTAGTAGAGGCTGAGGAGGAGGAAAGAATTTTCTCAACACAGGAAAAAGAATAAATAAACCTGTCAGGAGAAAAGAGGACAATCTATTAAAGGCTTTGATTGTCCTATTTGTCATAGAGAAATAACAGATACATTAGTGCACACAGCACTTATAATTCAGAGATCATTGTTACACCAAATGACAAATGATGTTACTATAATTTACCATTTGTCTTTTTTCACATAGTTAAAAAACCATAATTACAAGAAATTGTGACAACTTGCCAATTAAACAGACTCATTCACCCACAGATGAAGCATGCATCTTTGCATTTTGCAAATTAAGTTGGGGTATGTGACGAGGATGAGAACCAAAGTTGTACTTACAGTGACTCATGAGCCTGAACAGGTATACACTGAAAGTTAGACAGCGTCTACCTCTATTCCAGAGCATCTAAGCCACTTGGAAAATATTTCCAGTTATAAAAAAACAGAAACAAAAAACAATAGTCTTTCAGTTTTCTTCTTGAAGGTTTTCAGACTTCACTACAATCTCACTTGTAAGGTTAATCCAATCTCATCTTTCTTTCGTCCACTTTTATTGTGCTGTGGACAGCAATCTAATATAAGTAGAAAGAATGGAATAATCTTACACTACAGGAAGAAAAACATGGACTGTAAGTGGGTATAAAACCGGTAGGCACACCATTTTGGAAATATGGAAAGGGATAAGCATCTCCGGTATAAAACCAGTAAGCACACCATTTTGGAAATATGGAAAGGGATAAGCATCCCTATGGAAAGGGATAAGGGAAAAATAGAGGAGAAAGAGAGGGAGGAAAAGTTTCAGGATATGGCAACACAGAACCAATTTGGGGCCAGAAGGGAATCTGGAGGAGGGCTGGTCAGCGGACACCCAGCCCTGATCCAGAGAATAAACGTAACAGCAAGCTCTATGGTGACTCCGGTCCAAGTGACTTTGGGATCCAAGAGAATGAGGGGAGCCCGCCTGGCAGGTGGAGCTCAACTTTGCTCGTGTGTTCACAAGGACTTTTGGAGCTTGTAATATACGTCATTACTGAAAGTCGAATCTTCCATTTGGCTGTAGACAGACTCCCTTGACTTGGAAGAAATGACCCCTCTAGTCACACAGTGTAAAATGGGGAGCCATTTCTTTTCCTGTCTCTTAAGAAAAAAAATTGTCAAGTAATCCGAATGCAGATATTTTCAATTTGTTTAGTAAACTAAATTCTGGTGGGCATTCATTCTGGGCCATAGCAGAGAGTGTGGTTAAGCACACAGGTCGTAGAAAGAGCAGGTAGAGAGCCCATCCCACTTCCCCACATCCTAGTCACTGTCATTGGGAAATGCACCTCGATTCTCTCTTCTTCCACTCTCTCATCTTAAAATCAGGCTAATAATAGTTCTAACGCATAGGGTAGGCTCTTGTGAAGATCCATGAGTTTAGGCAAGTAAATGCTTAGCACAGTCCCTGCCCACAGTAGATGTTCAGTAAGTGTTAGAGGCTTTGTTGCTGAGTTGGAAGGGATATTTCTTTCCCTTCCCTGTGTTTAGACAGAAAAATTCTCAAGTTGGTGCTGGGCCCTTTGGAGATGGATCTGATTGGCAGAAATCATTGCAATGTGGGAAGGGAACATAAATGTAGCTTTGCTGTCTGTTGGAGTGTGAGATATGCCAGCTA
Organism: Neofelis nebulosa; assembly: GCF_028018385.1. Classification (NCBI taxonomy): domain Eukaryota; kingdom Metazoa; phylum Chordata; class Mammalia; order Carnivora; family Felidae; genus Neofelis; species Neofelis nebulosa. The sequence continues at coordinate 106,061,475 of NC_080783.1, read as the reverse complement.
CAAGTATGAAAAGGGATAACTCACTTTAAAGTGGATAAAGCCCAAAAAGGAGAGTCTTCGTGTGCAAACAGAACAGTGTGACAGCCAAAGCATTGATAAAGTCCAAAAACTTCATATTTTGCGAAGATAGGATCATCATCATCGACAGCACGAGTTTCAACTTCTTTGACACTGATGAAACTGGAAATGATAATTTAAGCAGAAAGCACCAGCATATGGGGCTGTAGAATTCCCTAGCTACACTTCTCTGTGTAGAGCTGCTTCGATTTCCCTTGAGAAAAGATACAATGTGGTTTCACTTGGGAAAGGGCTCCTCGGTCAACACATGCACATTTGTTTCCTTTCAGTTTGTTCAAAAGTATCATCAACACATCCAGAATCCCTATGCAGTTGGTATTGGATTTGCTAATTAGCAAGCATAAACAAATAAGTGAAAGAAAATAAATTTGCTGTTTAGAATGTATTTTGCCATTTTCTGGCAAATATTCAGAAACAGCTTGTTCATTTCTGAACAGGAGAAGATGATATATGACTGGCTGGACATATGGTCCTAATCTACCATATTTCATGAGTCTCAGTTAATGGAGTAAGGGGAAGGAAATACTATCTTGGTAGAACCTTAATAGTGTCCCGTAAGGAGAGATTTGGGAGGATATTTATAGAGGTTTGGGGTCTGGGCTCAAGTGGTAGAAGGCAGATCTTTCAAAGCAAGGAATCGATTGTTATTGGGTCTGGCTCATGAGCTAATCGCTCAGGACTGGTAGCACAAGGAGGTAAGGTCTTGAAGTGAGTTTGATGAATAAACTGTGTTGGATAAGCACGCTAATGAGCAAAACATTGTCTTGGACAAATTGGTTTGCAGAGATTTCCTGAAGCAACAGCAAAGTTATTGATTGGTTTACACCCTCATCCTTTTGAGAAGGATTTTCTGGAACAAATAGTGAAGTGATGTGGACATAGGTGGTTTCAGTCTTCTTTTGAGATAGTAAAGCTTTGTGGACACAGGCTGTCTTCCTTCACCAGGTCAAGTACTCTTCCCCTTGAGCCAGACTCTGCCTTCTTCAACATGCCCAAGGCTATAACTGGTTTTACTACGGTTTACAAAATCCCTTCCCTCCCCTCCCTTCTCCTTTTCCCATCCTCTATCTCTTTTGCAAGTACATAAGAGTACAAGAAGTTTAAATCTGTAAGTCTCGAACATCCGTCTGTAGGTTGGTTTCAGTCTGCTCATGTTATAACTCCCGGGGGGGATTTTGCTTCCTTCCTGGAACCCTCTGTTTCTGACATACCTTTCCCGGGGAAGGCACGGCTAGGGTTGTGAATCCCTGAACCAAGGAACGGAGATGACTAATCATTCAATGTTTCTCAAGCTGATTACGGTCACAGAAGTCCTAAACAACTTCGCTATTCTTTCCATGACACCATACGGAGTGTCAGAATTCAAATACTCACATTTGAAATAATGATGGAGGAATTCGGGACTACATTTTACTAACGGGGAGCAGTAGCAAGTGAAAAGGGATTGAAATACAACTTAGGGAAGATATTTCTTGAGTTCAGAAAATTATTCCCCATTAACTTTTCCACACTGAAAGTTCAAGGGGGCAAAAATAGCTGTCCATGTCTGACTGTAGCATTGGACCACTGCGCTTACCCAAAAAGCAGAGAGAACCACTGAGCTAGAAAGAAACACAGCTGGCAAGCTGAGTCTGGGTGGCTGCCTAATCAGAAGCTGTAGGGGATTATATTTGCATTCTAACAGGAAGTGTGTTGCCATAACTTAAAGGAGATAAGGAAGTGGGAATTCCTCTGTGACCACAGGGTAAGGGAATCTTTTTTTTATTGAGGGGGCTTCTGAGACCCCCTTGTCCTCATGGGTAGGTAAATATCCTTTGGCCCATCAGTACACTGGACTCTGTTATAACTGGTGCTTGTGTTATACTTCCATTTCTGGCAGGATGGGCCAGTTGATATGTCAGTAACGAACAGCCCCAAAATCTATGTGGCCTAATACAACAAACATACATTTTCCCCCTCACACGAATGCCCCGTACACATCAGCCAGTGGCTTTGTTCGTCCTACTCATTCCCGCAGAGACTGATGAAGTTGCACTTTGACACGTGCTTGTATGATTGTGGTAGAAGGATCGCAGAGAATGGTGCACCGGCTCCAAAATTTCCATCTAGAAGTAACACGGTCCCCTTGCATTCAAATGTCATTGGCCAGAGTCAGTCACATGGCAGATAGAACATCAAAAGAGGAAGAAAACTCAATTCTGCCTTGTGTGCAGAAAGAAGAGACAAGCACAGTATGGAACAATAACTCTAATGCTTACCATAATCTCCAAACATGAACTTCGGTTTGGAAAGTAGACATTCAAACGCTCACATCTAATGTCAACTCCAACAATAACTCATCTGCAGCCTGAGAAGTACTGAGACAGATAATGTGCCCCTAGAAAAGCTGTTTGTGGTATCCCTCAGATGGTTTGTGCCTGTGGGTTGGGTTAATTTAAAAGGGCCAAAACAGGGAAGACATCTGCATACCAGTCTGTCCCTTCTTTAAACAATGCTCAATGCTTTCCTCCTCTGTGCAATGTTTATGACCATTTCCGGCTGTATCACTTACTGATAGCTCAGTCTGCTCCCGTGTCACCAGTGCTTAGCACACGGTTAGTCTTTGATAACCACATGTTAAATGGATGAGTACTTGTTAAATCCAAATGCCAGAGTTCATCATTTTAATTCCCTGTTTGGTTAATAAATGTAGTGTTTGTTTTACCAATCAGACTGTAAATTTCTCCGAGGCATGAAATATTTCTCACCCCTGGAACCCCACAAAGTATCCAGGCCAGGGATGGGCACACAGTAGAAAAGCCATGAGCCTTTGACAGTACATTGATATACTGAGAAAATTAAAAAAGAGAGAGAAGAAAAAAACTGATGGATGTGAGCTGAGTTCCTCTTGGTCCATTAAAGAATAAATGCCATCAAGACCACATTGCTTACTCCATCCGCTCAACCTTGCCACACAGAGTGAGTTGGAAGACGGCAGAATAGAAATGACACTTGGCTGGGCCCATTTGAGGACAGTCATTAATATTGCGAACAGGACCATGTGTTAGACTTGGCCCATCAAGGGCACCAGATGCATCCTCCCAGGCAAGCTGAGGGCCCTTCTGAGGGCTCCTCCAGGCCAGGCATGCTGCATCTGGTTTCATTCAGACAGCCTGGCTACTTGGCTCAAGACAGAGCATCCATGGCAAGAACTAACACTCTCCCAGCGCAGCTCCACTTCATGAAAAATGAACATAGCTAGGGGGTTGAGTCCTGCCGCCAATCTGACCAACAGATGGTGCGTTCCTGATGACAGGGGACAGCCAATTGAAAGATAATCTTGACCTGCTTCGGCAGTCCCGATTGAGTTAACTAAATTCAAAAAAGAATCCATACGTAGCTGTGTGCCAATCTTGTGTCTAGCCCTGTGGTCAGAAAAATGGGAGATCAGAGATCAAGAAAAAGAAGTAAGGCACCCTTTGGCAAAGACGTGATAATACAGTTGGACAGCATTGTAACCAAAGCAGGAAATACATTCCCGGGAGGTCCAGAGTTAAGCATTTTTTAAACTTTCCGCTAAGGGATTCACAGACATCATTCCTCTTAATTCTTGCAACCATCCCATTAGCAGATACCAATGGCTCCATTTTCCAGATGACAGAGCCAAAGCTGACAGGATACCTGGCTTCCCCAAGGTCAGACAGTTGAACGGGTCAAGATTTAAACCTAAGAATGTGTTGTTAGAGTTTACATGAGTTGTGGAGAGTTACTGAGTTCAGAAAAGGCATGCTCAGAGTATGACTAACAGTAAAAAACATTTACATCATACTAATGGGGAACCTGGTGCCCTTCTAAGGCCTTTCCTATTAAGAGCTCGTACAACCATTATAGCACCTCCATAAATTAGTGTACGAAGAGTTTAAGCATATAGCACAAAGTCACACAACTTAGTAGATGAGGGATTTGAACCCAAAGGATGATGGTCCTTCTAGCCCACTACATTACATTAAATACTACTGGTAATGTTTATTCCTCCTTCCCCCCAAAATGTGGCCAGGCCTTGGAGTGGATTATTGATCGCTTTATCTGTCTTGGCTCAAAAGCAGAAGTTTTCAAACTTCTGAAAACCCTCCTTGGCTTTTGTTTTCAAAACCTAGAAAGCCATATTTACAGTTGATCCCCTCAGACTTGAGGACCCTGGTGTGCATACTGCTGTTCTAGGAAACACCAGGGTCCCCAGGAAAGGGTAGAGACACTAACCTTCCCCTACTGGGATACCAGAGTTTTAAAGCTCAGTGCAATCAAAGGTTATGGATGATAAATAGATGATGGATGGAT